>NC_091286.1:607554620-607872120 GCF_032444005.1 Ranitomeya imitator
CAAATATAATAACCCGTATATTTCACAATGGTTATATAACAATAAAATGTTGGAGAGAGCTACTCATATCAAAGTAAGGAACTAAGCCACTCTCTAAGTATATACTGGAATAATATCACCATACGATATGCCCAGATTCAGATCCTGATGCCTGTTATGGTCACATGATAGTCCTTATCCAACATCGCCAATTTGTTGCGCAATTTCTCCTGAGTGCGCAGATACCCTGTATGTGGAGGAAAACTACTGTTTGGGTGCACGGCAGGGCTCGGAAAGGGAAGGAGCTTCGTTTGACTTTTTGAATGTAAAATTTGCTGGAATAATTAGTGGTTGCCATCGGGATTCCAAGGAAACTGTGTTACCATTAGGGCTGAAACACTCTGTAGTGATCTGTAGTGATGAGCGAGTATACTCGTTGCTCGGGTTTTCCTGAGCGCGCTCGGGTGGTCTCCGAGTATTTGTGACTGCTCAGAGATTTAGTTTTCGTTGCCGCAGCTGCATGATTTGTGGCTACTAAACAGCTTGATTACATGTGGGGATTCCCTAGCAACCAGGCAACCCCCACATGTATTCAGCCTGGCTAGGAGCTGTAAATCATGCAACTGTGTCAACAAAAACTAAATCTCCAAGCAGTTACAAATACTCGGAGATCACCCTAGCGTGCTCAGGAAAACCCAAGCAACGAGTATACTCACTCATCACTAGTGATCTGTAGTGTAAGAACTGTATCTGTGTCCATCATCACTGTGAAATAACATCAGAGAAAACGTATTATGTGCTACTCCCTTTATCTGAATGTATTGATAAGTAAAGAGGACTGTGCAAGTACAAGCTTGTGTGGCTGTCCCTTTCTGAAGACCAAAGAATCGGTGAATCAGAAGTGAGTATGAAAAGCTACTTGACCAAAACCCTGCACTCCACACACACCCAGGGACCCAAACGTCCCCATATTTCAGCAGCAGGCCGAAGTGCCGATTGTACTACAGCCTGGGACACGTTACATTTAGCGTAGCATACGGGTTCCTCGCATGGAGAAACCGAGCTGAAGAATGCCCATGGTGCAATTGAAGAAGTGCCTGAAAATTAACAACCTGAAATGGTACAACATAGAAATTCCAAAATGGAGGACAGTGATGCAGATATTTCAAAAACCTGACCTGCACATCCAAACATAGACTAAGTGTGAACAGGTGCTGAACCCAGAGTCGCCAACTCGTATATAGTTAAGTAAATAGGGCAGCACACTGCAGCGCCAAAACATGCAAACTTGAAAACACGAATACCCCTCCACAGAGAGAGAGAATTTGAGTCCAAGAAGAGGTTTCACATGTACCCATTCAGATGGAGACGTTTACTCTCAGTGAGGTAGGTCAAGCGTAGGACCTCGTATAAGAGAGATGCCGTAAAGTGGCTACGAGGTACACATAAAATTGGCCATTTTTATGCGCTAAAAGCTCTCATTTTTCATATTTCTAGTGCAGTAATGCAGTTCAAATTTCGTGTTTTCAAGTTTGCATGTTTTGGCGCTGCAGTGTGCTGCCCTATTTACTTAGTGATGCAGATATGACACAACCTGAAATTGAACAAGCTAAAATAGCGGCCACCGCATGGATCGCAATACCTGTGGTCTGAGGGGGAGAAGTCTGGTCCATTGAAGGAGTGGACGAAACAAAAAGGTGCTTTGCCTATTGGTGGTTCGACCCAGAAGAGGGGATGTGTTGAAGCGAGTGTTTGGCCCATAATGGGAGTCGTGTTCCAATGTATTTTAAAATCAAGTACGGCCCACCCGGTATGAGACAACAAGTTAAAGAGGCATGGCTGAGGACAGTCTGCATTGAGGTGAGCGGAAAGCAGCAGTGTGACCATGTGAGAGCAAAATCGACCATTATCATGGCTTCCGACGGTGCAACTAAGCATGCTCTGAGCAGCACTATGCCGGATGACAGCGAAGGACACAACGGCTGCACACAACAAAAGATATGGAGAAATAGAGAAAACAGTGTAAAAAGGAGAAGATCCACGGAAGAGACAGGAGTCTCCGTGAAATCAACCAATCTGTGGAGGATGAGAGGCAGCTGTGCAGCCCTGATGCAGGGAGGCAGCAAAGTCTGCGTCTACCCAGACCTGAAGCCAGTCTGGTGCAGGAACACAGACCGGGCCCCCAGAAGATAGACCTCAGCCCGCAAATACCACCATGAAATTTTCTCAGTGCACTGTAGCGTTTGAATGTGTAAATAAATCCAGAACAACCCTGCAGTGGGATGAAAAAGTTAAAAATGGTAGAAGATCCCCCTTTACAGTTGGCACAAAGGATTGGGAGGAGTCGGGAAAAGTGTCACAGGGTTACCACAACAGTGTGGAGCCAGAAAACCGCAGCGTCTGATTGCTTCTACTCTGGTGCTAAGAAGAAGCACTTCTCCTTCATTTTAAATGTGTTTATTCCTTCTGGCTTTTGTGTACTGCCTCATATACTTTGCCCTCACTTTGTATACTGAGTGAATAACCCTATTCCTCTCCCACAGTCCACAGAAAAAGTTACTCACATCTTCAGCTCTACTTACCTTCTCCCTCATCTTCAACTCCATTGCGGCGTGTTGTGAATTCTGCTCTTGGGCTCCCTCCGGTGGTTATGAGTGGTAGTGCTGCGGTAGTTGGATCGCAGCATTTATCAGGTATATCCATTTTTTGTAATTTGGGCTGGGCTATTTAAGTCCTGCTTTATCCTTTGTCAGTGCCAGTTGTCCATTGTTTTTGGAGGATTCACATCCATTCTTGGTCTCTCCTGGTCTGCTGTTTATTTCTTCAAAGATAAGTTCTGGCCTTGTTTTTGCTGTCCACCTGCTGTGGACCTTATAATCTCTGCATTTTCTTGTTTTGTTTTGTCCAGCTTTGTCTGTGAAGGATTTTTTGCAGCCTAGCTGTGTCTCTGGAGATGCAGATATACCCTCCATGTCTTTAGTCAGATGTGGTGTTTTGTATTTTCTGTGGTGGATATTTTCTAGTGCTTTTATACTGACTGCATAGTACTCTGTCCTATTCTTCCTTTTTAGCTAGTATGGCCTCCTATGCTAAATCCTGATTTCATGTCTGCGTATGTTATTTCCCTCTCCTTTCACAGTCAATATTTGTGGGCGGCTATCTATCCTTTGGGGATTTTCTCTGAGGCAAGATAGTTTTCCCGTTTCTGTCTTTAGGGGTAGTTTGTTCTTAGGCTGTGCTGAGGGGTCTAGGGAGTGTTAGGTACCCCCCACGGCAACTTCTAGTTACGCTGCTAGTTCAGGGTTTGCGGTCAGTAAAGGTACCACCTTCTCCAGAGTACGTCTCATGCTGCTCCTAGGCCACCAGATCATAACAGTGGCGCACATTCACACACAGCCGATATCCCCGTGCATCTGCAGCGCTCCAGGGTCCTGGTCATTGCAGTAACATCATTCTCCTCTAGGGGGGAGTGATGTTACATTTGGAGGCAAAGAATGACAACCGAATCTAGGTAACACAAACATACAACATATTTCATACTCCAGTCCACCAGGGGGAGCTATGCTCCTATTTATTAGGGCACTCTTCACATTTAGGTAAAACTGGTGGCCTGGAGAGGAAGTTAAGCAGTTGCTGTCTGAGCTTTGCTCAGGTAGTTGGTCCCTGACAGGGGTGGGAGCCTGTCAGAGGCCTAGACGGAAGGTCACGGAGCTGAGCCTGCCCCACGGGCGGCAGTTCCTTAGAAAGGACACAAACAGAGAATTGTATTGTAGAGAGTGAGAAGAAGTTATAGCAAAAGGAGAGGATACCAGAAGGAGTTCTGCTCTGCACAGGCTGCCTCCTTCTGATGCGCAGGATCCCGGTAGCCGGAACACCGAGGGACCAACAGTCCTTTATGCCTTGCTCCAGAGACCGGCAGGACAGCTAATTTCACGTTACTGATCCTCCCCACACCCAGGAGGCAAGGTGGCACCCACGAGAGGCCGGGGCATGATAGCGTCCCTGTAAAAATCCTCACACCACCGGTCATAACATTGATAACATCTACAACATCTGTGAGGACCTTATGAGGAGCTTAGCAGTAAAGTACTACAACACCCAGGCGCTAGAGGAAGGCTACTGATTTCCACTTGGATAAGGGAACTCTGGATTTGCCTCCAAACCGGCCAGACTCTGCCTGCCCTGTGATCTGTGCTCTGGACTGTGGATGTTGAAGCCTTCAGTAAAAGGTAAAGAGACTGCAACCTTGTGTCCTCGTTTTTCACTGCGCCTCACACCATCCATCATCTACACATCGGGAAGCCCTGGGGACACACTTCACCTGTGGGAGGGTATACCATCTAGCTGCCATAATATCACCCCAGCAGACCTCTTAAAGCAGCGTCGGTCACCCTGACCGAATACCACAGGTGGCGTCACGAACATTCCCTTTAAAGACCTTTCCCTTTAACACGGACGTCCCGAGGGCCACGGACCGGGTCAGCCACCGTAACATCCCCCTGATAACCGAAGGACCCTGTACCGAGCACCTCTAGCCCTTGGGGGTGCTCCACATCTTCTATCTCACACACACTACACCTCCATATTCCACACAGCCTGCACCCCTCTATCTCACAGCCTGTACCTCCACAAACCCCTTTTAAAGTATGCACCCCTCTATCTCACTAATGCACACACCCTGCACAGCCATATCCCACACACCCTGCATCCCTCTACCTCACTGCCTGTACCCCACCCCCATACACCACTCTCTGTCTGCACCCCTCTATTCCACTAACTCACACGCCCTGCATTTTCTTGCACCCTTCTATGTCACACACACACTGTACCACCTTGCACCCTGTGCTCCCTTGCATCCCTCTCCCATGCAAGCTGCACCCCTCTATCTCACACAACCTGCACGTCTCTGTCTCTCACTCCCTTGCACCCCTCTATCTCACATACTCTCCACGCCCTGGCACCCCTCTCATACACCCTGCACCCCCTTGTACCGCTCTCTCACACACCCTGAACCCCTCTATCTCATCCATTCTGCCCATCCTTGCACCTCTCTATCTCACACACCCTGCACCCCCTTGCACCTCTCTATCTCACACACCCTGCAACCCCTTGCATCTCTCTCACACACCCTGCACCCCCTTGTACCCCTCTCTCATACACCCTGCACCCCCTTGCACCCTTCTCTCACGCACCCTGCCCCCCTTTGTACATCCTGCACCCCATTGCACCTCTCTATCTCACACACCCTGCACCCCCTTGCATCTCCCTCACACACCCTGCACCCCTTTGCACTCCTCTATCTCACACACCCAGCAACCCCTTGTACACTTCTGTCACAAACTTAGTAGCAACTTGCAGCTCTCTGGCACCACCTTACCCTAGTGACAAATATGGGTATTGACAGAGGATAAGAAAATGAGCACAGCTGCTTTAATATATGTCGAATATTGTGTCAAGTGATGTGACGTGATGTATATATACCACCGGTTCCTGGTAGGAACATATCTAAAAAAAAGAAAGGAATGTCATGATTAAGGGAGCTTAGTCTCCAGAAACGCGTTGAGATTCTTACCCATATGGTTGTGCTGAAGTCTGTATCCTCCATGTTTAAAGTTTGTGAATAAAGAAAATGCTTTTTTACGGACTCGGTGAAGCTGGACATTCCTTTCTTTTTTTGGATCTTGTACGCCTGGACACAGCGGGTCCGTGCTCCCATGGTTTGGTTGTTGAATCACGGTTGAGCTAGTTTATGTTCCTTCTTTCAAAGGAACATATATACCCTGATCCAGTCATCAAGTCCCCCACACCACATAAATACGAAAACTATGCTGCCATCACCGACCTTACAGATGGATCGGACACCCGTTTGGTAGCGTGAATTTGCGTGGAGTAAGTGGCGGGTCACTCACAGAACAAGAAGAACGAAGCTAGCATATTTATAATTTTACTCCGGAAGAATTGGCAGTGTTTACAAAAGAGACAAATGATATTACAAAAAGAGACAAAATACAAATATGTATAAACAGTTATGAAATAAAACGGGATAAAAATACAAAAGTTACTAAATCTCAGTCACAGGTATGACGTGTCAATAAAGAGGAGGAGAGATCCCAAAGAAATGATCCAGTACCACAGCATGGTGTTTAGCTGTCTCTCCTTGCTCTGAATGCATGCCAAAGATGGACGTTCCTGTTTTATGCTTCAGCCATAAAACTAGGCACTCCCACTTTGCTGACCTCACATATGGACTGTTTTCTGGGAGGTACACATATCTTTGAAAGTTATCAAACTCCTTTTCTTCCTATCTTTGGCCTGGAAGATCACAGGCCAAAGATATTGGCATTATTTTTTTCCTCGCAATTTTACTGTTCTTTTGAGTCCAAACACAGTATGTCTAGGATTTGCGGGTGGGCAGAAATTAAATTCCCAGGTTTATGATGGCCCTAAATGCTGCAAAATGCTGCCATGTGTAACACTAAGTGCCCAGATCCTTTAAATATAATTTTTATGTTTCTGGTATAATGTGTATTATTGAATTTGACTTTGAGTGTTTTGCTTAGAAGACAAAGAGTTTTTGGAGGAAAAAACGCATTCAGCTCTGTTAGTCGTGGCAGGCAATAAAACTCAGCATTCCAAGCTTACCATTTGCTTGAGGTTGGGGGGGAGGAATTCATAGAGAGAGAGAGGGGCTGTATGTAGGATTTGGTCCTACAGAAACCAATGGTGGGAGGAGCAGTAGGGCAGATCTGGTTGTGTCCCCAGAACAATGGGAAATAATTAATCTTTTCCTGACACCTTCTATCTCACACACCCTGCACACCCTTGCACCTCTCTCTCATGTACCCTGCACCCTCTTGTATCCCTCTAGCTCACACACCCTGTACCCCTCTTTCTCATGCATCTTGCACAACCTTGCACCTCTCTATCTCACACACCCAGCACCTCCCTGTCACAGTCTAGACCTCTCTATTTCCCATAGCATGTACCCCCACACATCCTCCTGACAGTCTGCACTCCCCAAAGCCCACAGAGCCTGCATTCCTCTATCACTTACAGCTAACATAGAAAAATTGAGAAAAACATACCATAAGGAAACAGCCCTACAAAAACCTGTTAGAAGACAAATGCACTAGCAGGATGCATTTGTCATCTGACAGGTTTTGGTAAGGCTGTTTCTTTATACTAACTTACACCCTGCACTCCCCGTGTACTGGTTCCCTCATTACCACTCACACGTTTCCCCGTCTCCTGCAGCTTCCAGCCAGCAAAACTCTGTGGCTCCTCCCCTTGCATCACATGATCATGATGTCATTACAGGTCCTTTACCATTTGGATGTATTCTCTTCCATTTAGGTGTAACGACAGTTATGCCGGTCGCTGCTCGAGAACAGAATACGGCGCTGCTATGAATGACTCAGGGCACAATATGATATTAAACCAACTTTTCTTTATAACTTATGCAAAAAAATGACAGAATTTTCTCTCCCAACACAATATGGGACACAACAGCCACAACTCACAGAATACAAGTTATGCAGCCTGAGAGACCCCAAGTGCCAGCTTCACAGACAGGAATCAGACTACCCCACAACTATACCACTCCCTCCCTTATCTGTAAGGGGCCTACACGGGGTAATACTGTGCCTGTGACACGTGGTCCTCTCAGGAATACAATCTTACACCTGCCTCCTGCCTAATTTACAATAAATCACGGGTATCCGGTTTTTCCCAACATATATATACTAGCTATTGAACCCGTTCTATGCCCGGGTGGCGAGCATTTATATTGAAGAAATAGAGGTATTAAATGGCAACATCACCTAAAATCTATATTAATATTAATATTGCCCTATAATGGATCCATAAAAAACCCAGTCGTATAACATTACATAGAAAGGGAGTGTGGAAACCACATAAAGAACGACCAAAATGAGGTATTAATACATAAACATCTTTATTGACAAACAAAGTTACAATCCTAAAAAAGCCTAAATAGGCTTGAGACAAAAAACAGAACAAGGTGAAGTAATGGTGGCGATTGCCCCAACCAGTCGCCACTATGTCTGAAAAACGTGCGGACCAGAGAACTAAGGCTGCCAAAAAGGACGCTAATGAGGATAAATTCTATACCTAGAAATATCTATAAATCCTAGTACATACATATATGATATACCTAACGGGATGACAAAAACAATGTAAATAAAAATAAATACCACAATGCGGTGCAAGCGGCAATGTCAATGATGATATACCCGTATGCAGCCAATAACGCCACTCCAAATATGTATAAAGAATATCACACCTAACTATGTCCCTCCCCCATCGTAACCTAAGACCGTGCAACTCCCCATATGGCTGCCCGGTGAATACCAGGACTAGTCGCCGCTATGCGGCTGGAAGTTTTACCTGTAACAGGGGGGTACTGGTTGGCAGCCCGGTCTGGTCCCACACGTGCACCCGACGCGCGTTTCGGAGCGGAGGCTCCTTCGTCACGCCCCCTGACGAAGGAGCCTCCGCTCCGAAACGCGCGTCGGGTGCACGTGTGGGACCAGACCGGGCTGCCAACCAGTACCCCCCTGTTACAGGTAAAACTTCCAGCCGCATAGCGGCGACTAGTCCTGGTATTCACCGGGCAGCCATATGGGGAGTTGCACGGTCTTAGGTTACGATGGGGGAGGGACATAGTTAGGTGTGATATTCTTTATACATATTTGGAGTGGCGTTATTGGCTGCATACGGGTATATCATCATTGACATTGCCGCTTGCACCGCATTGTGGTATTTATTTTTATTTACATTGTTTTTGTCATCCCGTTAGGTATATCATATATGTATGTACTAGGATTTATAGATATTTCTAGGTATAGAATTTATCCTCATTAGCGTCCTTTTTGGCAGCCTTAGTTCTCTGGTCCGCACGTTTTTCAGACATAGTGGCGACTGGTTGGGGCAATCGCCACCATTACTTCACCTTGTTCTGTTTTTTGTCTCAAGCCTATTTAGGCTTTTTTAGGATTGTAACTTTGTTTGTCAATAAAGAGCATTTATATTGGTATATGGTCTCCATCCTGGTATGTGCTACTCCATCCTGCGTCCCCATCCTGTCATGTGCTGCTCCATCCCGCGTCCCCATCCTGTCATGTGCTGCTCCCATCCTGCGCCCCCATCCTGTCATGTGCTGCTCCCATCCTGTGCCCCCATCCTGTCATGTGCTGCTCCATCCCGCGTCCCCATCCTGTCATGTGCTGCTCCCATCCTGCGTCCCCATTCTGTCATGTGCTGCTCCATCCCGCGTCCCCATCCTGTCATGTGCTGCTCCCATACGCTGCTCCATTATGGTTGATGGCCCCCATAAGATGCTCCATAGTATATGCCTCATATGCTGCTCCATTATGGTTGATGGCCCCCATAAGATGCTCCATAGTATATGCCTTATATGCTGCTGCATTATGGTTGATGGCCCCCATAAGATGCTCCATAGTATATGCCTTATATGCTGCTGCATTATGGTTGATGGCCCCCATAAGATGCTCCATAGTATATGCCTCATATGCTGCTGCATTATGGTTGATGGCCCCCATAAGATGCTCCATAGTATATGCCTCATATGCTGCTGCATTATGGTTGATGGCCCCCATAAGATGCTCCATAGTATGTGCCCCGTGTGCTGCTCCATTATGGTTGATGGCCCCCATAAGATGCTCCATAGTATATGCCCCGTATGCTGCTCCATAAAGGTTTATGGCCCCCATAAGATGCTCCATAGTATATGCCCCGTACACTGCTCCATAAAGGTTTATGGCCCCCCCAAAAATACCGATTTTGCTACTTGG
This sequence comes from Ranitomeya imitator, assembly GCF_032444005.1. Lineage (NCBI taxonomy): Eukaryota > Metazoa > Chordata > Amphibia > Anura > Dendrobatidae > Ranitomeya > Ranitomeya imitator. The sequence continues at coordinate 607,564,433 of NC_091286.1, forward strand.
TCCGGTAAAGGGGAAGGGAATTTTAAAAAATATTTTTTTTCCTTCCTTGCTGGCACCGCTCCCTGCAATCGCCGCCCTAGGCACAAATCCTCAGTGTCTAAAGTCTTATACGGCCCTGCACTATATTAATAAAATTATTATTAAAGAGATATAAAACACTCCTGGGTTCAGAAGCTGAAAATGAATCTTTCACATAGTTTACATCAGTGACATAAACCTGGTGACAGATTTTCTTTAACCCCTTAATGACCAGGGGTATTGTTGGTTTCGCATGATTATTTTTTGCTCCTCTTCTTTTTTTATTTTTCCGTCAATATGGCCATGTGAGGGCTTATTTTTTGCGGGACAAGTTGTACTTTTGAACACCACCATTAGTTTTACCATGCCATGTAATGGAAAACAGGAAAAAAATTCCAAGTGCGGTTAAATTGCAAAAAAAAAGTGCAATCCCACACTGGTTTTTTATTTGGCCTTTTTTACTATGCTCAGTAAATGCTAAAACTGACCTGCCAGTAGGATTCTCCAGGTAATTTAGAGTTCATAGACATCAAACATGTCTAGGTTCTTTTTTATCTAAGAGTTTGTAAAAAAAAAAGTTGCCATTTTTCGATACCCAATATCAAAGTGAACATAACAGAATAATCACAATAAAGTATAAAAATATAATTTTATTACAGAAAAGTCGGAGTCCTAGAGGGTCACAGATCATCTCTACACTCGTACTAGTATTGCTCCAGAGGTTTTATGCACTTTTGTCTAGATTAGACTATTTATTATGAATGCATATGCACTTTACTGAGATGGATTGCCCATTTTTGCTGTCATCCATCTTTTGCACTTTGGAGGGTTATATATTATTTTTTTAGTATATATATTTTTCTAGTATTTTTGATCATTTATATGGATCTGGTCTCCTCATTCGGTATATCCTTTATATGCTGTAGTATCACTGGTTGTTTTCTTTTTCTTTTTTGTATTATTATTTTTTTTGTTATATTTTCTGTAATAAAATATGTTCACTTTGATATTGGTTTTATATCTGATGGTGGACATTAATTCACTAGTGTGAATTTCGTTGTTGATTTTCCGATACCCGTAGCGTCTACATTTTTCTGGATCTGGGGCCAGGTGAGGGCTTATTTTTTGCACGCCAATCTGACGTTTTTATTGATACTATGTTGGCGCAGATAAGTTCTTTTAATTGCTCGTTTTTGCATTTTATAGCAATGTCGCAGCGACCCAAAAAAATGTAATTCTGGTGTTTTTCGATTTTGTTTTTCTCACTACGCCGTTTACCGATTGATTCATTCTTTTTTTATATTGATAGATCGGGTGAATGCGACGATACCAAATATGTGTATTCTTTTTTATTGTTTTATTTTGAATAGGGTGAAAGGGGGATGATTTGAACTTTTATATTTTTATTATTTTTTAAAACTTTTTTTACGTTTGAAGCTGTACTCGTCTGATCGCCTCTGCTACATAGAGCTCATAGTGATCCAGCAATCACAACCACATGCCATGCCAACCCATCGGCGACCCGTGGTCATGTGACACGGGCACCGATGGGAGGAGGTAAAGACGTGATTCCTGCACGTCCATTTTAAATGCCGGTCAGCATTTGACAGCGGTGTTATGAAAGGCAATTCAGTACTACAATGGACATAGCGGTCAGAGCACATACAGTGATCTGACAATAACCCAAAATCATAGAACGAGCTCTGAGACATGGGAACTCTGCGGACCGCAATCCCTAATCCTCTCCAAACAACACTAGAGGCAGCCGTGGATAGCGCCTAACTCTGCCTATGCAACTCGGCACAGCCTGAGAAACTAACTAGCCTGAAGATAGAAAATAAGCCTACCTTGCCTCAGAGAAATACCCCAAAGGAAAAGGCAGCCCCCCACATATAATGACTGTGAGTTAAGATGAAAAGACAAACGTAGAGATGAAATAGATTCAGCAAAGTGAGGCCCGACTTTCTTAACAGATCGAGGATAGAAAAGGTAACTTTGCGGTCTACACAAAACCCTAAAGAAAACCACGCAAAGGGGGCAAAAAGACCCTCCGTACCGAACTAACGGCACGGAGGTACACCCTTTGCGTCCCAGAGCTTCCAGCAACAAATTAGACAAGCTGGACAGAAAAAATAGCAAACAAATAGCAAAGAAGAACTTAGCTATGCAGAGCAGCAGGCCACAGGAATGATCCAGGGAAAAGCAAGTCCAACACTGGAACATTGACAGGAAGCCAGGATCAAAGCATTAGGTGGAGTTAAGTAGAGAAGCACCTAACGACCTCACCAGATCACCTGAGGGAGGAAACTCAGAAGCCGCAGTACCACTTCCCTCCACCAACAGAAGCTCACAGAGAGAATCAGCCGAAGTACCACTTGTGACCACAGGAGGGAGCTCTGCCACAGAATTCACAACACAGCGGCATTTAACATGATAACAGCCGCGGGTGAATCCTGATTCCAGATCAGCTGTCATGTGCCGGAAAAGGTGCGGGCTCGTCGCCACAGCCCACACCAAATGGACTGTGCCCATCATTGGATGTTAAGGTGTTAAAGAGAACCTATTACCATGAAAATACAGTGCAATCTGTCGGCACAATGTTACAGAGCAGGTGGAGAGGAGCAGATAGGTTTTACAAAGTACAAATTATGAATAACGAATCTAGAATTTATTAACAGAAGCCAACTATTATGGCACAGAAAGCCATGTTGTTGGCTAATGAATAAAGTTCACCCAAGATCGTCAGGCTTCTTAGGTCAGCCATTAAAAAGGATGTGTGAAAATGACCTAAAGAGGTTTTCCAATCCCCAAAATACATAACTGAGCTCTGAAGACTAAAGTTGTATTACTTATACTTACACCAGGTGCCCTAGTTGCCAGGAAGCTGCACCATCTGGAAACTTGTCAGCTTCACTTCCAGTCCTGTGCTGAACACAGAATCAAGGATCCTGTGTCGACTTATGACCAGAGCTGTGTATAAAGGGGACTGACTATCTATTTCAATAGCTGAGATAGCCACTTCTCTGCCAAGACTGCTGCTCCTAAGCCATCTCTATGGGTAAGCATTATGTAGAAAGTTGCATAAAATGGTACCTTGATATCTGCGATCTAATATTTTATTCCTGAGAAATACATATTTTCTTTAACATGCAAATGAGCTGTTAAGATCTATGGGCCGGACATAGATCGCCTTAAGAATCTGCCTCCAGAGCTTGTTTTAAACTAAAAAGGTGTAACCAGTGTGAACCATGTAATGACTAAGTCTGCTCTCCTCATCTACACGTATCACACTGGAAATATCCCCTTTCATTTTAAATAAGTTCTGGAAGCAGATTCTCAGGGAGATCTAAGTTCCGCCCATAGATCTTAACAGCACATTTACATACTTTGATTTCTCTGCAATAAAACATCAGATCGCAGATATCAAGGTATCATTTTATTCAACTTCCTATAACCTACATGTCCAGGTTACTGCCCACCTTTCACGTGGCTGGTATCAGAGTCAATGGGCACATGCAGGCTGTTTGCTATACAATTTGAAAGCGCTGTTCTGAAGCTAGCCGAATCGCTGAATTCAGTTTTAATGCTCCTCCGATGCTGAAGAATCTAGGTTGTCTCTGTTAGCAGCATTGGAGAGCACACAGTTCAGGCGGTCCGCTAAGTTACGTAACTTGCCCAAAATGTCAATCATCAGGAGTCCATTGCTCTCTTGCAAGCAGGTTGCTGGCAGGCTGAGGAGCTGTGTGCTCCTGAAGATTTATGTAGTGTGACAACCCCTTCAAAGCTGATTAATGTATATTGTCTTGGTTGCTCCACCTTTGTATAGCATAACTAAACTTTGAAAAATGTATTGATGTACTTTTTCCTTAATGCAATGTTATTTGGTGCAGGTCTGGATTCTGTGACATCCGCTGGTCATTTAAACCATCAGTCATTGATGCTTATCTCTTGTATGAGTGATCACTACTTGTGATTAGTGAGTCTCTAAGGCCGGTTTCACAAGTCAATGGCTCCGGTACGTGAGGTGACAGTTTCCTCACGTACCGGAGCCACTGACACACGTAGACACATTGAAATCAATGCATCTGTGCAGATGTCATTGATTTTTTGCGGACCGTGTCTCCGTGTGCCAAACACAGAGACATGTCAGTGTTCGTGGGAGCGCACAGATTACACGGACCCATTAAAGTCAATGGGTCCATGTAAAACACGTACCGCACACGGACGTTGTCCGTGTGCAGTCCGTGTGCCGTGCAGGAGACAGCGCTACAGTAAGCGCTGTCCCCCCCACTGGTGCTGAAGCCCCATTCATATCTTCATAAACACGAGAAACAAAAAAAAAAGGATTATTCATATCTTCTCTACAGCAAACGCTGCTGCAGAGAAAATATGAATGGAGGCTTCAGCACCAGATGCAGGGGACAGCGCTAAACTTTAGCGCTGTCTCCTGCACAGTGCATGTGGTACCCAGTGGGCACACGGGCGGCACACGTGTGCCACACTGATGTGCCACAGAAACGCAGGGGCACACGGACACGGATAATTCTGGTACCAATTTTTCCGGTACCGGAATTATCTGGACGTGTGTGACTGCCCTAAGTGACATCCAGCTCAGTAGAAAATATATGGTTCCGTATAACACACTCCTACAAAAGCAAAGAGCACAAAAAAATGTCAAAAATTCTTTTCAAAATGTAGTTACACTTTCAAGAAATGTTTGAGGATTCAATGCATTTTAAAGGATTTCTTACAAGATTTCACCAATCAAACATAGCAGAAGAACTTGCTATTTCTCTAAGCCATTTTTTTTTCTATATTCCGATTCCCCTTCATTTCACGTTACTTATTCGATTCTCTTATCTTTTTTTTCCATGACTGCTTGTTATATACCAAGAATGTTTCCTTTTTCCAGGCTCTCCTTTACACAAAGCGCTTAAGTATGGCCATGAAAGCAGCTTGGAGAGGATTCCCTTTCCTGCTTCCTGTTTTTGAATAACTTTAGCTTCATTATAGGATGTCATGAGAAAAGAAAATGTATTTTATCTAAGCATCCAAAGTGTTACGCAAATATTTCCATCGTGCTCTCCAGAATACATACCATCATTGGTTTCCAGCATACAGCTCTTGGCACCATGTGGTGTTAGAACAAGTTGGAAGTTACAGGTTCACAATGGCTGAAGATATTCATTTTTGTTTGTTGAAGTGAAGCTGAATTTGCCTTAAAAGTATTTTTGGGTTAAGATAAATTTAGATCTACTGTACCTCTTGTCCAAAGACAATTAGAAAAATATGATAGATGGTTCTGGTGATGTACTCCTGTACTGATGGTGGTCCTGGAGCTGTATTCATATACTGATGGTGATTCTGGTGATTTATTCATGTATGGAAGGTAGTTCTAGTAATGTATTCATGTCCTGATATTGTTCTGGTGATGCATTCATGTACTGTTGGTTGTTTTGGTGATGTATTCACATACGCCTGGTGATGTATTTCTGTGATGGTGGTTCTGGTGATATATGTATGGACTGATGGCGGTTGAATTGATGTATTTCTGTACTAATAGTGTTTCTTGTGATGTATTCTTGTCCTTATTGTGCTTCTTGTGATGTATCTCTGTAGTAATGGTGGTTCTGGTGATGTATTCCTGCACTGATGGTGGTTCTGATGCTATATTCTTGTACTGATAGCGGTTCTTGTGCTGTATTCATGTACGGATGGTGATTTTGATGCTGCATTTCTATACTGTTGTTATTTTTTGATGATGTATTTCTGTACTATTGGCGATTCAAGTAATGTATGCATGAATTATTGGTGGTTTTGGTGATGTAATCATGCACTGTTATTGGTTCGGATCCTGTACACATGTAGCAAACCATAACACCCTTTTAAAGCAGGTAAGTCGCCAGATTTTTCAATCCAAATGTAACACATTAAATCGATATCTTTGACTTGATGAGAATGGTGTACTTACTTACTTTAAATATCCACATTGATATGATTGTATAATCCTTTTTTAAAGTTTTCTTGTCTGCTACTTAAATAAGCATTCAATTCTCACAGTAAGTCCACCAGTCTTATGAAGTCGAGGAAATCTACTTAATAATGTATGTAGTTTGGATTGTCAAACCTGGTGATAGATCCACTTTAAGAGCTAAGATTATTAAAAAAAAGCTTCCCTTGAAGATAAAAGACAAACCAAGTAATACAGTGGAGACATGGAAACATATTACCTATAATGAATATGAGTTATATGGATATTATATAACATTTCACACACAAATAACACAAGATCATCTCACAGTTTAAAAAATAGCATATAAAAAATCTTCTGTGGTGATCTGATGGGGAGGTTGTGTGACTCTTTCTCTGTCTTTTTCTGAGCTTCTGATCTTTCATCGCAGTCCACATCAAAGGTGAATGTGCAGAGAATCAAAGAGCCTGTAAAAGCAAAATGGTGCAAAATTTTAATGAAACAGCAAAAATTATGTCTTAACTCTGAATATATGCATTTAAAGTCCCACTTCGATGAATTTTTTTATTTGCTTGTTAGGAATCATGTGTGTGAGGCCGGGATCACACTTGCGAGAAACTCGCACAGTCTCACATCTCAATACCCGGCACTCAGACCAGAGCGTTCAGCTGCATAGAAATACCTGCAGCCGCACGCTCCAGTCCTGAGTGCTGGCGGCAGTGCCGCGTATTGAGATGTGAGACTCGTGTGAGTTTCTCTCAAGTGTGATCCCGGCCTAAGTGTAATAATGGTAGTAACATACTCACCGATTGCAATCTTCTGCCATTTTCAGCAGCCCACCTGTGTCACATGTCTGCATTTGTAACCAGCTGAATCACACAGTAGTTGTTTTGTGGAGTGGAGACCACTTTTGACTTTCTCAATTCATAGACTTACAAGCATACGATTTTATACTGAATAGCACTAGGATCAATTCTATCCCATGGGGCAGTGCTGATCTGCAAAATCACAGTATGCTATGAGTGGATCCGCTAATTGCATGACACGCACCCATACAAGTCTATAGGTACCTTTAAAACATTGAACTGTGCTCAGTTGCCATCTGAATGAAGTCTGATTTCTGCACACCCAGACAATGGAGAAGATGGAGAAATTAAATTCTCCATCTTCTCCACGGTTGTGCTCCGATTTTCTCATGTTGCAGAATTGGATCACACTAACTTGACACTCCAATTAAACTTGGAATAAAGTTTGAGCAGAGTGTCATTAAGATAATCGATCCAATTCTCGAAGAAAGTGAATATACGACAGTGTGACCCCAGACTAGTAAAGCAACCACATGCAGGTTACAGAGTTGGTGTGACGTCGGAAGGTACCAGAGCGCCTCTGAAACCAGGAGATGATGGATGGTGACGGTAGTGGGGTTTCATTTAAAATAAAAAGCCTTCTGAAAGTGGACAATTCCTTTAAGCACACCGCTTAAATCAGCAACACTCACTCTACACCTTTGAGAGAAAATGAGAAAATCTTATCATGAAATAACTAGATCCTGGAAAATTTCAGGCAGGCTTGGGGTTTGGTGAGGCTTCCGGGAGTCAAGGAAGTGCCCCCCAATTCCAAGGGAGAGCTGGCAAGAATGGTAGTAACTTGAAAAACACAACATAAAGACTAAAACTATCGGCTGAAAATGTGTTTGCGATGTCTGCCAGTACATTGAGTAGGGTGAAAATGTTTGACTCTCCGTAGGCCCACCGTGCTACAAATATGGCAACTCGTTGTTTTTTTCTCTTTTATTTAGAGTAAGATGTGTTTGACATCCAGCATGACAAAATTTGTACAAAGTTCACAATTTAAAAATGAAGTATCACAGCAACTTGTGATTCCACACATTTATCGCAAAATTAAAATGTCATCAACAAATCCATGCCGTGTAGTACAAAAATAAATCAAACTTCAGTTCCACAGAGAGCACAATAAATAGTTTATACAAAATTTCTGTCTTAATAAATGATTACTTAAGTTCAACTTAGAAATGAATATGAACAATAATAAGTTAGAATAAATAATAAACTTCGATGACTCACAATAAATTCATATGAAAGATCAGCATTCTAATATGTGACACTTTTTTTTTTTGTGTGATCCCTATATATAATAGTCACAGATAGGTTTTGATTTGATACAGTATCATGTACCACCGTTAAATGAGCAGCAGGTTTGTGCTTAAAATCCCTTTCCATTGTACATAGGTGATAACAATAATATTCCCAACTGATACTATCTATTAATCTACTGAAAGCATTACTATATTGGTGAATAAGCTGCAGACACAATGCCGTGGAAAAGGCTAATGTCAGTATTAACAATGGTCACCCCACTCCCGAAAAAAAAAAAAAAAGAAAGTCTTTTTTTTTTTTTCCCCTCTCGGGGGTATGTATGACATGGATATGGCAGAAGGTGAATATCAAGCACCTTGCTTCGGCTTTCGAAAAGGCAGTTCTGAGCATGACCGCTACGACTAAGAGCACAACAGAAAGACAGGCCTTTACAGAGAACATCCTGCAAAGCGCCCCCCCAAAGTAATTACATAATCTTCTCCCAGCTAGTTATTAAAGTCCTCTTGGAAAACTGTTAGCATTTGTACAGTGAATAGTATAAAGTGCCGCTGGGATATACATATATTTATACATATATATACCGAGGTTGAGTATTGTATTAGAATATTAGTTGTGAGATCCCTGTAACCTCCCTTAGCGATATTTATTGAAAACAGCCTTCATGGCTTCCAGTATCTTCTGACTTTTTTTTTTTTTTTTTTTAATTCTTTTATTTTTTTTTTTAATATATTTTTTTTTTCGCTATTTTATTTTTCTCGTCGGCGTCACAAAGGCTTATAGACGCGAAAAAAAATTGCACACCTCCGTATATTATGGATATATAGGACAAGGTAAGTGCAAATCATCAACTGGCACATTGTGGGGACAATGACCCTGTAAGTCCTATTTTGCTAAAAATATTTTTTAATTTTTTTTTTAAAAAAAAAACATCTTTTTTTTTTTCATAGCAAAATTCTAAAAGTACATTGTACTTTCTGCATAACATCAACACGTGGAAGGAAAAAGATATGCGATTCAAATAAAAAATAAGAATCCTTTTTTTTTTTCTTTTTTCTTTTTTTTGACATCTTTATAAACACGACAACATCTTTGACTTAAAAAGTGGTCTTATGCATATGGTTAGTGCAGTTGTTTTAGAAGAACGTAAATTATGTTAAAGTGACAAAAAATAAAGAAATAAAGAAATGGAAGATAAAACACTTCTGAATTAAAATGAGCACAATTGAACAAATTAATAAATAAATCATAAATATTATAAATAAATAAAAAAAAAACTAAGTGCTGTTTGAAGTTTGGTCATCTAACAAACTTTTTTTTTCATTTTTTTTTTCCCAATAAGGAAAGTCCAACAACAATCACAAGCTGTATGGGGGGAAAAATGTAAAAGTTTCAATCTTAGAAGGTTTACGTTTTCCTTTAAACCAACTTTTGCATTGATTCCAGGGATCAGAAACAGGTTTTCTTTCTTTTTTTTTCTTTTTTTGCATTAGTTGTAAAACCCCCAATTTAATGATAAGACGATGGAAAAAAAGGCAACGTAAAATGTATTAAAAATAGTCTTTCATCCTCGATCAAAAATGCAGGAATCCAGTACTACGCAGTTCTAAGGGAAATTAATCGATCCAGGAGTGAAGGGTGAATAGTGGCTATTTCTCCAAAGTCTGTTTGAAAAAAGATCAGTAGGAATCATCTCAACGTTCTCTTCCAATATAGTCCAACAATGGAGGTTCCCATATTGCGATCAGATGAAGTTCCGTTATGAATGAAAAGTGCTTTTAAGCTGCTACGCCTTTCCCCCCCGCCGCAGGTTTTTCCATAGCTCGATGTTGACTTACGTTAACCAAAAATTTAGAGTGAGCGTATCTTACAACTCTCAAAAATCCATTATCCCAAGTTATAAAAAAAAAGCTCATTGAATTGCCCCGTCAACATCTGAAACCGAAAACATTAAGCCTCTACTCGAAAGGTCCTTAAAAAATAAAGCAATTTCACTTTACTGCTCGCTGTGAAACAGTATGGTCCAAACCTTAAAATCTCCGGCATTCCGAGACCAAATGAAATTCTGTAGAAAGTGGCAATACCATTTAGAAGTGGAATTTGTCTTCTCCAGTTCGAAATACTAAAATGTTGATCACCAAAGCATAAAAAAAATTCTACCCTCCGATTCTCTTCGGCAGCTTTCCTTTTTTTTTTTCCAGAAATATATTTACCTTAAAAATGTGCATACATTAGCAGCTATAAACATTACATGGCATATCACACAATGTTAGCTTATATGAAAACGTACAAAATGTGAATGTATTCAAAATCTATTCAGCAGGTACTATTCTTAAAGCAAGACATAAAATCATCATGGAGTCTTGTAAGCATAACACTGTCTCGGATGAATAAATATATATAACACTTTTCTGGTAGAGTACAGCAGCAGGAAACAAGAGGCATCTTTATTGGATTTTTGTTCTTCTCTTTAGACTTGTATTCCTCTTACAGCTTGCTTTATGTTTTCCAGAAGAGCCTTATTTTCCGGGCTTTGATAGCGATCTTGATTTGTATACATGTCCGTCAATGTGGTCACGTAAGCATCAAAATTTTGTTCGTTGATGGGGTCCTACAAGACAATAAACAATCTGTATTATTTTTGGAGCATCCTAAGGGAAATTGTAAGGCCGTGTTCATATCTATGTTGGATTATCCATTGCAAATTTTGTCAAAATTTCTGAAACACAAAAAATTCAAGGCTGCTTTTCCTGGGAAAGAGATTGGCAACATAAAGGAAACTTAACACCAGTTACCCATGGTGTTACACCATAGGATGGATCCAGCACTAATTTTTTTACTTTTTTCTGTTTCGAAAATGGAAGATAAAAACAGAAATGGAAATGCCAATGGTGGGCAAAGTATAATGGCTCGCTCACACTAGCGTATAAAAAATCTGTCCCATTCTCATCCAGAAAAATGGGAAGATTTTTTACCTACTTGTCATCCATGTGCTGTCCATACATAGTCCGAGTGCAATCCATTTTTTTTTACTCGGCAGCTAATAATCTTTTACAAGGCCATTTACTGTTTCCCATGCTACAGAATTGTAATGTATCAGTAAAAATCAGATGTCACACTAATGGTCACCCATCAGATTTCGGACTTAGCATTTCTTTGCTCATGAAGAATACAATTGAGGAATGATACTCAGATCTGCACTGCGTCATTGAATAACATTGGTCCGAGCGCAGTTCTATTTTTAATGTATTTTTAATGTATTTTTAATGTACGTAAGCCAAAATCCTTTTGGGAAAGCGTGTTGTGGATAGATGAGACCAAGATAGAGCTTTTTGGTAAAGCACATCATTCTACTATTTCCAGGAATGAGGCCTACAAAAAAAAAAGAACACAGTATCTACAGTCAAATATGGGGGAAGTTCAAAGATGTTTTGGAGTTGTTTTGTTGCCTCTGGCAATGGGTGCCTTGATTGAGTGAAGGCATCATGAAATCTGATGATTACCAAAGGATTTTGGGTCACAGTGTAGTGCGCAGTGTCAAAAAGCTGGGTTTGCGCCCTAGATTATGGGTCTTCCAGCAGGACAATGACTCCCAACATACTTCAAGAAACACCCAGAAACAGATGGAAACAAAGAGCTGGAGAGTTCTGCAGTGACCAGCAATGAGTCCAGATCTAAACCCAATTGAACACCTGTAGAGAGACCTTCAAATTGCTGTTGGGAAAAGACATCCTTCAAATATGAGAGACCTGGAGCAGTTTGCAAAAGAAGAGTAGTCCAAAATTCCAGTTAAGAGGTGTAAGAAGCTTGTTGATGGTTATAGGAAATGATTGCTTGCAGTTATTTATTCCAAAGGGTATGCAACTATATATTAGGTTGAGGGTGTCAACAATTTTTTCCAGCCCATTTTAGGGTTTTATGTGACATTATGTCCAATTTGTACCAATGCACACAAAGGAAATAAACGTGTATAACAAAACATGTGTAACTGCAATAATTTTTTGGGAGAAATACCTAATTTTCTGGACCAATTTCAAGGGTGCCAACACTTTCGTCCATGACTGTATGGGTTTAGAGCAGACCAGTGGAAAATAGCGAAATGTCTTCAAGATTTCAAAATAAATCTCGGCTCTACTTAAATGTCACAACTAGGTCTCCTATTAGTTTGACAATGGGGGATGTGTGCATTTTACATGATGGAGCTGAAAATCTGTCAGACAAAAACTAGAGTAAAGAGATGTTTATATTTTCACATACTTACTCAGGGGTTAATATATTGTTTCAAAGTCAAGGAATACCAACACCATTTATTACCATAACTAGGGCATCCAATGAGGTTACAAATGCAACTTTCTCACCTTAGCAACCCGACATAATTTATCGCAATGTTGTAGCTTATCATTTTGGCAACTTTTTCATGGTTTACAATAACAAATAATGAATTGCAATTACTCCCATTTCTTGTGTATCTATAAAAGAGTATTGTCAAAGTTCTCGCAAAAGGAAATATAGATTTTCCAGAAACATTTTCTTCTCTTCGTACATAACCAAAAATTTCCACAAGTGTATGGAGAAAATTAAGAATGAGGAGCATCATTCGTGACTGAAGAACATCAAGATAATAATCAAATAAATAAATGATACAATGGAATAAATTAATAAAATATCTTCATGGTGTCCTCCCAGATCTCATTGGGACCTACCCTGCTAGAATAGCAGCTGGATTTAGGCAGGGATGGTGATGTTGGTATACATTAAGTCATTGACTCCATTGGTTTAGATAATGAATCCAAAAAATTGCTTAGTGTAGTAACAATACTTAGGAAAACTCAGCACCTGAGCAAAATCATTGAGCAGCAAGAATCCTGAGGACCTGGACTTAGGATGGAAAGTAGTCTCCGCAGTGAGTAAAAGAATCCTAAAAGTGAATTGTTGAACAATGTTTTACTCTATAATGTCTGAAATTCTTTATATATGTACCCGCTGAATTCTAAAGTGCCAAGGAATATGTTGGTGCTATAGAAATCAAATTATTACTATTATTATTATAATAATTAAAATATATTTGATAACAAAATCAATCTAAAGCTTCATTACTCTCTCTAAGGAAATTGTTTTTCATTGTTTGCGTTCAAATCCCAAATCTAAAAAAAAGGAGTTTAGTTTCTGCCTGTGCATCGATGTGTGATGAATTCCTACTAAAGACTTCAGAAAATATTACGAAATCGTTATCTCATGTAAGGTCAGGAGCTCAGGTTGCCTGGCAAACATTATTTAAGTTGTAAGGTAAATAAGGATCACTGTTTTTTCTAGGTCTGAGGATGAACGTTTCTCCTAGAGGAGAGTGCCAATTTGACGTAAAGAGACCTATAGGCCATGCAATGCTCCTCTGAGGATATATGTTTGCAAATTTTATCTTTGTCTTGTTGTCAAGAACACCTTAGGCTTTAGCTTTGACCTGCTAATAAGTGTTTCTCCGTAACTGATTCATTTAGAAAAATGGCACTTTATTTGGAAAATGTTGAGATCCATATGATTGACCGATTGCAGGATATCCTTGCTGACAAGCGTTTAAAGGGAACCTGTCATGTCCCCAAATGCTATTAGCCTGCATATAAAGGGTTAACATGCAGCTTAATTGCGTTACAATGCTGTGCAGCTGTCTTAGACCTCATTCACAAGTCAGTATTTTTGCATCAGTATTTCATCAGTATTTGCATGCCAAAACCAGGACTATCTCCAAAACACAGAACAGGCGTCAATCTTTCAATTCGAGTTTTTCTCTGTAAGTTCCACTCCTGACTTTGGCATACAAACACTGGTGCAAAAATACCGATGTGTGAGGCCTTACTAAAAGCGTGGCTACCTTGGAAAAATGAGTGTTACTCTTCCTCTCTTCCTGAGAGCCACTTCTTTCATTCATAGACGTTCCAGTGCGGGTTCAGTCACCACTCAATGCTCCGCTCACTATACTATGAGCACCAGGTGTCAGCACGCCCTGGCAGTTTGATTGATAGCTGCAGCACATCTGTGCCGAGTGAGCTGTCAATCAAACAGCCGTTGCTCACTCCGTACTGAACAGTGACTCTAGCCCCTCCACCCATGCCTCTATGACTGAGAACCGATGGCTACCGGGGAGAAAACAGTTCATTTCCTCCCAGTAGTCACACTCTCAGTAAGGTAACCAGAAAGTATTGTAACACTACTAAAAAAACCTGTAAGGCCGGTTTCACTCATCAGTTTTTTCTCCCATGTGAAAAATGGTCCATGTTTTATCAATGTGCTCAACCCATTTATGACCTCTTGTCAGTCATTACAATCCAATTTGTATTTGCCTTTCTTGTATGAAAAATAAAATAAAAATGTCATCTTCAACTTCCAAATAAACAGTAAAATCGAGACAGAACACGGATGAAGTCCACGTTGGATCAAAGTAGGACAGGTCTACTGTCTTTTTTTGGAGACAATCAAGTAGAAAAGAACATGTGAAAAGACAAATTGATAGTAATGGTTCCTTGTTCTATCTGTAAAACAATGGATAAATAAATCTAATAGTGGGAAACAGAGCACACAAAAGGGTGACACCCTATGGAGGAGGAGTAGGAGAGAGCTGGTTTTGCTAACCTGGTAGAGTTGTGAAGGACACAACTCCTATGTAGGCATGAAGAAAAACAGCTGCTGCCCCCTGGCTGGTGATGGATCCAGTTGGATGAACACATAGGTTGGCTGCGCTGCTGGAGTAAATCAATTCCTCAGAAATGATGATGAGAATAAGGTTTTCTTATTCACAACGCGTTGCAACACCGTTCCGGCGTCTTTATCAATTGAAAAAAAAACAAAAGTGGCATTGTGAATAAAAAAAAACATATTCTCATCATCATTTCTGAAGAATTGGTTTACTCCGCCAGCGCAGCCCACCTACGTGTGCATCCAACTGGATCTAAAAACAACTCTTAGTACATGTACTGCAAAAAATGATGTGCAAAACCAACCTATGAGGAAGAAATATCTCGGACTCTGCTGTAAAGCCCCATTTTATTGTTTTATGATCTCAAAATATGAGCTTATAATTTATGTAAGCCAAATTAATAGCAGCAATGCAAATAAAACCAATAACAGTCATTAAGAAAACATTTATGTTCGGTGCCGCCACATATATACACGGTATGATTAATTTACTTTTGACACTGCGGTGAGAATTATGTGATTGTCAGTACTGAACTCCTCTAACTCGAAATGTCCGCTTAACCTTTAAATAATAAAATACCTTAAAATATATGAAAAATATAAATCTCTATATATTCAACATATAAAGAAAATATACAGTGATGTTATTGTGTGGGTGCTATTTGGTTCTTTTGCTGTGATTATCAAAAAAGACCTTCCTATATCAGAACAAAGATTGAACAAAAGATGGGTAGATAGAGTTTCAGGAGAAGGGATGAAAAGAGGGGTAGATAGAGTTTCAGGAGAAGGGATGGTCTTGCTCACAGAAGATTACAGTCTGGAGGAGAACATGGATTGACGAGGCATGGCTTTGGTTCTTGATGATGGACAATCCACAGGACACAAATGATTTATCGAAAACGAGATAACAACAAAGGTTTTTTTGGGAGAATATGGTGACTAGGGTAATAACATACGTCTACAGACAGATGGAAAATGAAAGTTTGGTTCTTTGAGTGAAGCTGAGAGAAGCTCTAATCGAGTATGATCATGAATTCCAGAGATGAGGTTCAGCTCTAGAGGAGTCCCGGAGATGTGCATGGGATGAGCTATTGAGAAAAGAGAAGAGGAGTAGACCATGGGTAGAGGTCAACTTGTGATTTCATTAGTATTTGGATCTTGAATCATACATGTCCACCCTTATTTTTTTTGTACATTTTATCAAATGGCTTTTCGATGAATGTGTTAGATTTCACATATGGCCTGAGTGTGCTATAACAAAAAAAATTCACATATTGTACTCGACTACCAATCCTTTGCCGCTCCTCCCAGTGGTCTCCTCACCTTCTCTTTCAGCACCATTGACTCATGATAGCTGTGATTAGTAGACCACAGGGATGACCAAGCCAGCAGTACAGAGGAGTAGAGATGGATCAGTAGTTTTATATGTGCTACTTTTATTTTCTTTTAGCAAACTCGGGCTACATGTAAGATAAAAGAAAGTTGTGAAAAATCCCTTTAAGGGCTCTAATTTCTCACAATTACTGTAAAATTCAATACATTATTGTGACATGCCAGAAAAAAAATAACAGGTTTCAATACACATCCCAACCAATGGATGGCCACACATAGACACATAAAGCATAAACATCTCTCGACGTAGTGTAGGAAAATCAGGTTGTTCTTTTTCTCAAAGCTAGTCATTTTGTGCCACTTACCTTTGGATATGTCGAGACAAGAGGAAAAGTAAGACAGGACATATCTGTTATGTGCCTTAAAAGTATGTCGTAGGAGGCAGAAAAATGTGTAAAAAATAAACGAGATCACCGAGACCCCACGTAAAATGGAAAAATCATGTTCAATAAAGTATTTTTTAGTAGTGACTAGTGTTGGTTAGTGGTGGACTGGCAAATTATTATTATTTATTATTATTATGCATTTTTATAGCACCATTTATTCCATGGAGCTTTACATGTGAAAAGGGTGCAAATATAGACAAATACAGTAAACATGAGCAAAAAACAAAGCACACAGGTACATAAGGAGGGAGGACCCTGCCCGCGAGGGCTCACAGTCTGCAGGGGATGGGTGAGGATACACTAGGAGAGGGTAGAGCTGGTTGTGCGGCGGTTCAGTATGTTAAGGATCACTGCAGGCTGTAGGCTTGTCGGAAGAGGTGAGTCTTCAGGTTCTTTTTGAAGGTTTCTATGGTAGGTGAGAGTCTGATGTGTTGGGGTACAGAGTTCCAGCGTATGGGGGAAGCACGGGAGAAGTCTTGGATGCGGTTATGGGAAGAAGAGATGAGAGGGGAGTAGAGAATGAGATCTTGAGAGGATTGGAGGTTGCGTGTAGGTAAGTACCGGGAGACCATGTCACAGATGTATGGAGGAGACAGGTTGTGGATGGCTTTGTAAGTCATTGTGAGGGTTTTGAACTGGACTCTCTGGGCGATAGGAAGCCAGTGAAGGGCTTGGCATAGTGGAGAGGCGGGGGAGATAGCGGGGAGACAGTTGGCTTAGTCGGGCAGCAGAGTGTAGGATGGATTGTAGTGGTGCCAGAGTGCTAGAGGGGAGGCCAGAGAGTAGGAGGTTGCAGTAGTCAAGGCGGGAGATGACAAATCAAAAGGGGCTGTCACCAGACTCAGTGGTCAAGTTTTTAAAAGATTTTAGAGGAATAGTTCAACACAACCAATGGATAAAACAAAAAAAACCTTTATTCAAAATCCATTAAAACAAGCGTATCAAAGGTGAGATATTATTTCTAATTTTTTCATTTATCACCATGGATCCACTTTTTAAAAAAATTATTTTGAGTAAAGAGTTTTTTTATTTTTTATTTTATTTGTTGGTTGTGTGAAACCTTTCCTCTAACCTTTTGTATTTTTGGCTGCATATTACCAGCAGGATACAGCACCCACCGGCATATAATTCTCAGCCTCTCATCTACATATAAGCATGGTGAGCTCATTTTTTTCTTTTGTACCCACCTTATCGGTCAAGTTTTTAGTCTAATACCCTAGAGTAAATACTTCTTCTTGGCTAATCCCACTGGTAATTGAAGAATGTACTCTTACCCACTGCTCCACCAATATGACCAAATACTTGAACAGAATAGGATTTCTGTGTATGATGACAGAACTATTATCATTGACAGTGAGGCTCAGAGACTGGTAATGAAAGCACCATTAGAGTAAAAAACAGGAGAAAAAAGCAAAAAAAAGTCCAGACGCTACAAATGATGGTCATATATCCTCAAAGGAAACAGTAAAAAACACAACAAGCACTGTATAGGTGAAGGAACCACTGATCGGTATCAGCAGATTATTAAAGTAGTCACTATAATAAACATTATTGTGTTTTGTAATTCCATAATGGACATACGATTACTCACCATGTGGGGAAGCTGGATGTTAGCTAGACTATGAATTAAAGACTGACTTAGATTGGCCAGCTCATGCAGAAGAGACTCGTTTTGCTGCTCAATGACTTTGTTCTCCTCTTCTATTGTCTTTAGGTTACTCTCCATTGTTGTAATCTATAAAGCACATAGAGGTGGAAAATACAATACAAGGTATTACAAATCACGTAACGTAGTCACGGCGTTATCTACAATTTTTTTATTCTCATTTAAAGTGTTCAAATCTCAATTTATTAAATGTGTTGGGGAGAAGGAGTGCTACCTAATTTACTATGTCACCAATAGGTAATTAGTATAAGAAAGAATTTAATACACATAATTAATGAATTTGTTTATACAGATGTAGAATTGCTGAATTTGTCATTTGTGTGCATTGTGATTAGAGTTGAGCAAATTCTTCAAAATTCGTTTCCGATTATGATCGGCGGCAAATATTGTTTTCGCAATAGTCTCCGCTGAACGTCATTGAGGTCAATGGGAGTAGAAATGAACGAATATGTTCGGAACCGATCAACAAACATAAATTCAGCACCAATAGGGTGCGAATATGGCAAATTTAGATTCTGAACAAACTCTCTAAAATCTAATTGTGATATCTTTGATTTAGGCTAGGTTCACATTGCGTTAGTGCAGTCCGTTTAGCGCATATGCTAACGGACTGTGTTAACACAATTGCCAAAAAGGGATCGCGTTATGCGATCGTGCTAGCGCAGATGCTCTATTTGTGCCAGCGGGAACAGACCCATAAAATGCTGCAGCGTTCGAGGGTCCGTCACAAAATAACGGCACATCACTAACGCATGCCAATAATTGCATTCAATGGGTGCGCTAACGGATCCGTCACATAGCGTTAGTGCCGCTATGTAACGGATTCCGTCAGCGGACACCCACTAACGCAATGTGAACCTAGCCTTAAGCAGTGGTGCTACAAATCTAAGCTGCCTTTCCCTAGTATTATACTTACCGGCCACAGTCTTCATCTTTTACCAGTGCCGCACCGGTCAATCTCTAGCAGTTTGTGACCTCCAGTGTTTTGCTGGGTGATCCAGAAGTCACAACTCAATTTAAGTCTATCAGAGCCAGAACAAGGCCTTCATAGACTTACACTGAGAGCTTGTGACCGCTAACTCCGACTTCCGGTCAGTCAGAAGTTGCGATCACGAGATGACGGATCGGGACTGGAGTGGCGCCGGGAAGAACAGATGACAGTGGTAGATTAGTTTAAGACTAGGGTCAGGAAACTTAGATTAGTGACATTACTCCAGCATGGAAATAAAAGAGAAAAACACTGGAGTGGTGCTTTAACAGTAAGCTTGTCTGTTTACTATAAATTAATAAATATTAAAATCCCCAGAAAAATCCACCTTGATAAATTTTTGTATGTGTTAATCAATCCCTAAAGAAACTTTTATCTAAAATGCAAATGACTTGAGTCAAAATGATGGAATGTGTAATTATAATTTGCATCGTATTAGTTAATTTCCACTATTAATAAAATAAAGATGATGTCCTAATTTTGCTTTATGTTATGCGCCCTTACTAAGCAAACTAGCTAATACATAATTCAATAATGAAATAAAATATTACTTATGATCAACTTTTATTCTTCGAAGGCTGAATTTCGTGTAAGTTACATGGAAAAATCACACAACCTCCCCTCCCGTGTAACTTACATGAAATTGGTATTCATCAACACAGGGTTCTTGGCAAGCAACAGGACGCTCGTCCAGTACCTAGTGGGAGGGAGCAGAAGCTGAAAAGGGGGCAGAGAATGAAGCAAAAGAGGTGGAACTGATTCAAATGAGAAAAATAATGGACATGTGTTTTTTTTTTTGTTTGTTTTTTTTTTAAACGACCAGAGTGGGTCACTTTTGGAACTAGATTTGTTAGACTAGCCAGCAGACTAGGCCAACAGCTCAGTAGATAGTATCAAAGATAACATGCCAGCACTCTTCAGTATTGGCATAGGTGATACTTAAAATTGTTTTTTTTTATTTTAGAAAATCATTAGTACTGTATGTGCTGTTTAGTTCCACCTCTTTGAATGATAAAAAAATCATAACCACTAAATTCTATTATACAAAACATAGCTGTTCTACTACAATTTATGTCAATAATCGCAGGTCTGTAGACAATAGGCAGTTCTTAGTTTCTTCTATTTTTACTGAAACGTGTTGATATCATTTATACTCAGACGTTTAGATTTTGTTTCACAAAATTTGAGTTAATAAAAGGTCAAATTGAATATTTTTGTAGTATTATTTTTTTTTTAACAGTGCCACACACACTTTGAATGTAACACTTGAATGGTCACCGAGTTCTCATCCTCACCCTTACCCTCCATGTAATTTTTATTTTTTATTTTCCCGATCTGTCCATAAATACATCTGATGTCTTGGTTGATGAATACCATGCAGCCAGCATGATTATGTGGCCACAGAAGACGGTATTTACGGATGCACTCACGTATGTCACATAGAGATGTAATCCAGTATTTTCATGCACATGCATGTCACAAAGAAACAAGTGCTTTCAGGCTTCGGAAAAAAAAAAATATGTTAAAATGACAATGAGAATTGAGATTTAGTACTACAAGCTGATAGGCTACTGTGCTATTGACTACCCGTGTTACAGTAAGCAAAAGTGACCAAAAAAGGTGACGTTCACTTCGAAACAATGACCTGGGCATGCATGAAGTATGGGTGAGTATGAGAATAAAAGCTTCACGGCATTATTTTTAGTATTACTTTTTCCTTTTTTTAGTATTTTGTTCTTAAATTTATAAATAAGTTAGTGGCATCTCATACAGGAAAGTCTCATACAGCAAAGTTGTACGCATTCTCGGCAGAGCCGGTAATAGCATTCTATTTGGAGTCACCTAGGCAAGACATTTTCAATATTGTTTATAGAAAACTGTTACCTGAGTTCTCAGCTTAATCATATCAGACTCCATCTGGGAATTAGACTCATTTAGTTCCTTTATTTCTTCTTCCAATTGTTTTATTTCCTCATCATTTTCTATACCTAAGGGGATATTAAAGGAAAACACGTAATAGAGTTGTAAGCCATCAAGCATCAACGGTAACATTATCAGCATCGCTATCGATAAAACATAGTTAGAATAGATTTGCATGTTAATGTAAAGTTGGAGGATGAGAAGTCGAAAAGTTAAGATCTACGCAACTTTATACCCCGATACTGGAGCCTAGGGGTGGACTGAAGAGGTTGTGGGTCACCATAATCATAAGCCACTATAGACAAAATACACTTGACATGGGTTAATAAATCACATTTATGAAAAATTATCACTTTCCCTACATTAAAACAATCATAACTGTTTCACCTGACTAAAAGACTCTGGCCCGCTTTTGACAAAGGGCCTCAGACTTTGCCCAAGTGGTCACTCCATCACTGCTGGAGTCTGTAGATAAGTACCGTAGATACTATGCCAGCCCTACTAAGTTTAGTTAGTAAAGTTTCTGTCCATCTCCGATCTTTTAATTACAAATTAAAACCAGGTAATGTACTGTATGTGAGGATAATCATGGTCGTCACAGGAAACCCTTCTATGGTTCCTGAAAAGTGAAAAGCCAGAACCATCAATCAAGGAACAAGAAGGAGGACATAGGTGGAAAACAAGAAAACGGGAAGGTGTATTGAAAGGTTTGGCGGCACCAAGAGTGCACCAAATGTTATTGCTTGGTTTGAACCATCAAATTATGCTGACACACTGCCTTTACATAGGTTATCTGGGTCTTTCAACTGGCTGCATTAGGATAGGCAATCAAATTATAATTGGTGGGTGTCCAACTGTTTAGGTAGGGTACATTTTGATTAGTGTTCATCAATGCTTAGCGGTATACAGGTTCATACAAAGCCCATAGCTCTTCTATAAGTCTGTACATTATTTGTTCTACTCTCTGAAGACAGTCTAGGAAACGATGGGGCACAGAGCTCAGTTGGGTACTTTTAGCAATTTAGCCATCGGTGGACGACTGAGTGAATAGAAACATCTGCCCTGGTCATAGGATGACGGGTGCAGGGCAGGTCCAGTTATAGTTTGTGCATCACAGATTTAATTTGTGCACGGCTATGGTATGTATAAGGGAATTGATAAAATATTTAATATTTAAATTGTTAGGGCATGTTCACATAGAGTATTTTTATGTGGATTTTCAGTGAATTTTCCCCAAAATCCCTAATGAAAACCTCTTCAATTACTTTTTAAGGCTATGTGCACACAACATTTTTTTAGGCTGACTTCACAAGGAATCCACCCGAAAAAGTGATAGCTGAGCATACTTCACATACACATTTTCCGTCTTGTGACACTTCTTTCAACTGCACCTGGGTGCGGAAACCACAAAGTGTGTAATAGAAATAGCATGTTCATTGTACGTTGCAGTAAAATGTGAAAGCTGCCGGCAACGTTGCCACCCCTGAAACAACAGCAAAGATGCTTTAGGTAAACCACCGCTGGCATTTTACTTTCCTCAGAAAACTAGGCAGCTGTGCCAACGTCTAAATTACTGTGGGTATAGACTCTAAGGCTATGTGCTAAATGAGTTTTAGGGGAATTATTGGAGCAAAAACTGAGCGGAAACTCTTCAAATCCTCCGACAAATCACAAAGCTCCTCAAAAAGCTGGAAAGTTTTTTCCTCTTCTTCCAAGTTTCTTCCTCTTCTTTACTACAAGACTGCATGGGAGCTTTTTTATGATACTAGTTCTAGTTTTGAATGACACCATCCATTTTACTATATAATTTATTGAAAAGCAGGAAAAAAAGTGTACTTACGTTGTAACAAAAACATAAATCAGCAATTCCACCATTGTTTTGGGGGTTTTGCCTTATGACATTCACTTTGCAGTTTAAATGACCTTGTAACTTTGGTTTATGTTGTATGGTGATATCGGTCCGGGATTTCGGAGTGACCAGAAGAGATTGGGTAGGAAAGGTTGATCCCATACTCCAGCCCAGGTCATACAGGCCTAATTACAGAAGCTGAGTTAGCAGCAGTAGAGTTGGAAGCTGAACTGAGGTATGTTACTTTCATAACTACTTGAGCTGCTACCGCCTAGAATACTGGGATAGATGAGGCTGCTATATTCACTTTATCCATTGTACCTGAAGAAAGGACTGTTTCTGTTATTCATTTGTACTGGAGAATATCTTTTGATTTGGAGCTCTAAAGTTTATGATGGACAATAAACATTATGAATGTTTTGGCATACAAATCCTGTGCCAGTGTGTATCCAAGCAGCTACCAGATGGCAAAAAATCTTGTAAAAAAGGGAAATGTAAGCCGATTTGAAAATTTAAATTTTATATACAGTACAGACCAAAAGTTTGGACACACCTTCTCATTTAAAGATTTTTCTGTATTTTCATGACTATGAAAATTGTACATTCACACTGAAGGCATCAAAACTATGAATTAACATATGTGGAATTATATACGGTACTTAACAAAAAAGTGTGAAACAACTGAAAATATGTCTTATATTCTAGGTTCTTCAAAGTAGCCACCTTTTGCTTTGATGACTGCTTTGCACACTCTTGACATTCTCTTCATGAGCTTCAAGAGGTAGTCACAGGAAATGGTTTTCACTTCACAGGTGTGCCCTGTCAGGTTTAATAAGTGGGATTTCTTGTCTTATAAATGAGGTTGGGACCATCAGTTGTGTTGAGCAGAAGTCTGATGGATACACAGCTGATAGTCCTACTGAATAGACTGTTAGAATTTGTATTGTGGCAAGAAAAAAACTGCTACAGTAAGTAAAGAAATACGAGTGGCCATCACTACTTTAAGAAATGAAGGTCAGTCAGTCTGAAAAATTGGGCAAACTATGAAAGTGTCCCCAAGTGCAGTGGCAATAACCATCAAGCACTACAAAGAAACTGGCTCACATGAGGACGGCCCCAGGAAAGGAAGACCAAGAGTCACCTCTGCTTCTGAGGATAAGTTTATCCGAGTCACCAGCCTCAGAAATCGCAGATTAACAGCAGCTCAGATTAGAGACCAGGTCAATGCCACACAGAGTTCTAGCAGCAGACACATCTCTACAACAACTGTTAAGAGGAGACTTTGTGCAGCAGGCCTTCATGGTAAAATAACTGCTAGGAAACCACTGCTAAGGACAGGCAGCAAGTAGAAGAGACTTGTTTGGGCTAAAGAACACAAGGAATGGACATTAGACCAGTGAAAAACTGTGCTTTGGTCTGATGAGTCCAAATTTGAGATCTTTGGTTCCAACCACCGTGTCTTCGTGCGACGCAGAAAAGGCGAACGGATGGACTCTACATGCCTGGTTCCCACTGTGAAGAATGGAGGAGGAGGTGTGATGGTGTGATGGTGCTTTGCTGGTGACACTGTTGGGGATTTATTCAAACTTGAAGGCATACTGAACCAGCATGGTTACCACAGCATCTTGCAGCAGCATGCTATTCCATCCGGTTTGAGTTTAGTTGGACCATCATTTATTTTCAACAGGACAATGACCCCAAACACACCTCCAGGCTGTGTAAGGGCTATTTGACCAAAAAGGAGAGTGATGGGGTGATACGCCAGATGACCTGGCCTCCACGCTCACCAGACCTGAACCCAAATGAGATGGTTTCGGGTGAGCTGGACCGCAGAATGAATGCAAAAGGGCCAACAAGTAGTATGCATCTCTGGGAACTCCTTCAAGATTGTTGGAAGACCATTCCCGGTAACTACCTCTTGAAGCTCATCAATTGAATGCCAAGAGTGTGCAAAGCAGTCATCAAAGCGAAAAGTGGCTACTTTGAAGAACCTAGAATATAAGATATATTTTCAGTTGTTTCACACTTTTTTGTTAAGTATATAATACCACATGTGTTAATTCATAGTTTTGATGCCTTCAGTGTGAATTAAATTTTTTTATGGTTTATGAAAATATAGAAAAATCTTTAAATGAGAAGGTGTGTCCAAACTTTTGGTCTCTACTGTATGTTTTTTATTCTTTTTAAATCCTTTACATTTTTTATGAAGGCCTGATCACGTACACATTACCCTACAATACTGTAGTATTGTAGTATATTGTGAAGTTGACGATCTGCTATGAAGCCTGCTCATGGACTAGGCCTTCAGTAAACTCTCAACTGCAATGGCAACCCATTAGTTCCCCATGATCGTATCGTGCTTTGAGGGGCGATGGCCGACAGAATGGATGGTGCCCTTATTTTAGAAACCTTCTTTAAGGTATTATACTATTGTAATTGAAGCTAGTTCTGATTACAGTTGCTCTTGGCTTCCAGTAGCTGTATAACACACCTGGCACCAAACTGCATGGATAGCAGAAGTCACTAGGGGGTTAAAAGACATATACCAGACGGTAGACATTTTCAATGAATTCCATTGTGCGAAATTGTATAGTCCGCTACCATAATTTACTCCTTATGTTTTCCAGTGGACTAATGCATGCTTGCTTGACGAGAACCAAGTGGTCACTCTTTCGACCTGCATTGGGCTAAAGGAACCCTACATATATGCTTAGCATCTGCACCGGTCTAGACACTAAATGTGCCTCACAAACGTGGTGTGCATGGAGTCTAAATCAAAGGAAACACTATTCTTATATTTCTTGCACCATTTCTTAACCATTAGGAAATAAACATGGACTTCCCGACCCATGACGCCACGTAGGCGTCATGAAAGTCGGTGCCAATCTGACCCATGATGCCTATGTGGCGTCATGGAAAGATCGCGTCCCTGCAGATCGGGTGAAAGGGTTAACTCCCATTTCACCCGATCTGCAGGGACAGGGGGAGTGGTAGTTTAGCCCAGGGGGCGTGGCTTCACCCCCCCGTGGCTACGATCGCTCTGATTGGCTGTTGAAAGTGAAACTGCCAATCAGAGCGATTTGTAATATTTCACCTATTAAAACTGGTGAAATATTACAATCCAGCCATGGCCGATGCTGCAATATCATCGGCCATGGCTGGACATACTAATGTGCCCCCACCCCACCGATCGCCCCCCCAAGCCACCGATCTGTCCGGTACACTGCTCCGGCTCCCCTCCGTCCTGTGCTCCGCTCCCCCGTGCTCTTGTCCGCTCCCCCTGTGCTCCAATCACCCCCCGTGCTCCAATCACCCCCCCTGCACTCCGATCCACCCCCCCGTGCTCCATTCCACCCCCCGTGCTCCGTTCCATCCCCCCGTGCTCCGTTCCACCCCCCCATGCTCCGTTCCACCCCAACCGCGCTCCGATCCACTCCCCCATGCTCCGATCCCCCCGTGCTCTCCCCCCACCCCATCATACTTACCGATCCTGCCGGGGTCCGTCCGTCTTCTCCCTGGGCGCCGCCATCTTCCAAAATGGCGGGCGCATGCGCAGTGGCCCGCCGAATCTGCCAGTCGGCAGATTCGTTCCAAAGTGCATTTTGATCACTGAGATAGATTATATCACAGTGATCAAAATAAAAAAAATAATAAATTACCCCCCCCTTTGTCACCTCAATAGGTAGGGACAATAAAAAAAATTTTTTTCCCACTAATGTTAGAATAGGGCTAGGGCTAGGGTTAGGGCTAGTGTTAGGGTTAGGGCTAGGGTTAGGGTTAGGGCTAGGGTTAGGGTTAGGGTTTCGGTATGTGCACACGTATTCTGGTCCTCTGCGGATTTTTCCGCTGCGGATTTGATAAATCCGCAGTGCTAAACCGCTGCGGATTTATGGCGGATTTACCGCGTTTTTTCTGCGCATTTCACTGCGGTTTTACAACTGCGATTTTCTATTGGAGCAGTTGTAAAACCGCTGCGGAATCCGCACAAAGAAGTGACATGCTGCGGAATGTAAACTGCTGCGTTTCCATGCAGTTTTTCTGCAGCATGTGTACAGCGATTTTTGTTTCCCATAGGTTTACATTGAACTGTAAACTCATGGGAAACTGCTGCGGATCCGCAGCGTTTTCTGCAGCGTGTGCACAAACCTTTAGAATTAGGCTATGTGCACACGGTGCAGATTTGGCTGCGTATCCGCAGCGGATTTGCCGCTGCGGATTCGCAGCAGTGTTCCATCAGGTTTACAGTACCATGTAAATCTATGGAAAACCAAATCCGCAGTGCCCATGGTGCGGAAAATACCGCGCGGAAACGCTGCGTTGTATTTTCCGCAGCATGTAAATTCTTTGTGTGGATTCCGCAGCGTTTTACACCTATTCCTCAATAGGAATCAGCAGGTGAAATCCGCACAAAAAACACTGGAAATCCGCAGAAAATCCGCAGGTAAAACGCAGTGCCTTTTACCCACGGATTTTTCAAAAATGATGCTGAGAAATCTCACACGAATCCGCAACGTGGGCACATAGCCTTAGGGTTAGGGTTAGGGTTGCAATTAGAGTTGTGGTTAGGGTTAGGGGTGTGTTGAGGTTAGGGTTGTGGTTAGGGGTGTGTTGGGGTTAGGATTGTGATTAGGGTTATGGCTACAGTTGGGATTAGGGTTAGGGGTGTGGGGGGGTTAGTGTTGGAGGTAGAATTGAGGGGTTACCACTGTTTAGGCACATCAGGGGTCTCCAAACGCAACATGGCGCCACCATTGATTCCAGCCAATCTTGTATTCAAAAAGTCAAATGGTGCTCCCTCACTTCCGAGCCCCGACGTGTGCCCAAACAGTGGTTTACCCCCACATATGGGGTACCAGCGTACTCAGGACAAACTGCGCAACAATTCCTGGGGTCCAATTTCTCCTGCTACCCTTGTGAAAATAAAAAAATGCTTGCTAAAACATCATTTTTGAGGAAAGAAAAATGATTTTTTATTTTCACGGCTCTGCATTATAAACTTCTGTGAAGCACTTGGGGGTTCAAAGTGCTCACCACACATCTAGATAAGTTCCTTTCGGGGTCTAGTCTCCAAAATGGGGTCACTTGTGGGGGGTTTCTACTGTTTAGCCACATCAGGGGCTCTGCAAACGCAACGTGACGCCCGCAGAGCATTCCATCAAAGTTTGCATTTCAAAACGTCACTACTTCAATTCTGAGCGCCGGCATGTGCCCAAACAGTAGTTTACCCCCACATATGGGGTATCACCGTACTCAGGAGAAACTGGACAACACATATTGGGGTCAAATTTCTCCTGTTACCCTTGGGAAAATTAAAAAATTCTGGGCTAAATAATTATTTTTGAGGAAAGAAAACGTATTTATTATTTTCACGGCTCTGCATTATAAACTTCTGTGAAGCACTTGGGGGTTCAAAGTGCTCACCACACATCTAGATAAGTTCCTTTCGGGGTCTAGTTTCCAAAATGGGGTCACTTGTGGGGGTTTCTACTGTTTAGCCACATCAGGGGCTCTGCAAACGCAACGTGACGCCCACAGAGCATTCCATCAAAGTCTGCATTTCAAAACGTCACTACTTCACTTCCAAGCCCCGGCATGTGCCCAAACAGTGGTTTACCCCCACATATGGGGTATCAGCGTACTCAGGAGAAACTGAACAACAACTTTTGGGGTCAAATTTCTCCTGTTACCCTTGGGAAAATAAAAAATTGCAGGCTAAAAGATCATTTTTGAGAAAATAATTTTTTATTTTATTTTCATGGCTCTGCGTTATAAACTTCTGTGAAGCACTTGGGGGTTCAAAGTCCTCACCACACATCTAGATTAGTTCCTTTGGGGGTCTAGTTTCCAAAATGGGGTCATTTGTGGGGGATCTCCAATGTTTAGGCACACATGGGCTCTCCAAACGTGACATGGTGTCCGCTAATGATTGGAGCTAATTTTCCATTTAAAAAGCCAAATGGCGTGCCTTCCCTTCCGAGCCCTGCCGTGCGCCCAAACAGTGGTTTACCCCCACATATGGGGTATAAACGTACTCAGGACAAACTGGACAACAACATTTGGGGTCCAATTTCTCCTATTACCCTTGGCAAAATAGGAAATTCCAGGCTAAAAAATCATTTTTGAGGAAAGAAAAATTATTTTTTATTTTCATGGCTCTGCGTTATAAACTTCTGTGAAGCACCTGGGGGTTTAAAGTGCTCAATATGCATCAAGATAAGTTCTTTGGGGGGTCTAGTTTCCAAAATGGGGTCACTTGTGGGGGAGCTCCAATGTTTAGGCACACAGGGGCTCTCCAAACACGACATGGTGTCCGCTAACGATGGAGATAATTTTTCATTCAAAAAGTCAAATGGCGCTCCTTCCCTTCCGAGCCTTACCATGTGCCCAAACAGTGGTTTACCCCCACATGTGAGGTATTGGTGTACACAGGAGAAATTGCCCAACAAATTTTAGGATCCATTTTATCCTGTTGCCCATGTGAAAATGAAAAAATTGAGGCTAAAATAATTTTTTTGTGAAAAAAAGTACTTTTTCATTTTTACGGATCAATTTGTGAAGCACCTGGGGGTTCAAAGTGCTCACTATGCATCTAGATAAGTTCCTTGGGGCGTTTAGTTTCCAAAATGGGGTCACTTGTGGGGGAGCTCCAATTTTTAGGCACACGGGGGCTCTCCAAACGTGACATGGTGTCCGCTAAAGAGTGGAGCCAATTTTTCATTCAAAAAGTCAAATGGCACTCCTTCCCTTCCAAGCCCTGCCGTGCGCCCAAACAGTGGTTTACCCCCACATATGAGGTATCAGCGTACTCAGGACAAATTGGACAACAACTTTCGTGGTTCAGTTTCTCCTTTTACCATTGGGAAAATAAAAAAATTGTTGCTAAAATATAATTTTTGTGAATAAAAAGTTAAATGTTCATTTTTTCCTTCCATGTTGCTTCTGCTGCTGTGAAGTACCTGAAGGGTTAATAAACTTATTGAATGTGGTTTTGGGTATTTTCAGCCATATAGACCCCTCAAACTGACTTCAAATGTGAGGTGGTCCCTAAAAAAAATGGTTTTGTAAATTTCGTTGTAAAAATGAGAAATCACTGGTCAAATTTTAACCCTTATAACTTTCTAGCAAAAAAAAATTTTGTTTCCAAAATTGTGCTGATGTAAAGTATACATGTGGGAAATGTTATTTATTAACTATTTTGTGTCACATAACTCTCTGGTTTAACAGAATAAAAATTCAAAATGTGAAAATTGCGAAATTTTCAAAATTTTCGCCAAATTTCCGTTTTTATCACAAATAAACGCAGAATTTATTGACCTAAATTTACCACTAACATGAAGCCCAATATGTCACAAAAAAACACTCTCAGAACCGCTAGGATCCGTTGAAGCGTTCCTGAGTTATTACCTCATAAATGGACACTGGTCAGAATTGCAAAAAACGGCAAGGTCTTTAAGGTCAAAATAGGCTGGGTCATGAAGGGGTTAATTTAAAGTGCCAGAAACTGTTTTAAACCTTTCTATTGGAAATGCTAAAGCGTGTGTTATAATATATAAACTATCTCAATAACTAATCTAGAAATCACCAAGAAGTAGCTAAATTAAAGCAATTATTTTTACTGGGCTGTCCAACTTTTCTTCTATCATACATCTGGGCTGCTGCAGAACCTCCTTTTGTAGAAAGAAAGTTAGTTTCCTGTCCAGCACCAATTAGTATGTAACTCCTTTTCCCTTGAAAAAAAGACGTTTTGCGACAGTTAATATATTTACTATGACGTTTTACACAAGCTGGACAACAGTACTGTACGCTACCTCCTGCAGCTGTTGAAGAACCTTTTTTATTATTATGTATTAGTACTAGTAATAGCATTTTTAGAAGTATAAGTACTGTAAGTCGTAGAGTAGAAGTGGCAGCAGCACCAAGAGTTATGTACAATTACTAATCCAATAGGTTTCATTACGCGTCTTGAATCATTATTTCATGTCAGTACGGACAGCGTACGAAGATTTGTTCATTGCATTAATATTCATAGTAGATTCCTCACATAACATCTGAAAGCCAGTACCATTTGTCGCCCGTTGCTTGATTGTCATCATCTCTTCTCCTGACAATCGGGCTTTTTTCATTGCTGACGTGGCCCGTGGACATCCCGATAAACTATCAGAAAAATGGTAAATCAGTGGTCAATAGGATCTTTATAGTTACTTTATAAACAAGTTATTTTTATTGTATTTTAACCATAAGTGTCAGACAAAACATAAGTAACACATTACCACATTACACTGCATACAGACGTGGTATTTGCATTAGTAAAGGTTGATTCCAAGTACTCTGCGATAAATATCTTTGAGGGCAATAATATAATACTCCAGAGACGGGCAATAAAATGTGATAGCACTCCGTAATCATGTCCACCAAAATATAAGGAAGAGCTACTCGGTGGTTATAAGACCCAATAACACTAAAGTTTGCCCTAGACAGATGACGAGGGGGATGAGATCAGACATGTTTCAATGAGCAATCCTAAAGGCATGATCACACTAGTTTTTTTGAAGGACTCATTGGAGGGAGAACTATCCAAAATCATCCTCAAAGTGTATGTCCGCATGGCATCAATGAGATGCCAGTGCACCCTACGAGGGTTCTCACATGAAGCTACTTCAAGAAGACGTTGGCGGTTGTTTTCCAGAAGCAGCTTTTTCTGTCTCTCCTGTGCTGGCTGTGCCGATGGCAAATTTCTGAATGTTGAAGCAGTTGAAAAAAGTGACATACCATGGAATGCTTGCATGGCAGTGTCGTCTTGATATTCCTGTGCACTATGTTTATTTTACAGAGAGCTTTAGCTACACTTTTTTTCAGGCGGATTCCGAGAGTAATCCACTGGAAATTGATGCCAAGTGCACAGGAGAAAGCCGGCGGTGAAGTAACTTCAGGAAAATGACCGCCAACGTGTTCCTGAAGTGGCTTCGCCTAGAAAAACTCGATGGCTGCTGTGGTACCTAAATGATTTTGATATAAATCCACTTTGCAGTTCATATGAAGAATTTTTGTAGCTTTTTGTTTCCTGAGTTTAGAAACAATCCTGGGGAAAAAAAGAAAGCGAATGCTACTTTGGGTATGTGCACATGGTATCTCATGGATGCAGGTTTACGCGCATAGTATTTGAAGCACAACACACTTCAGGGAAACGCTGGTGATGTTTTTCCTGAAGCATCTTCCTTGTCATCCCTTTTGTCATTTTTGTGGCGACTTTGCCGCCAGCATCTTTTTTAAAAACTTCATATATAAAGTAGTGTTGGCTTCCAAGTGGAAGTTCTTGGAGAGTGGATTGATCACTTCTTTTAGCTGCATCACGGCTTTTGAAGTCTGAAGCAGTTAAAAGAAGTAGAAAAACTGATTACGTGCACAGCAAGTCGATTTGACATTGCAGTGCGTATGTTCATCATTTTTTATATTGTTTTAACACTTTTTATCACAAAATCTATGACAAAACCGCCAGTGGTTATGTGCAGAGAATGTCTTTTTTCAGGTGGATCACGCATGGTATCCGACTGAAAAAGGGTGGAAAAACTGCTGCAAAAAATGGACATAATGCACAGCAATGTCTAAACGATTTTGCTGTGCACATCATTAGTATTTTCTTACTTCTTTTAACCGCTTCAGGGTTCGGAAACACTGGAGTAGCTAAAAGAAGTAACGTTCATTTTTCAGGCGGCTTCTGCTCTGTATAATAGAATACATAGGCAAAAGACACCTGCGACAGAATCACTGTGATAAACGAGCAAAAATTATGATGGAGTAGCTATAGAAATAAAGCCACCAGCTTTTTCATGAAATGGCTTTGTGAAGAAAACTCTAGTGTTTCCGGCGTCAGATTGTAAATGTTGTATGTATGTAGGCCACTAAAGCCGAATCAAGAAAAAGTCTGATGGCTTTTTCCTGAAGTTGTTTTGCCTATGAAAACTTTGGCAAGTCAAGAATCATCGTAAAGACGCCACGTGTACATACTCTTTCTGAAATTTTGGAGGAGTTTTTGTTTAACTGAAACAGTTTTGGGGCAATTGTGTTTTTTGAAGCCTTTTGATTTGACAGCGCTTATTTTATTATTGTTAGTACGGTATTTCCATCAGGACACCTTAAAAAAAATGGCATCGACTTTTTTTTTATCCAATCAGCAGATTATGGAATTTATATTTTATTTTAGATGGGCTCCATACATTATATATTTAGCTACAGGAAAAAGCCAAGTGCACCACTCGGCAGCCCCATAGAGAATGAAAGCCGCTACATTCTAATGGGATATAAGTTCCCCGTTCTGCTTATCAGTGGGGGTCCCAGTAGTCGGGCCTACCCAAAGCCAAACCCATAAGTTATCACCTATCCTGTGGATTGGTGAAAACATCTATTATGTGGAAAACCCCTTTGAGAATAGTTTGAAGGTGCCACATTTTTTTTCTTGGGATTTTAGGTACCCACAGTGGTTTTGTAGTTAGCTTTGTTGTCCTAACTTTGAGTCCAACAAAAGTAAACATCTGTATGGAAGTTGCATGTTCTCCTCACTTTCATGAGTTTCCTAACTAACTAGAGAAAGATAACTTCCGGTGTTTGGAACAACTTGATATTTGCTGAACACTGTAGTTTTCCAAAATGTCAACTGCTTTTATTTCCCCATTAGAAACAAGATCATTATTTTTTTGACCATAGGCTGAGTCTGGTATTGCTGCTGAGACCTATCCATGAGGATTACAAGGGGATATAGATAACTATACTAAATGTAGTGAAACTAATCACATTACGATATGCAAGTTGCCATTTGAAATGTCATGTCAACAGTTTGAGAGACCCCTTGACTGCCAGAGGAATTGAGAAATCTATGCATTTCCAAAACACCCATTAGTAAGCAATGCCTTTAGGTGACCTGTGACAACGAGAAGCTACAGATCATCCAGACACCTAACTAGAACATTTGGCAAGTATGTTATATGTGCAACCACTGCAGAAGAAATGAGCTTTCACCTGGAGCTTCTTCACCTGCCAACAAGACTCTCCCACTCGTAATAGAACATTGAGAAAAGCGGATGAGAATCTTGTTGGCATGTGACCACAAATTTCCAATCTCATACAAGTGGTCATGTGATTGCGAACTCCTGCTGGGAATACAGAAGAATCATGACAGTGTGTGAATTGCACGCTGTCGCAAAGATCTGCAGTCACATACGGTGACTGCAAAAATTTGTCTAGAACCTGTAAAATAGCTTTAATTGTCAGCAGTAGCCCTAGGAGTTTAGTTCATTGATGTTGAGTAATTAGAAAGAATAGCTACACACTAATACAGGACCATAACTATTTGATGTTAGGAGACTTACCTTCGATGTGTAAGGAAACTACCACTGATGTGGCCAGATCCATCGCATCCTGGGGTGGGACAGGACATTCCTTCAGTTTTTCCAGATTTCCATGAAAATTGAGAACCATTTAAGTAGCCATCTTTTTGTCTTTTGGCTGCCAGAGGACATCCAGATGCACTGCGATGTGAAGCGTACTTTCCCGTCACATGACCTTGGCCGTCACATCCTGGGACCGGGCATCTAAATATTAAAGGACATGACAAGAGCTATTAACATAAGATATTGGTGGTATTTTTAATGTGAAAGTACAATGGGTATACCATCAAAATGGAGCAGGAAAATTCTTCTGCATCTACGGCCATATTGCTTAATGGGGTTGTTCTACACGTGGGGATGCTTTGACTGTTTCATGTAAAAAAAATTGCCAAAAGGGCAATTTTAGTCCACATACCCCCATTCTTAACCACTAACCCCTAACTTTGTCAGAAGGCACCACTTACACAGGAGAAAGTACACTTCTGCCTCCAGGACTTGCAGTGAAATTAAGTCACCAATACAGTTATTAAATGAAATTATGGTAGCAAATTTCACAACTTTTAGGCTAAGCGGGGAAAAAAAATCCAGCGAGTTGCGAGGGAGACTAAAAATGAACTTTTATTACTCATAAGTAAAATAAATCAACATATGGCATCCAGTACTTAGACATAGTAGCAGAAAAAAACAGCGATCAACGCGTTTCGACTTTTCGTCTTATTCATGATTTCCTGAATAAGACGAAAAGTCGAAACGCGTTGATCGCTGGATTTTTTTCCCTGCTTGGATCTTGTTGCGGCCGTCTCACCCTCATCCGCGTGAGGCGTCGGTGTGCAAACAGGAGGTCTAAAAACTGGGTCTGGTAAGTTGAATTTTTTCTATTTTCTCATATATGCTGAACTTTTAGGCTAGGGTCACACAATCGTATTTTCTTTCATCTGAGAGAATCGAGCCAAAGATGTTAATCACACTGTGATCATAGTTTCATCAGAGTGTGATTATACGGTGATCCTATTTTCTTGGATGAGGACAAAATAGGGAAAAAAACGTTCTCCATCTTCTTCATTCTGTCAGTCCGTCAAAATCGGACTAAACTCAGATGTCATCCGAGTCTAGTACGATGTTTTCCATGGACTCATTGACTTGTATGGTAGAGAGCGATCAGATAATTGAATCCAACTCAGGCATGCTGCAATTTTTTCCTTGAACTGACACCGGTCAAGGCAAAAAAATCGGACATGTGAATAACATTGATCCGAGTGCGATCCTATATTTTGTCAAGTAGCAGTCGGACTGAAAATGCAGCCGTGTGCATGAATCCTTACATTTAGAAAACAAAGAAGAACATTTTTTTTTTTTAGAGTAAATTGACTTGACTGATCTCCAAAGTGGTCCTTGTTCTCTACAGATTTACAGTATGGCCACACATTGCGCCAAATGTTCTTCAATAGTAATTTCCTGATATGCATGCATCAGCAAAAACTACATTTTTAAGCAGGTCTAGATGTTCTGACATCTTGGCTGCAAAGTTTGAAAACTGCTGTGTTGCTCATCCTGTGAAGACTGTGGAGTAGCAGTAGGAGTTTCTGACAGTTTATAGGCAGCTAATAGGCTTCTTTACCTAAAAACGGCAGCACAGCTGTCATCCATTGTCAGCCGGCAGGGTTGGGCAGCACAGCAGTTCTGAGAGTATTTGCTAACACAAAGTAAAGTGTATTTGGACATTGAGAAAAAAAAAAGAGAAAAGTTTATTTGTTTATTTTTTTACAAATTAGTTTAACATGTCAATATCAATAGGCTGCCGGTAAAGCAACTATATTATTGTGATGCACACAAAAAAGAAAGCTCAAAAGTGATTTTTCCATCTATAGAATTTCAGTTCAGGCAATGATTGTTTTCCGTGCTTGAGCTGAATAGTGACATATCTTAAGAAAAATACCATCCAGAGAAATGTGAAAGAATATATGTGGTCCAATTACGTGATGTTTACTGGGTTCAGAAAAGCTTTAGATTCACAGAAGGGTCGACTGAACGTTCAGGGATGGAACCGTAAGATATCAGCAATTATTGCCTTATAACTGTGACAAGTGAGCTCACAGCTTGAATTCTGGTTTTCAAGGGGCTAAAAGCAGATTTTTCAGAGGCAAGAAAAGTTCTTAAACAATCTGCAAATACAAGTAATGGATTACCTTATTCTCTAAAGTAGCATTCCAGTGAAAATTTTTATCTGCTATCCTCTTTGCAAATGTTATTTTGTATACAGTGTAGTGTATGTATTAGGGTACTTACCGATCACCTCTGTCGTTCCGATCTTAAACTGCACCACGTGAGCAGCAATCTGACCGGCCTGGGTCACACGGCGTATTCTGGGTGGCATCGGAAGGGGCTTTCACGATTCAATCCGCAGGACGATGTGAGTCTCATTGACTTACATTGAGAAAGTAACTTCTGGTCCACATAGAAAATGCTGTGTGATCTGCTAGTAACATTGTCAGCCACGTGGTGCAGAAAAAGGCCGGTACGGAGATCGGTAAGTATAATACAGGCACTGTGTACACAACAGTGATTGCAAATGGTCTAGTACTGGGGTGGGCCACATGAGAAACATAGACTGTTGTGGAGGGCTGAACTAATAAGACTTAAATTAATTCTGCTCAATATATTAACATAAAAATTATAATTATTTTATATTAACATTAATTGTATTACTTAATATTGAGCAGAATAAAGAATGCTGACATCCCCCTATATACTATTTGAGCCCACACACAGACCCTTTTATATACCATAAGAGCCCCCACACAGTCTTCCCATACACAGCATGAGCCCCACAAAGCCTCCCCATATCCAGCATGAGCCCCTGATAGCCTCCCCATACCCAGCATCAGTCCCCCATAGCCTTCCCATGTACAGCATGAGCCCTCCATAGCCTCCCCATGTCCAGCATCAGTCCCCCATAGCCTTCCCATACACAGCATGAGCACCCCTTAGCCTCCCCATGTCCTGCATCAGTCCCCCATAACCTCCCCATGTCCACCATGAGCCCTCCATAGCCTCCCCATATCCAGCATCAGTCCCCCATAGCCTCCCCATGTCCAGCATCAGTCCCCCATAGCCTCTCCATGTCCAGCATCAGTCCCTCATAGCCTCTCCATGTCCAGCATGAGCCCTCCATAGACTCCTCATGTCCAGCATCAGTCCCCCATAGCCTCCCCATGTCCAGCATCAGTCCCCCATAGCCTCCCCATGTCCAGCATCAGTCCCCTATAGCCTCCCCATGTCCAGCATCAGTCCTCCATAACCTCCCCATGTCCAGCATGAACCCTCCATGGCCTCCTCATGTCCAGCATCAGTCTCCCATAGCCTCCTCATGTCCAGCATCAGTCCCCCATAGCCTCCCCATGTCCAGCATCAGTCCCCCATAACCTTCCCATGTCCAGCATCAGTCCCCCATAGCCTCCCCATGTCCAGCATGAGCCCTCCATAGCCTCCTCATGTCCAGCATCAGTCCCCCATAGCCTCCCCATGTCAAGCATCAGTCCCCCATAGCCTTCCCATGTCCAGCATCAGTCCCCCATAGCCTCCCCATGTCCAGCATGAGCCCTCCATAGCCTCCCCATGTCTAACAGGAGACTATCATAGTCCCCCCATGTCCATCAGGAGACCCTCATAGCCTCCCCATGTCCAGCCAATCATCTCATACACATGAAAAGAAAAGAACACCACCTACTCACCTTGCTCCCATTCCCCCAGCACTCTGCTCTTGTCTACAATGCACTGACTCTCCGCAGTGCACAGCTGACATTATGAAATTACGTCATCATGTCAGCTGTTTCACACGCTGATTGGTGGAAAAAAGGTGCAGACAGTGGTGACAGCAGGCGGTCGGGCAGGGGAGGGCACGGTGAGGCCCATGGACTACTGTTTGAGCCCCTTGGCTGTCTCGGTCCACGGGCCAGACTGGAACAGCCAGAGGACTGGATGTGGCCCTCGGCTTCCACCTTGCCCAGGTCTGATCAAGAAGGAAAAGGTTTTATTGGAGAGCTATTTTAATGTCATAGAATTTGCCAAATATAAATGTGCTAATTTATCCTGAGGTCATGAGACCAAGGCCTCATTCAGATGCCCAATTATCATGTATAAGCGCTATCTGTGTTTTTCACGGATAACACTTCTACCTGTGATAGTCTACGGAGCCAATCACATGTCTGTGATTTTTCACGAACCAAAAGCTTCTTGGAAAATCACAGAGACGTGTCCGATTTTGATCCATGGGTCGAATCAAAGTCAGCAATGTAAGTCAATGGGTCCGTGAAAAAAATCGGACAGCACTAGGATGACATCCGACTGTGGTCGGATTATCATGGAAAGTCAGAAAGGAAAAGTTGGAGAAACTTTTTCTTTTATTTAGCCACTAATGAGAAAAAATGGATGACATTCAGATCAAACTTTAATCAAACTCTGATTAACGTCAGATTAGAGTGTCATCAAAATAGTTGGTCCATTTTTCTCATACATGAAAAAATTGGATGTCGTAATGAGCTCTAACACACATGCCTTTTGAGCAAGGATGTCAGACTCAAATACACAGAGGGCCAAAATTAAAAACTTGGACAAAGTTGAGGGTCTAACTTGCTATTTATATAAAAAAGTCTAAATTTGAGGAAGTGTTTCCTTATCATTCTTTACATAATCTTACATAGTCTTCCACGCAGTATAATGGGACCCACATAGTCCTCCATACATGATAATGGGTCCACATAGTCCTCCATGCAGTATAATGGGACCCACATAGTCCTCCATACATGATAATGGGTCCACATAGTCCTCCATGCAGTATAATGGGACCCACATAGTCCTCCATACATGATAATGGGTCCACATAGTCCTCCATGCAGTATAATGGGACCCACATAGTCCTCCATACATGATAATGGGTCCACATAGTCTTCCATGCAGTATAATGGGACCCACATAGTCCTCCATATATGATAATGGGTCCACATAGTCCTCCATGCAGTATAATGGGACCCACATAGTCCTCCATACATGATAATGGGTCCACATTGTCCTCCATACATTATAATGGGTCCACATAGTCCTCCATGCAGTATAATGGACCAGACATTACAAAAAAAAAACCTCTGCCCCGCTTCCTCACTGCTCCAGTCTTTTGCAGCTCTTCACTGCTCGATATAGTGGTCACAAAACAGTAGAAGTGGCAATACTGAAGGGGGGCAGTGCCAGCGTTGCGTGCCAAATGTAATCACCCTGCTGACCAAATGTGGCCCACGGGCCAGAGTTGACATGTGTGCTCTAGAGCAATGCAGACTGAGTCAACTGGGTCCTCTGCATTGAAGATAATAGGCAACTTACCAACCACTACTGACCTGAATCACTTGGCCTGGGTTGACAACATATACATATTCTATCAGTTTGTGGGCCCCCTCTGGCCATAGGCTCCCTATTGCTACCATAATATCTGAAAATGCATTCCTACTGAAGCACTTCTGATCCAGTGACCTTTCTCTACTCAACAGTAAGTTATTGACAGCCTTGATTGTAACAGCTCTTTGAATGTCCAATGTACTATAGCGTGCTGAGAGAGTTCACCTACATTTCTGCCGACTTAGTTTACAACAATTTCCCCCAAGACATTACATAATCAGTACATTTGTCCCAGTGGGTTTCACATTAGTCTTTTTGCCCAAAAAACACGATGCAACAGAGTTTGGATGATAGTGGACTGTGGATGCACAGATGGGTTTGCATTGGGTTGGGCTTCTCTTATAAGGTTATGGATGATGATAGATGATCCTAAATTAATACAGAGACTGAAAAAATGTATCAGGAACCTGATTGGTTCTTGATCTTCCTTGTCTTCTTTGCTTTGTGCTATCTTGATACCACTCTTCTTAGCCCTAGGACAGCCCGAAAGACTGAGAAAGGAAACAAAGTAGGCAATGACTACAAACAAAATCCAGTACTGTTGACATAGATATCAAGGGTGAATCTAATAATGATGATTAGTCATTAGGATAGGCCATCAATGGGGGTTTGACTCCAGGATGAGGCGTTGGTTCCTTCTTCATAGTTTACCCAGGAGCATGGCTTTACGTTCAGGTGTCTCTTCTTCCAGCTCATCGTGGTGGTGATGGAAGTCAAACTCTCATTGAATGAGCATAGACTATCCTAAAGATAAGCCACCAATATCGGAAACCCCAAATACCCCTTTAAGATCAATTTTTTACTTATAATCTTTAACAAGTATCATTGCATCTATAGCAATAAAAAGCTTGATACTGATGAAAATCTTTTCTACTGGTCAGGACATTTACGCTGAGTTTACAAGCGCCGAATATTTGCCTATTTTTGATCTTGCTGCAAATTTATTGCATTTCTGTGGTGAATTAGTAGAAAATGCCATCAAATCCGTCGCATGTCACTCCTATAAGGTGGAACAATCTGCAACAAATCAGTGGCACAATTGACATTTTGCAGATTTGCGCAGCGTACTTGATTTTTTGCTCAGATTATTTTTCCGCTACATTGAAATGAAGTTTTTACAACCCCATTGACTGTTATTTGCTGCTGTCTGGAATCTGCACCGCAAATTTGCAGCAAATCCGGAGCGTGTAAACTCGCCTTGTTTATGCTTTCACATATTAATACTAAAAGTTGACAATGTTTCCAACAACCAACATTTTACATGGGGAAAATCATTCACATTGTGGGAAATATGGCCCATGGAGACAAGAGGGACACTGATTTATGCCCCTTTCCCAAGAAAATTTTCGCAAGCAAATTTGGAATGCCCATTGGGGGAAAATCTTTACGTCTATGGCCGGCTTAAGGGTATGACCACATGTACAGTATTTACATTGTACTGAATGGGATGTTTGCGTTCCAGCCACACAGTAGGGTTAGCATCTGTGTGCTTTTAGGGCATGCTGCATTTTCATCCAACCACAGCATACTTTATTAGTGTTTTTGTGATGATTTTTTTTTTAATTGTCATTCTGTAATAATACCTTCTATGGGAAGCATAGTTTCCAGTAATATGTCCAGAGCCATCGCAGCCGGGAGTCGGACACCTAAAGCCAGAAAAAGCGAATATCATGTATTTCAAAAGAAAGTGACATGGTATCAAATGAAAGGGGTTCTATGATAAAAAAAAAAAGAAGCAGCGCCATTTTTTTTTTTTTTTTTTTAGGATGTGTCTGGTATTGCAGCTCAGTCCTATTCATCTGACTGAGACAGACCTGCGATATCAGACATGGTCCATGAACAAGGATGGCGCTGTATTTGGAAAAAGCAGACTACTATTTTAAACCGTTCAGATCTTTTCAAAGGCTAGGTCCACTTTCGCAAACTTTTTTTATGCATTCCCAAAATGCGTAAAAAATAAGAAATGCAGCAACTTTGCACTAGGTGGTAAATGATTGTCTGATAGCGTTGGAGAAATATTTTCTGAACAGGAGATGTAGCAACAAAACTATAGAATATGCCATTATCCAGACGTCAATGACATCCCACCGTTAATGTCAGTGCACTCTCCTAAGTGTCTGTCACTCACAGTATTTAAGCCAGGGTGGAGCGGGGAGACGGTGGTCCTTTGGACCACACCCCTGTTATGGCTGTCCTGTCCATGAGATAAGTGGCTCCCACTCTCTGCCACCACTGGGGATGTCCCAGCATTGTCCTCCCCTTTTTCTGATGGGGGCAGGAGAGTGTACTTCATATGCTCAACCTGACAACACCAGAACTATCCGGACTATTTGTTTTTCCCTTCAGGACTACCAGATGTCCTTAGCAACTCTCCACCCAATAGTTTAAGGATGGCAGTGGCCCCCATATAAAGGTTAGTTTTGGGGTGATAAATGTGACCCAATAATGGAAAAAGTGACAGGCTGGTGGGAGGAAGTGACTTCCAGGTGATGGAGAAGTGAAGGAATGCCAGCGACATTGAGGTAATGGAAATGTACCAACATTTTTTATATTTTTCGTTCAAAATCTCCTATTCAGACGTGTCTCCATTCTAGATAAGTGAATTTGTAGAGGGAAAATTCTATTAGCTTTTTTTGTGATTTTGTTTCATGGAAAAACAGCAAAAATACATTCTGCGGAAATGTAGCGTTAGTAAAAATAATACCTCACTGATCCCCTGTCCTGCCGCAGTACACCGTCCGGTCCTATGCTTCATCCAACCTCTTTTAATTTTCCCCTCACTGAGTAGGCTTCTGATGTTACGACTAAGCCTCATGCCATTGTGCCATCATGACCTTCATCGCGGCCTTGGAAGGCTTGATGCAGAGTGAAAATGGCTAAAGTCGATGTCGTGTGTGGGAAAGAAGAAGAGGTGGGATGAAGCAGAGCTCTGGATGGTGGGCTGCAAAACTGGCGGCACAGGTGAGCAATGAGGTACTGTTTTATATATTTTTTTAGACCCTACATTTATTATGCTCAGGGTCCCGGGAGACCCCAGAGCATAGTGAGGGACATTCAATTCACACTGAATCACTTTTGTGGCCAAATTTAACTAAATTCAAATTTCACGAGTCTCCATGGTAACAGACAACAAACAAACCCCATGTAGTCAGATCCTCAAGCCACTCGCCCTTCTATCAGTCCTGTGAGAGCTGAATTATCAAATGTACGAGTACAATAGCCCAAAGGAAGTGAAGAAAAGGTTATTTGAGTGCAGGATTACATTCCACGGAATTTTTCTGCTGTCTGTTACCATAGAGACACATCGTCTGTATAGAAGCTGTACACATAGAACTAGAGGAAATATGTATTTAGGACTTACTGCAGAGTTGCTTCATTTGAATTCATTGAAAATTTAGCGCCAAGTTGGACTTAGCCTTTAACTAAAAAAT
Organism: Ranitomeya imitator; assembly: GCF_032444005.1. Taxonomy (NCBI): domain Eukaryota; kingdom Metazoa; phylum Chordata; class Amphibia; order Anura; family Dendrobatidae; genus Ranitomeya; species Ranitomeya imitator. The sequence goes on from NC_091286.1 coordinate 607,607,681, forward strand.
ATATGTTTCATAAAATTAAGAAAGATCATGATCCTTTTTACCAATCAGCGGCACTGACAGAGAAGTGCTTTCTTCCTAGCCCCCACTATTTGCTTTTGGGGGGGTATGAGGTAATACTGGACCTCCTTGTATAACTCTTATGAGAGAGTCACACTGAGGTCTGTTCTAGTGACAGGTTCTCTTTAAGATGGTCATAGACATAATGATTTTATTACACAAAGTGACTAAAAACAGTCAGATATATTCAACTGACATCCACGAATCATAAGGAAAAGTAATCAGACACGTACGGTATTTAGTTTTTTAAAATGACCTCTAGGTGGCGAAATAACATAATCATTGCACAAATTAATTAATCATTAAAGGGTCTGCATAAGAATATATAAACAAAGCTGCTTTCTTCCAGAAATGAAGTGATGTACAGTAGTTTAGGCGGTGATCAGGTGGTAGAATAGAAGGTGGAAGGTGAAGAGTTAATTTCACCTCTGGGACAGGAGAAGGCACCAGGAGTGAACTCGCTCAGGGAAGGAGTGGGTTAACAAACGATAGAAAAAAATGGCAAGGTGTTGGTGCGCTACCTGGTAAGAAGGTACAATAGTCAATGAATTGTGAGTTACCTTTATGGGAAGTCCACGGTACACAGATCACAAACCGGTTTTCGATTCTGGACAGGAGCCGTCATTAGGCTCTTAGGCTCCTGTCTGGAGCTGAAAATCAGTTTTTGATCTGTGCATCATGGACTTCCCAGAAAGGTAACTCATAATTTGTTGAGTATTCTATCTTCTTACCAGGTAGCGTACCGACAGTTTGCCATCTCTTCTTCCAGAAATAGCGCCATGCCTGTAATCAGGTTGTGTGCAGTATAGCAGTATGTTCACTTCAATGGAGTTGAGCTACAATTAACGAGAAAAATCATTGACAAATGTGGAGCTAATAATGAAAGAAAGCACCAATGTTCTCCTTGGTTTTCTGACTCTAATGGACTGTCATGAAGACAACCCAATTTCAAACATAACATATAGGGGATCAGATAACCCCTTGAACTTTTAAGAGATCTGGAATTAATCCATTAAAATATATATATATATATATATACAGTGGGGCAAAAAAGTATTTAGTCAGTCAGCAATAGTGCAAGTTCCACCACTTAAAAAGATGAGAGGCGTCTGTAATTTACATCATAGGTAGACCTCAACTATGGGAGACAAACTGAGAAAAAAAAATCCAGAAAATCACATTGTCTGTTTTTTTAACATTTTATTTGCATATTATGGTGGAAAATAAGTATTTGGTCAGAAACAAACAATCAAGATTTCTGGCTCTCACAGACCTGTAACTTCTTCTTTAAGAGTCTCCTCTTTCCTCCACTCATTACCTGTAGTAATGGCACCTGTTTAAACTTGTTATCGGTATAAAAAGACACCTGTGCACACCCTCAAACAGTCTGACTCCAAACTCCACTATGGTGAAGACCAAAGAGCTGTCAAAGGACACCAGAAACAAAATTGTAGCCCTGCACCAGGCTGGGAAGACTGAATCTGCAATAGCCAACCAGCTTGGAGTGAAGAAATCAACAGTGGGAGCAATAATTAGAAAATGGAAGACATACAAGACCACTGATAATCTCCCTCGATCTGGGGCTCCACGTAAAATCCCACCCCGTGGGGTCAGAATGATCACAAGAACGGTGAGCAAAAATCCCAGAACCACGCGGGGGGACCTAGTGAATGAACTGCAGGGAGCTGGGACCAATGTGACAAGGCCTACCATAAGTAACACACTACGCCACCATGGACTCAGATCCTGCAGTGCCAGACGTGTCTCACTGCTTAAGCCAGTACATGTCCGGGCCCGTCTGAAGTTTGCTAGAGAGCATTTGGATGATCCAGAGGAGTTTTGGGAGAATGTCCTATGGTCTGATGAAACCAAACTGGAACTGTTTGGTAGAAACACAACGTGTCGTGTTTGGAGGAAAAAGAATACTGAGTTGCATCCATCAAACACCGTACCTACTGTAAAGCATTGTGGTGGAAACATCATGCTTTGGGGCTGTTTCTCTGCAAAGGGGCCAGGACGACTGATCCGGGTACATGAAAGAATGAATGGGGCCATGTATCGTGAGATTTTTAGTGCAAACCTCCTTCCATCAGCAAGGGCATTGAAGATGAAACGTGGCTGGGTCTTTCAACATGACAATGATCCAAAGCACACCGCCAGGGCAACGAAGGAGTGGCTTCGTAAGAAGCATTTCAAGGTCCTGGAGTGGCCTAGCCAGTCTCCAGATCTCAACCCTATAGAAAACCTTTGGAGGGAGTTGAAAGTCCGTGTTGCCAAGCGAAAAGCCAAAAACATCACTGCTCTAGAGGAGATCTGCATGGAGGAATGGGCCAACATACCAAGAACAGTGTGTGGCAACCTTGTGAAGACTTACAGAAAACGTTTGACCTCTGTCATTGCCAACAAAGGATATATTACAAAGTATTGAGATGAAATTTTGTTTCTGACCAAATACTTATTTTCCACCATAATATGCAAATAAAATGATAAAAAAACAGACAATGTGATTTTCTGGATTTTTTTTTCTCAGTTTGTCTCCCATAGTTGAGGTCTACCTATGATGTAAATTACAGACGCCTCTCATCTTTTTAAGTGGTGGAACTTGCACTATTGCTGACTGACTAAATACTTTTTTGCCCCACTGTATATATATATATATATATATATATATATATATATATACATACAGGTCAGAGCAAAAGTTTGGACACACCTCATTTAAAGATTTTTCTGTATTTTCATGACTATGAAATTTGTACATTCACACTGAAGGCATCAAAGCTATGAATTAACACATGTGGAATTATATACTTAACAAAAAAGTGTGAAACAACGGAAAATATGTCTTATATTCTAGGTTCTTCAAAGTAGCCACCTTTTTCTTTGTTAACTGCTTTGCACACTCTTAGCATTCTCTTGATGAGCTTCAAGAGGTAGTCACTGGGAATGGTCTTCCAACTATCTTGAAAGGAGTTCCCAGAGATGCTTAGCACTTGTTGGCCCTTTTGCCTTCACTCTGTGGTCCAGCTCACCCCAAACCATCTCGATTGGGTTCAGGTCTGGTGACTGTGGAGGCCAGGTCATCTGGGGTAGCACCCCATCACTCTCCTTCTTGGTCAAATAGCCCTTACACAGCCTGGAGGTGTGTTTAGGGTCATTGTCCGGTTGAAAAATAAATGATGGTCCAACTAAATGCAAATCGGATGGAACAGCATGCCCCTGCAAGATGCTGTGGTAGCCATGCTGGTTCAGTATGCCTTCAATTTTGAATAAATCCCCAACAGTGTCACCAGCAAAGCCCCCCCACACCATCACACCTCCTCCTCCATGCTTCATGGTGGGAACCAGGCATGTAGAGTCCATCCTTTCACCTTTTCTGCGTCACACAAAGATATGGCGGTTGGAACCAAAGATCTCAAATTTGGACTCATCAGACCAAAGCACAGATTTCCACTGGCCTCATGTCCATTCCTTGTGTTCTTTAGCCCAAACACGTCTCTTCTGCTTGTTGCCTGTCCTTAGCAGTAGTTTCCTAGCAGCTATTTTACCATGAAGGTCTGCTGTACAAAGTCTCCTCTTAACAGTTGTTGTAGAGATGTGTCTGCTGCTAGAACTCTGTGTGGCATTGACCTGGTCTCTAATCTGAGCTGCTGTTAACCTGCGATTTCTGAGGCTGGTGACTCGGATAAACTTATCCTCAGAAGCAGAGGTGACTCTTGGTCTTCCTTTCCTGGGGCGGTCCTCATGTGAGACATTTTCTTTGTAGCGCTTGATGGTTTTGCCACTGCACTTGGGGACACTTTCAAAGTTTTCCCAATTTTTCGGACTGACTGACCTTCATTTCTTAAAGTAATGATGGCCACTCGTTTTTCTTTACTTAGCTGCTTTTTTCTTGCCATTATACAAATTCTAACAGTCTATTCAGTAGGACTATCAGCTGTGTATCCACCAGACTTCTGCACAACACAAGTGATGGTCCCAACCCCATTTATAAGGCAAGAAATCCCACTTTTTAAACCTGACAGGGCACACCTGTGAAGTGAAAACCATTCCAGGTGACTACCTCTTGAAGCTCATCAAGAGAATGCCAAGAGAGTGCAAAGCAGTCATCAAAGCAAAAGGTGGCTACTTTGAAGAACCTAGAATATAAGACATATTTTCAGTTGTTTCACACTTTTTTGTTAAGTATATAATTCCACATGTGTTAATTCATAGTTTTGATGCCTTCAGTGTGAAAGTACAATTTTCATAGTCATGAAAATACAGAAAAATATTTAAATGAGAGGGTGTGTCCAAACCTTTGCTCTGTACTGTACATATTCATTGCTATGGTGATCTGTAACATCGTTTGCATTGAACTCCTTTTTATTTCCATCCCTAAAATTTCTTCTTTTTCTTTGATGCAAATCTGAGAGCATATCATCCGTCCTGACTGTCTACGCCGGCACTGGCCAGGTGGTGGCAGCATTGATCCATGCCACCAGTATTATATAATCTAGAACTGTGGAAAACCAGCTGTCAATTTATCAGATACATAAATAAGCAGAAAATAATTGTGGCGCGTCACACTCAGAGGTTGGGAGGTGTTATCGCTAAACACCAGATCATATGTAACAGACATTGGCAAAGTATTCCCTCCTGAGATATTCATTTCACAAGTTCTCTTATGCAAATGATCCAAAGTGATAATTAGCTGAAATGAGGATGACATAAGCATGGGCTGGAGCTCTATGATTTACTCATGGTGTAAATTTTCACGTTTTTCTTTATCATAAAGTGTAACATGAATTTGTAATGTGCGCTTATTCCTAATCAGTGGGAGGAGGTGTTGTTTACCGCACACAGGACACAAATTTTGCAGCTCAATATATACATTTCCTTTCTAAATGCTTTGCAACAACAAGGTTAAAGAGTAGCTGCACCTAGTTTTTCATAAATCAGTAAGGCAAGTGAAAATAAGAAATTTTGTTGCATGTTTTATTAGCAAAATCTCCACGAGACAGTTATTTTTTTTGTCTCTCGCACTAATGATACACTCTCAAAAACTGTTATCACCCGTATAGAGACAGAGATCCTGATTCCAGCGATGTGTCACTTACTGGGTTGCTTTTTAATAAAATCCCTGTTTTATCTGCTATATATCTACCAGTTTTCTGAATGCTGAGCTCTGTATAACCCCGCCCACACCACTGATTGGCAGTTGTGTACAGAAATTTACCAATCAGTGGTGGGGGCGTGGTTGGACTACCTGGCAGCAGTTTTACTAGTCCTCTAATGATAATCTCCTGCCGATAAAGCTATGATCTTATCAAAACTACACCAACCAGCCCAGTAAGTGGCACATTGTAATCAGGGTCTCTGTCTTTACTTTGTACTGCTCTCAGATTAAGGCCGGTTTCACACGTCAGTGGCTCCGGTACGTGAGGTGACAGTTTCCTCACGTACCGGAGACACTGACTCACGTATACACATTGAAATCAATGTGTCTCTGCACATGTCAGCGTGTTTTCACGGACCGTGTGTCCGTGTGCAAAACACGGAGACATGTCAGTGTTCGTGGGAGCGCACGGATTACACGGACCCATTAAAGTCAATGGGTCCGTGTAAAACACATACCGCACACGGATGCTGTCCGTGTGCAGTCCGTGTGCCGTGCAGGAGACAGCGCTACAGTAAGAGCTGTCTCCCCAGCGTGGTGCTGAAGTCGCCATTCATATCTTCTCTCCAGCAGCGTTCGCTGTAGAGGAGATATGAAAAATCCTCTTTTTTTTCGTGTTTAAAATAAAGATCCCTGTCCCCACCCCCCTCCCACCCCCTGTGCGCCCCCCCCGCTGTTAATAAAATACTCACCCAGCTCCCTCGCAGCGTCCACTCAGCGCCAGCTTCTCCTGTATGAGCGGTCACGTGATGCCGCCGATTACAGTCATGAATATGCGGCTCCACCTTCCATGCGGCGCGGAGAGGACGCTTCGAGGGAGCCAGGTGAGTATTTTAGTAACAGCGGGGAGGCGCACAGGGGGAAGGAGGAGGGTGGGGACAGGGATCTTTATTTTAAACACTAAAAAAAAAAAAAAAAAAAGGATTTTTCATATCTTCTCTCCAGCAACGCTGCTGGAGAGAAGATATGAATGGCGGCTTCAGCAACAGATGCAGTGGACAGCGCTTACTTGTTGCGCTGTCTCCTGCACGGTCCGTGTGGTACCCAGTTGGCACACGAGCGGCACACGGCTGCCGCACGTGTGCCACACTGATGTTCACGGTAAGCACACGGACACGGATAATTCCGGTACCGATTTTTCCGGTACCGGAATTATCTGGACGTGTGAGACTGGCCTAAGTAGGAGAAAGTTGGTGACAGACTCTTTTTAACTACAGAAGGCTCACACTGATGCCATTTATGTGCTGTTTGTGATTTTCACAAATCTATAGATTTGAATGGTTCAATTTGATCTCTGACTTCATACAAAAATGGACTTGTTGCCTTGAATTTTTTTTTTAAATCATGGCAAATCACGGTCCGTGAAAAATCATGAGCATGCAATTAACCCCATAGACTATAATGGGCACATAATCTCTCCATGAGAATCACAGATAGAACACGCACATTAGATGATTCACGGATGTCTGTATGAAGCCTTAGGATAAGTTCCCATTATTTGATGCAAAGTGCATGGGATTCGTAGAAGTCTTGTTCCCACTGCGCAGATACTAACCTGCGATGCCATTTTGAAATGCACAACATGTCAATCCCTCCTGCAGTAAACATGTGTTTTCTCTATAGACTTTAATGAGGAAAATACACAGATAAAAATGCATGCGCAAATAAAAAAAAAAACAAAAAAAAAAACCTGCAGGACTTTTTCAATACCATTTTGTCAAAGGCTATCGAGAAAATCGGAATGTTATAAAATGACAGACCAAGAAGAGACATAATCCACAGCGGAAAAAGTGTATGTAAAAAACAGACTAAAAAAAAAATTGAAGCTAAACTTAATTAGCAAATTGCTACAGAAATACTGCAGGAATACTACTAAGGGTATGTATACAACATTTTTTTCTGGTGTATTTGCCACCCAAAAAACGTTGCAAAACCACGGCAGAAATGAACTCAGTGTACAGCAATGTAGAAGCCACAGTGCTGTGCTCACGTTCCCTCTCTTGTTACTACTCTTAACTACTTCTTGGTTCGGAAACCGTAAAGTCACAAAAATAAGTAACGCTTATTCTTCGCTCACAATGTATAGTTAAACTGACAAAATATCTAAGGCCAGTCTCACACTTCCAGATAATTCCGGTACCGAAAAAATCGGTACCGGAGTTATCCGTGTCCGTGTGTCCGTGAGCTCACGTAGGCCATCCGTGTGGCACACGTGCAGCACACGTGTGCTGCCCGTGTGCCGACTGGGTACCACACGGAGCGTGCAGGAGACAGTGCTAGAGATAAGCGCTGTCCCCTGCATCTGGTGCTGAAGCCACCATTCATATCTTCTCTCCAGCAGAGTTCGCTGGAAAGAAGATATGAAAAATCCTTTTTTTTCGTGTTATAAATAAAGATCCCTGTCCCCACCCCCTCCCACCCCCTGTGCGCCCCCCCGCTGTTACTAAAATACTCACCCGGCTCACTCGCAGTGTCCTGTCCTCGCCGCACCTTCTCCTGTATGAGCGGTCACGTAGTGCCGCCCATTACAGTCATGAATATGCGGCTCCACCCCTATGGGAGGTGGAGCCGCATATTCATGACTGTAATGGGCGGCACCACGTGACCGCTCATACAGGAGAAGCTGCGGCGAGGACAGGACGCTACGAGGGAGCCGGGTGAGTATTTTATTACCAGCGGGCGGGCGCACAGGGGGTGGGAGGGGGGAGGGGACAGGGATCTTTATTTATAACACGAAAAAAAAAAAAAAAGGATTTTTCATATCTTCTTTCCAGTGAACGCTGCTGGAGAGAAGATATGAATAGTGGCTTCAGCACCACGTGGGGGGGACAGCGCTTACTGTAGTGCTGTCTCCTGCACGGCACATGGACTGCACACGGACAGCGTCTGTGTGCGGTATGTGTTTTACACGGACTCATTGACTTTAATGATTCCGTGTAATCCGTGCGCTCCCACGAACACTGACATGTCTCCGTGTTTTGCACACGGACACACGGTCCGTGAAAACACACTGACATGTGCAGAGACACATTGATTTCAATGTGTCTACGTGAGTCAGTGTCTCCGGTACGTGAGGAAACTGTCACCTCACGTACCGGAGCCACTGACGTGTGAAACCGGCCTTAGACACGCTCATTCTAGGAAGAGAATAGAATAAAAGACGTCAGCAGAAAAAGCGACAGAAAAACCACTGTCGAAAGTCGCTTCAGGAAAACCACGCTGATTTACCTGGGAAAGATCGGCAGCTTTTTAAATCATTTTTTTTTCTACCGATTGTTTTCAGCCTTTTTACTTGACGGTGTCAAATTTGTCCACATACAACGAACCATAGCCAAGTTCTATATTCTCCCAGGAGATCAGTCTGCACTTTGTATATATATGTGCAGTACATTGTGTAGCATAATAGCCCAGATTATAGTGCAGCATCCGATACAATATCCCCTCCTCCCTTCTATATTCATATATTGATTATGGCTCCCACCATTTTGGCCAGGAAAGCAGCATGGGCGTCATTACAGCCTGCAATCACTCCCGGCAATTAGCAGCGAGTGTGTGTGACACGTCAGGCGTTCTTTATGCTGCGTGTTTGGTCTCCGTCACATTAGGGAAGGATCTGTCGATATTTAATGATCCGCTTCCTAATCTCACTTCCTTTTTGTAAATAGAATTTGAAATGTGGATAAATAATTGTGGTTTCAAAGAAATGATAACCTTGTTAGGACGGGAGAAGGCGGCTACCGCGACTGTTCTGTGGAGCGTCAGGTCGTTACTGCACTTGTGACTGCAGCAGCTTTATTGATCTGGTCTTAAAGGGATCAGTGCATGTTTATCAATACCGCGTAACTAATGGCTCATGCCCACGTCCATGGATCCCGTCCAAAACGCAAGAACTGGCTCCTGACCCTAGCGTGATACCTTTACATATTTTTCACGCTCGGGTCAGGAAACCCATTGCCAGTCCATGCATTGCGGCACGAGATTGGACCGAGATCCGCGGACGTTTTAGGTTAAGATTCCCATGAGGAGTTTTCGCTGAGTTTTTAACACTGTGTATCATCGCTGCGTAAAAATAACACAGCGTCTTACAGTTCCTGTAAAGAGGATGGGATTTATAGAAATCTCAAGACGAGTCCGCGGAGTTTTGCGTGTTGATTTTCCCCATAGACTTGCATCAGATGCAGAGAATCCACAGGCAAAAAGAAATGAAATCCGCACATGAGGGTATGAAAAAAAAGTACCATGAAGTATCAAATACAAAACAGTTTTATGACATGAAATAGCAAAAAGTGGCAAAAAAAAGCAGTGTAAAAAAACTTAAAAAAACCCCAAGTGACCTAATTTACCTAATAGGTGCAACATCAAAAACTCAGCAAATCCTCATCGTGTGAACGTAGCCTTAGACGAGTGCAAACTAGACTGGACAGTCTCAACATGCAAAAAATCTATCACCGTGGTTAATGCTGCTGGATAAAGCCTTCTATTCTAATCTTACATCACCTATTCGCTGACTTAATGATAATACTAATAATAATAATCAGGAGGCAGAAATATGTGACATAAATCGGGGGCATATTTGGCGCATGGTGTTGTTTGTTAGTCCATGTCTCTTTTCCGCTAAGCGTTGCCCCTTTTTAATGAGGCCATATCTCCTTCACAAGGCACAGATAGTGTCTGGAACACTTAAGAAATATTATGGAACTAATTAAGATGCGCCAGATTCTCTGAGCGTCAGAAATAGACTGGAGTTCATTTCTGCTCTATATTATGTCATTTTTGGGGTATAAGCTATAATGCTATAATAAATTTGTCGGGCTGCACTGAGCCTCAGCGCCAAGCTTTGCCTATTTTTTTTAAAAAAAATGTGGTGACCTGGCGTAAAACGAAAAAAGTTGCAAAATTACATTCTGTGCAAAACCTTTGTGACATTTGCAGCTATTTTCAGGCCAGACTGTTGTTTAATGAATTGGGATCCTAGTGTTCATTTATTTGCTATATTTATATTTTTGTTGACTTTTTCATATCACCATCTATATAAAAAAAGTCTAAAATCTTACAATATAGGCACTGTGCTTAAAAGGGTTGTTAACATATGGATGGGATCTATCCACAGGATAAGTCATCAATGTCAGATCAGTGGGGGTCTGACACTTCGGATCCCCACTGATCAACTGTTATCTGCACTGTTTAGTGGCTGCTCCTCTCCTTACTGCACATTTTTCATTTTTATTATTTTATACCATTGTATTCTGTATAATCCCATTAAAAGGAATTCTGTCAGCAGATGTTTATATGTAATCTGAGGACAGGGTAATGTAGGAGTAGAAACCCTGACTCCTGGGATGTATCACTTGTTTAGCAGCTGGCTGTCCTTCCAATACAATCAGTGTTTTATCAGCAGCAGATTTACACTAGGTGTCAAAAGCAAGACTGCCCAGTCAATCTGTGTAACCCCGCCCCCTCTACCGATTGGCAGACAATGTACAGTGTACACAGGAAGCTGCCAATCAGTGGTGTGGGCGGGGTCATATACATCTCTTCATTCATCGCACAGCAACAGCTACAGCAGAGAAAACAGGGATTTTATTGAAACTACACAGAGCAGCCCAGTAAGTGACACATTGCTGGAATCAGGGTCTAGGTCTCTACATCATGCTGCTCTCAGATTCTATAGCAAAAACCTGCTGACAAATTCCCTTTAAATTAAATGAAGGGAATTGTGTAATATGTGTGTAAATAGATCTGGTAAAAATAATGTTGGAGCTTTAATCTAAGACTGTCTTTCATGTGGCACATAATGAGGGGTGGGGGTTGTAGAGAAAAGCAACTGCTTCCTAATTTAATGGGTCCAATATTTTGGTCCTTTTGCTCTGGGGCTCTCCTGGTCTGTTTTAGATCTACTATTGTCAGGACCCAGTTACGATAATTGAATAGTGTGAACTTGCAGCGATAGTCTGTATTCTGACTCCTCAACGCGCTGACATTACTTATAATAAGACCTATATGTCCTATGTATTGTAAATGGCACTTACTCTCTAAATAATCAACATTTTATCAGCAGTGCTGCATAGGCAGTTTTTTATTACAGGATATGTGATATGTCTGGAAGCCTGAGACTTGGCCGGGGCATTTTACAGTATTAGCCTCACTGATTTAAAGAAAAGTAAAACTCAGATAGAATAATGCCAAGTTATATGAGCAACAGTAAAATAGATGGAAATAAAGAGAAGGGCAGCCGGTGGCTTTATGACACCCTGGATAAAGCTTACATCCAATTTCACAGCGTTGCTCAAAGTACCTTCTACAATCTCCATCAGCTCGGGACGACATCATGGGAGAGAAAAGTCATGCGAAAATCACTAAGGACACAATACCTATACAAACGGCAAAAAGACGGAAAATGTGGCCTCTTACTTGAGTTCCTGTGAACTAGTGGCCATCATGTTTCGAATACTCTTATCTGCCAGTGGACAACCAGACAACCTGAAAAAAAAAGCATAGAAAAAGGAAAGGGTTAAAAGAAGATATGTCAAGACCTGTGGTGAATGGACGAATGTGTGGACTGGCAGAGAAGGGGCCAAATGATGTGAAAAGACCACACTGCATTGGTGCCATCTGCATAGCGCAGGCGGCACCTGCTACATCTTTCTACCGATATTTGTCTTATGATCTAAGCATCCTAACCTCGTTTAACTGCTTTAACTAATTTTTCAGGTCAGATTTTTTTTTTCTCTCACCGTCATTTTGAAAAAAAAAAAAAACACTAATGTCTCGCTATCTGGAAACCACCAGCAATGTGCTATTAATTAGCCTGTTGCTCTTTGGAAACCATCAGCAATGTGCTATTAATTATCCTGTTGCTCTTTGGACACCATCAGCAATGTGCCGTTGATGGATCTGTTGTTCCTTAAGTGCTTCAGGTTCACTGTATCTGCTGTTGACCTAGTTAGCTGTACAAAGAATACTTCCTGCTGTATAGGTACTTAACACACGAAGGTAGAATTAATATATTAGTGATTCATGAAGGAATAATAAGAATACAAAAAAACAATATTAAAATCTATCATCAGCAACACCACAGGTTTCTGGTTTCCATATATGGGAACCGGACAGAAGATTATTTTTATGTATAAAAGATATTACCATCCCATATATTTATGCCATGAAAAAATGGATATGCCGCAAATGTATAGTAGATGTGGATACCGCCAATATGACCAGCACCATGTGTCTCTGGAGAGTGCTACTGTCAGTGGAGTAGTGGTTGGAATTTCCATTCATTTGTATTGTTACACCAACCACCTCACCAATAAAAAGAACTCATGATGAAACTGAGATAAATGTACAGCTGAACTCACACTTTATATGCCATAAATATATGAGATGAGAATTTCCCTTTAAACTATGTTAAGAGCGGTGCTGAAGAGGTGAAGATGAAGAGTCATGTTGTTCTGATATGTCCATTCTGCCATGATTGTTGACCCACTCAACGAAGTATTATTGATATTAAAGGGATTCTGTCATGTTCATTCTGCTCAAATTGTAGACAGCATAAATCAGAGTTGGGCTGCACGATTGTAGTCCGTGATATTTTTCTCTGAAATGCACCAACAGTTCTGAGAAAACATACTTTAAAGAAAATCTGTCAGCAGGATTTCACCCTCCCATATTATTTATATGCTCAGTCCATTGTCACTGTCGCTAACATGCATGCTTTTCCAGCATTGTGTTACCCTCTGCGCTCACCGCTCTGCTCCTATCAGTCTCAGGCCTTTACACTGAACAGTCTCTTGCAGAAATTCCAGCACTGCTGCAATCTCCTCTTGCTGAAATTCTCTGGCTATAGGAGTTGTGGCCAGTCCTTGCAGGAATTGAACCTCTGTGTGTCCTGCAGAGTTTAACTTCCCTGCCCTATCCCCTACTGACAGGGGATGAATTGGCAGCTCCGCCCGCTACACTGTGCCTGAACTTAGGTTCCTAGTGGCAGACTGTCCTTAGTGGTCTGTCTAGTCAAGGAAGAAGAAGTCAGCTAACCACTTTCATTGCTCTGCACCTGGGTGGGAATAGAATCCTTGCAGAGAGCCACCCTGGTACAGGTCGAGGCAAATACACAATAAGAAAAATAGGAATGCTCCAGAGATGAAAAGGTAAGTATAAAACTTCATTTTTATTGCAGTGATTTAAATTTTTTTGACTGACATATGTCACAGAGGTTAGGTCTGGCCTCTGTGAAACGTCAATCACAATTTTTTAAATCAGTGCAATAAAAGTGAAGTTTTATATTTACCTTTTCATCTCTGGAGCATTCCAATTTTTCTTATTTAGTGTTACTTTTAAGCACATGTTTGTATTGACTCTCCTGTTAGTGACCCAGCTTTTATATCCGTTCTAACTTACTTCTCCGCTCCTGACCTCGGCTACAAATTCGGATCCTACGTTGCCTGCCCTGACCTTGAACTGTCTGAATACGTCTCTGTCTGTTCCCTCTGTACCTCATATCCCTGTCTTGACCCGTTGGTCACCTGCTGTAGGTCCTTGGACTACCTGGAGTTGCTCCTAATAGCTATCCTATGGGCCAAGCCTATCCTCACCATCAAAGGCTCTAGTGAAGACCAGGTGGCCACTTAGTCACACCTCTCCATGGTAAGCCTGGATCGTGACACAGTGGGTCCACACCCACCGTAGGCACATCTAGCAATCCCTTTACTTGGCCAGTCTGTTCATCCATTCATCCATAACTGAGAAATCAGTGTTTGAATTGATATGAAAATGAAGCTAAAGAGCTGTTGTAGATCTGAAGCCTTTGTCACTCCAGCTCTATTCCTCACCAAGCACTGCCTCCTCCTGTTTGACTGACAGCCTATTCAACTTCAGGCAACGATGGAATCAGTATATCACTAAAAAGAGGAAGTGGTACTGGGCTGCAAATAGAGCTAAAGTGACAATGGCTTCAGATCTACAATAGCTCTTCAGCTTCACTTACATATAAATTCAAATGCTGATTTCTTAGCAATAGAGAAGCCGACCTGCCATATAAAAGTATTTTTGGATTTGTCTTTAAAAAAGCTCCACACGCATATAAATTATTTGGAGGATAAAAAGCCTGCTGACAGATTACTTTCATAGATCCTGCAGTGTCAAGACTAGTCTAGTGCCGCAGAGGCCAAATCTTTCCAGCCCTGCTGCAGCTGATTGACAGGTCTATCCTGATGTACATGTGACACCCCAGGAATCCGGTTGTCACAGTGGTATTGCCTGCCTCCCCGGGAGGGTGATGCCATGCCTGGGAGCAAGAAGGAGTCCCCTTAGCAGGTAACACTAGCATACAACACTTTCCTGATTCCAGGCCAGAAGGGGAGCTCTAAACCCGGTTTCAGGGTAGCTTCCCTATAAGTTCTGGTCTGGAGGAGGAGTTACAGTCAGTCTGTGTGAGACAGTGAAGGGAGAAGAAGCAAAGGAGAAAGAAACTGGGAGCGGAGCTGTGATTGATCTCACCCCCAGGATTAAGGGCAAGAAACCGGACGCTGGGGGCAGGAGATTGCAGGTCTCCTGGCCACAATTGACATCTGAAGGCACAGCAGCAGATTGAAGCCCGGAGTCACCACGAGAGAGCGACACCTGTAATAAGGCTTGAGCTGCCTGCCATGCACGTAGTGGTCCACCTGAGGAACAGATTGAGAGAGGGACTTGTGGAAAGCTAAGGCATCAAGAACCTAGAATTCAGCGCAGAAAAGGAAGGCTTCCAACCACACCTTGCTAGGGGGATTCCGAACTGCTTCCAGGCTGCCCGGATTTCACCTGTAACCTGTGCCCTGGACTGCAATTTCACCAGTAAAAGGTAATGAGACTGCAAATCCTGTGTCCTCCAATTATTTTCTGGACCCCAAAATCTACAACCCATCATAGACTGTCCTGGTAGCCCTGGGGCCTCCGCTCCACCTGTGTGGAGCAAAACCATCTAAGCTGCATTACCATCGGCCCCAGTGGATCCCTTTAAGAAGCGTCGGCCATCCCTGGCCAAGTACCACAGGTGGAGTCTCGAACATTACTACATTAGACTTTATTTCCACTTCCATTCATCCCCTTTAACTGGACGCCCAGGGCCACGGACCGGATCACTGCCACTGTGACCACCCCTGTAAGAACTGTGCCGACCCGATACCAAGCATCCCATGGCCCTAGCGAGCGCTCCATACACACATAGAAGAGACCAGGCCATCATCTCTACCAGCACTGGAAAGGGCCAGCTGAGGCAGCGTTGGACTAGTCTTGTGTCTGGGTATGGTTCGTGGCCATATCTTCTGTCTTCTAATACAGCATTTCAGAGAAAAATATAAAGAGCAATCACGCAGCCGGGTTCTGATTGTGCTGCCCGAGGTTTAGGCAGCACGAATCAGATGCCTGGGGGGGTGTCAATGAAGGCAAAATAGGTATGACAACCACAAGGCACTACTGTTCTTCGTCACTCCAGCTCCGCCCCTATGACTCCTGGTATACTTTATACACTTAGATTGCACTCATTTCTAACTTCTTTTTCTCCAAGACAATTTTTTAATAAATTCATGTCTCGATAGTAATAAGTAATAAATCATTATTCCATCAGTTAAAGCATAAAAACTCTGTGACAGGTTCCCTTTAAGCTTTAAACCAGAAAACAGCAAAAACTACAAACTCAATGGCTGAAAAGCGCAATCACATTAATATTACCCAATATATATTCAGGGAAACAGGGCGCACTAGTTATTAAAGGCACATTAATACTACAAAGACTAAAAGCCTTAATGCAACGTCCATTGATTATGAAGCAGGAGGACGTCGTTTATCGCCAATTACGCCGCGATTAGTTGGATCTGTGAGTTGGCGGGGAATCAGAGGAGGAGAATAAGAGAAAGTCTTTGAAAGGTGCAAATTGGCGTTCACAAACTTTTCCACGGCCAGTAAATGTACAGTTATTATCCACATATGTAGGACATCTATATTTATACACGTCTGTGACGAGCGTACAACAAATGACCCGCTCAGCCACTAATTGAGCGGTTTATGTAAGTGCAATGCGCAGTGTTACAGTCACACAGCAGCGCGGAGCGGCGGAGTCAGCGAGAAAACCAAATATCAAGAAAAACATAAATCCATTCCTTATGATATGGATTATTTTGTTAATATTTTAATTTCATTAAATTTTTTTATTTATTTATTTTTTTCCATTTTGGATCAGTGGCCTCTGAATTGTGAAGCTAGAAATAAAATGATTAATGGAAGGAGATTATATATCATTGATCAACTGTAAAATTCCATAAAGCCATATCTCCGGATCAATCACGCTGTCGCATTGTGAACTTCACGTCTAATGATTATTGTTAGTGTGGTCGTACGCGACGGCAAGGCAGAGCCACAAATTGTTCTCTATGTTATGTCACCAGTCGCAAGTTGCGTGCGGCTCAGTTGTCGCAGGCTTTAATACAGGTTGTATGCCACTGGCTCGAGCTTCGGCTGTTTTTTTTTTTTTTGCTCTTTTTAACAGCAACGTTGAATTTCAGCTTCAGTTTTCGCTTGCACAACTTGTTTGAGAAATGCTGTCAGGCGAGAAATGTCACCATGTAGTCCCAGCCGTAATCTATAGTTTAGAAACGCTGATAGTTTGGTACTTGTTTTTGGAGGGTAAATACTAGATAATGTGGATTCTCGCAAGGCTAGGAACACAAGAATAAACAGGAAACCATTGATCAGGCAAGTGTTTGAAAATTAAAGGGAATCTATCAGCAGGTTTTTACTATATAATCTGAGAGCCTCATGATGTAGTGAAACAAACCCTGATTCCAAGGATGTGTCAATTATTGGGCTGTGTTTTACTGTTTCAGTACAGTCAGTGTTTTATCAGCAGGAGATTGTCGCTACTGGACAACTGGCCACGTGCTTCCTAGTCCAGCCACGCCCCAGCACTGATTGGTAGCTCTCTATACACTATACAATGTACACAGTAGCCTGTGCTGTGACAGGGTTATACACAGCTCAATAACCGGGCTCTCCTAGATCTACAGCAGGGAAAGCTGTAAACCAAGTGATGCATGGCTGGAATCAGGATCTCTCTCCCTACCTCATGCTGCTGTCAGATTACGTAGCAAAACATGGTGATAGACTCCCTTTAACATTCATGGCTAGCAATTAATTTGGGCTATTAACATTCATGGCTATCAATGACAGCAATTGCACTAACCCCTTGGTGCTTAATAAATATATATTTATAATAGAACTTAATAAATAATAAGTACACTTATACAGATGTGTTTTTTCTGTGACTCATGATCTGGTCTCTATTGATGAGTTACAGGGATTTTACTTAATTCACATTTTTTATTTATTTTCTAATTATTCCATGTATTTTTAGACTTCCATTTTTAGACTCAATGATTCATATAATTACTTTTATTTTTTAATGTTTTTTAAGGCATGTTCATAGCCACAGCTAAGATCTTAGTCAAGGGGTGGCTCCTGGTCTTCAAAGACGTTACTGTCTACTATATGGTTGTCCATAAAGGAAGTCAATGCAAAGTACAACCTCTTCCATCTGTAGACATGTCTGACATTGCTCTACTCTATACCCCCAGAGGGTGCAGTACATGGCTACAGATTTATATGGCTCCCTGATACTAAGGACTCAGCTATAAACGCTGAGGTCAGAAGATGCGATGGGTTAAAGAAGAATAATTGATGATAGAATTTTCCTTCCTCTAAAAAACAACGTTAATAGTATTGATCATTGACTTCTGACTAACACATACTTTGCTTTGGATGATAATCTATGAGCAGCGTTTCGCCATGTTTCCTAGCCCATTATTCAGGGGTCCTTATTCTATGATGATGGTTGTGTAATTGGTATATTCGCATACAGCTAACAATGAGTCAGGAATCTCCTGAGATTGTAAGCCGTGATGTAATGTTTGATATGGAAAAAATGATTTTGCATATGGTAGTGTTTACCTTTAGATGATAAAATTACATTTTTTAGTTAAAAAAAAAATCAGTTTGTAGTTTTGATTTCTGCATTCATTTACAGATTCCCCAATATGCATTTTGCCTCCAAGTTCCAGCTTTTTCTCTTGTGGGAGTGTCTCTCCCAGTAATACAGGCTGGATTCAGAGTGCCTTAAATGGCTGTCGGTGAACCAAAGTCTCTATCATCCGCAGGAGGTCTCGCTATGTCGAGTGGTCCTGTCTTCTCCAAGAGTGAGCCCCTGCCAGACATCTCTGACAGTGGCTTATCTCAAGGAGAACAAAAGGATCGACGGTCCAAAATCAGACATGCCAAATCCTTTACTCCCCTAACAATTATCTATCTGGCATACCAGTACATTTTTGACTGAAGGCTGAACCAATCGATATTTGCTGATTTGTCCAATAATATTCTATTGTGTGTGTGGGGCTGTAATGAGGGTGGATAAAACCGTTAAAAATCTTCTTCCACTTGCATTGTGCGAATTGGATGAACAATTGCTAAACCTTCCCAAATTCCTTTCATGGACAATAATAAGATCATGAAAGAAGATTTTTAATGGAAGAGTCAGATGGCAGTATAACTCGGATGGGGATGGCAATGCAATGTTCTCACTGGCCGTCAGCTCTCCCGACCCAAGCGTGACAGCTGCATAGAGATACCTACTGTCACGCTTGGGTTGGGAGAGCCAGTAGCCAGTCCAAGAATTAGGTTGCGTTCCCCATCCGAATTATACGGCAGTCTGACTCTTAATTAATATATAAGAATAAACACGTGCACAGCCGATAGAGAGGTGCCAGAGTAGGTTCCAATACTATGAATAATAGCAAAAAACTCGGCACTCAGACTTAACTTAATCAGATAAAGTGATTTAATGGTGTCCACGGTAAATAACAGAAGAAACTTTTCGGTCCTATAGCCGGACCTTCATCAATCACAATATTTGATCGTGAACGGAAGCTAGTGGACCCGAAAGATTATGGGTTTCATTAAGGTCATAGATAGAGGTGGACACAGCCAGTGTCTCAAGGGGATAAGTCTGGCGGTATTGCCTTCTGTGGTAAAGAGCCAGCGTGCCCTGGTCAGTGAAGGACGCGATATCCACGGACTTGTTGTGGATGCCGCGTCCTCCACTGACTAGGACACGCAGGCTCTATACCACAGAAGGCAATACCGCCAGACTTATCCCCCTGAGACACTAGCTGTGTCCACCTATATCTATGACCTTAATGAAACCCATAATCTTTCGGGTCCACTAGCTTCCGTTCACGATCAAATATTGTGACTGATGAAGGTCCGGCTATAGGGCCGAAACGTTTCTTCTGTTATTTACTGTGGACACCATTAAAACACTTTATCTGATTAAGTTAAGTCTGAGTGCCGAGTTTTTTGCTATTATGACTCTTAATTAAGACTTATTTATTTACTTTTCTTCTTTGGAATGTATAAGTTTGCGAATTGTGATGAAGTATAATTCTCAGTTATATATTCCACAAGAGACCAGTGGGATCCATTTCTCTTGGATCAGATTTAAGGTGTGACAGTATTTTTTGTCCTTCATTTTTTATTTTTTTTTTTCACAAGAATTTAAAAAAAAAAGACTAGCCAGATTATATAAGGGTTTAAGCGCAGACTGGAAGTTGCTTCCACAATGTAAGTCTATGAGGTTCTATAGGCTTACACTAATGGAAGTAAAACGGCTCTACACAACGGTGCACATTTGAACCGGCAAAGAAGAGGAGCGGTCACGTGATCCAGAAGAGGACCCGAGCGGTGCAGGAAGGCTATTGGTCAGTTAGTTCCTCCAATTACACTACATTGCAAATATATTTGGGAGGTTTTAAGGGGGATACAGGTTTTGTCAGGAGTGCTTTGGAACATTTGTAAGTGGAAGCTCAAGAGCCAGTGTTCATTTTTGTTTCTGGCCTTCACCAAGCCTTCTTCTACAATTTTGCTCTGTTAAATGAAGAAACAAGACCAGGCCCCTACAGGTTTACTTTTCTTGCTGTAATATACAAATCAAAAATAAAATCAAAATAATAGTTATTGAAGGTTGTAGAGTTCTTACGTTAATAAGTCTTTTTTGTTCTCTTTGCATTGAGGATATTTGGGCTTGGGGCTTGGAATTCTAACTTCACCAGGGTACCTTCTATCGTCAAGAGCATCATGGAACGGATCCAGATCATCGTGCTACAAAAATACAGAGAAGAATTAACAATTCATTAACAAAGACATCGGCTCCCGATTCATCAATTGCGTTATTTTTCAGCCACTATTCATATTCATCTTGTATTCATTGATAGTTTTTTTATACATCAAATTCTTCAAAATGGGACACATTGTTCATGAACTTTGCACAAAAATTACCTTTATTTTTCTGTAACCTATTTTTTGACATTTTAGCTTCAAAAATTCCCCAAATTTGTGCAAAAATGCCAGGCGTATAAATACATATAATCTCTCCAGGGGGAAACTGGAGAACATTTGCGCAAAAAGTATGCAACGTTTTAAAAAGTCACAATTAATGAATCAGCCAAAAAACTTCTGGAAATTCCAAACACCGCCCATAACGATGAACATAAGTTTAAAACATACAAAATAGACTTAAAATAAAAGCACACATTAAAAGTAGAATAAGGCGAAAATGATAAACCGTGGAAAAACACCAAAAACTGGACAACAAAAGATGCAAATACAAGGGGCCCAAAATGTTTAAAAATGAGGCAAAAAAAAAAATAAAAAAAAATGAGGCACTCTAAAAGCATAGCACAGGCTACTGGTGGTCAATAATATATATTTAGCAGAAAAAAAATACAAATTTATGCACAAAAATTCCAACATTCCTTAATCTTTAGCATCTGAAAACATGCAGCCTAAATAATTTCATTACATGCTGAAAAAGTGTCAGTTCTGGCAAAAGACTGTATTACCATATCTCACAGGTTTCGCCACTATATACTGATATTCTCATTATGTAGGTAGTTACAGAGTTGTGTCTGATGATGGAAGATAGATTAAAAACAAATTGGCTGAATATACTGTATTTTGGTTGTATTATGCTTGCTCTGGAGTTGCCTTGGTAGCATAAAAGGTACTTATCATGTGACTTTCACACTACTACGACAACCCCAGAGAAAGTGGGAAAATATGAATATTGAAAAGTTATTATTTTACCTTAAAAAAAATAAAAATCACAGGTGTAAAACTTTGTTTAAAAGTGGTCAAAATTCATTACTACTCTGTATAATCGCCATATGTTGACAAGTCAACATTACTGTTAATTGCTTCTGCCATTTTATTTATTTTTTTAGATTGCAATTAACCAAAAATCAGAGCTCGTCATTACTGAATTTATTATCTAACTAGATGGTGGCCCGATTCTAACGCATCGGGTATTCTAGAATATGTATTTAAGTATGTATATAGCAGCCACATAGTATATAGCACAGGCCATGTAGTATATAGGAGCCATGTAGTATATAGCAGACAAATACTACGTGGCCTGTGCTATATACTATGTGACTGCTATATACATACATATTGTAGAATGCCTGATGCGTTAATACAGGCCACGCAATATATAACAGTGGCCACGCAGTATATAACACAGCTACGTACTATATAACACAGCCCATGCAGTATATAGCAGCTACGCAGTATATAACACAGGCGACGTAGTATATAACACAGGCCACGCAGTATATAACACTGGCCACGTAATATATAGCACAGCCCACGCAGTATATAGCAGCCACGTAGTATATAACACTGCCCACGCAGTATATAGCAGCCATGCAGTATATAACACTGCCCACGCATTATATAACAGTGGCCATGTAATATATAGCACAGCCCACGCAGTACATAACACAGCCCACATAGTATATAACACAGCCCACATAGTATATAACACTGCCTATGTAGTATATAGCAGCCACGCGGTATCTAACACAGCCCACGTAGTATACAGCAGTGTGGGCACCATATCCCTGTTAAAAAAAATAATTAAAATAAAAAATAGTTATATACTCACCCCTGGGATCCAGTGAAGCTCTGGCGATACGCGTGCGGCTGCCGCCATCTTCCATTCCCAGGATTCATTGCGAAATTACCCAGATGACTAAGCGGTCTCGCAAGACCTCTAAGTCTTCTGGGTAATTTCGCAATGCATCGCCGGGAACGGAAGATGGCAGCAGGCGCGAGCGCATCATCGGACGACGGAGAGTGAGAATAGCAGGTTTTTTGTTTTTTTATCATTTTTAACATTAGATCTTTTTACTATTGATGCCGCATAGGCAGCATTAATAGTAAAAGGTTGGGGACACACAGGGTTAATAGCAGCGGTTACGGAGTGCGTTACCCACGGCATAACGCGGTCCGTTACCACTGGCATTAACCCTGTGTGAGCGGTGGCTGGAGGGGAGTATGCGGGCGCCGGGCACTGACTGCGGGGAGTAAGGAGCGGCCATTTTCTTCCAGACTGTGCCAGTCACTGATTGGTCGTGGCTGTTTTTCTGCGACCAATCAGCGACTTGGATTTCCATGACAGACAGAGGCCGCGACCAATGAATATCCGCAACAGAAAGAAGGACAGACAGAAAGACAGAAAGACGGAAGTGACCCTTAGACAATTATATAGTAGATGTGTTAATAATATAGAAAGAATTTTGTTTACAACTATAAAAATTCTGTATTCACAGTTTTAACACCATTAGTGCCAATCTATGGGGTCATAAATGATATTAGGTCTTGTATGCAGTGGTCTACAACCTGTAGCTCTCCAGACTCCAGCTATTGGGAAACGATAACTACCATGGTACCCTGACATATCCTCGAGGCACGCTGGGAATTATAGGATTGCTTGAGGTCTCCATAGGAAATCGAAACACAAACTGTCAAGTCATCATGAAAGTAGATGATGGCAGCAATCATCAAACTTGGACTGATGTCATGGCTTGAGACTATGAAAATAATACCAATATCAGTGCCATTTTGCCGGTATGTTATCAAGTGTAGTCCTTGCAGTTTTCCATGATACTTTCACAACTATTTAGTGTTGAGAAGTTAAAGATTCCGAGTGGCGCACTTGTGGGAGCACATTCAGCACCGGATTGTCTCATCCTATAGACCTGAAAATATAACCCTCCTACATAAACATTAGTCACTTTCTTAGTCGTGCATCTTCTTCCTCCTCCATAGTGTTAGGTGTAGGTTTCCACAGAATCATGAAGACAAAAATAAGTTCAGATATGTAGGTTTCTTCAGAAAAAGTAGTAAGTTTGAAGATGAACACTTTCCCTTCCTTTTAGAACATTCCCTCAAACATAAGCAGGTCACAGGGGTCCTCCAGTGATCAGTATTTTGTGGGAAAATTGGTAACAAATATTTAACCCTGTTACAGTGTCCCCACAAGAGTAATTAAGCATTACATGGTGTTACTGTTGAGTCCTCAAATCAGACATTCTTTAAAGGGGTTGTCCACTACTAGGACAACCACCTCTTAAACTAAATGTTCCACCCCAATAAAATAATAAAGCCTATAGTCACCTCCTGTGCCGACTCTGTTCCACCGGTATCAGAACTCACGGTCTCAGGGCAGTGATGCGGTGGAATAACAGGTGATGGACGTCGCCCAATCAGCTCTGGCGACACTGTCCCGCCTTCAGACAAACTGAACATGAAGAGGAAGTCTGGGCCGCAGCTGATCCTTGGCTTCCTCTTCATGTTCAGTTTGTATGAAGGCGGAGACAGTGACTCCAGCGCTCATCGGGCACTGATGTCATGTGTCACAACACCAAATCCCCGGGGAGAGAGAGTGCCGGCACCGCGGGAACAGGCATGGGAGGTGACTATAGGCTTTATTATTTTATCGAGGCTGAACATTTAGTTTAAGAAGGGGGTCATCCTAGTAGTGGACAACCTCTTTAAAGTGTTTAGCAGACACATGAGAAAAACCCAAGGGATTGGTGTTTGAGCAGGAACACAGCTGCTGTAGGATACAAGTTCCCTATCCTGCTGATCAGTGCGGATCCCAGCCGTTGGATCTCCACCAATCAAAAAGTTATAACCAATCTTATGGATAAAGCATGATAACTTATAATCACCAGACAACTCCTTTATGTTATGGAATACTCTTGTGCTCTTGTGATCACCAAGAAATGTTCCAGATATAGTAAACATTCGTAGACCTTCATAGACCTTCACTTGTTTTTAAACTTTAGACTTTTTATCAAAGAGTTATGTCTCACCACTGGGACCTCAAAGAATCCTGAGAATGAGGGGGCCTATTTGCCACCAAGACCTTTATTTTTTCGGCATAGCTGTGCCCATTCACTCGCCCTCCAGAGAACTTCAGGACAGCCATTGCTGCGGCCCCGCCATTCTCTGGAGGTCTAAAAGATAAAACCCTCACCAATCATAAAGTGATTGCACATCCTAGCGATCTGCCATCACTTTAGGCTAGTAGTAACCCTTCAACTTAAAAAACCATCAATATTGGAAATATTGTTTTTGCTGTCCAAGCGTCAGGCTCAGGGCCGGCGTCAGCACC
Organism: Ranitomeya imitator; assembly: GCF_032444005.1. Classification (NCBI taxonomy): domain Eukaryota; kingdom Metazoa; phylum Chordata; class Amphibia; order Anura; family Dendrobatidae; genus Ranitomeya; species Ranitomeya imitator. The sequence goes on from NC_091286.1 coordinate 607,632,433, forward strand.
CGGCACACCGGGCAAATGCCGGGGCCCTGGGGAGAGGGGGGGGGCCCACTCATGCTGTCATAGATACAGCTGGGAGAGCAGAGCAGGAGATAACATGCTCTCTCCCCCCACAAAGTCACTGCTGGCTGTGTTCTCTTAACCCCTATGTGCCAGCTCTGACACAAGCATCTTCTCACTCAGTCAGTGCAGCCAGGCAGGCACACATAGGGGTTAACAGAAGGCAGCCAGTGTGACATTGTGGGCGGAGAGAGCACGTCCCCCCTGGGTAGCTGCAGACAGTGCTGAAGTTTATCAGGCAGATTCCGGAGGAGCTCCGTCCTACTAGCGACTGAGTGAGTGCAAAGGTATCCAGCAGTGGTTGCAGTTGTGGCTCAGTCTGCTGCTGTCTGTCTCCGCTGCCTAAAAATGTGGGTGATGTCTGGAGGAGCAGCTGGTGGGGTGCAGCCTGTAAGCTGCCCAGCTCACCCAGAATACATGCATGCTGCACCAAACCTGCACCAGTGGGGTAGGAAGAAGCTTAACCCCTTCCCATCTGTATGAAGGTTATTGCTGAACCTTAAAGATAACAATCCGACCCGCATAAATGGGGTTAACCAGATGCCAGGAGGAAGGGGAGCTGCTGCCATGGATAAATCTGAGCTGTGGGCTGTATGTTGGGGCCTCGTGGCCCCAGGCTGGTGACTGGAGGGACTCTGCCCAGTGCTGGCATGTGGGTGATTTCTGCTCCGGAGTCTCAGCTTCTCTCCTCCAGGTCACACTGTGCAGTCACAGCAACATTGGTTGTGTCTGTCCAGGTCCCAGCAGCTGCCACTGCTCCCACCAAGGACATGGCATCACTTAACCCTTCCCCTGCAGCCACCAGCAACAAATCCACATTATTCCTTGATTAAATCAGGTTCCAACCCAATAAAGGAGCAGACATTTCCTGCTGCCATTAGGGTCCGGGAGGGGGTGACATTGGCTGCCCTGCTACTCTGTAGTGGGGGGTGACAAGTGTAACATGGGGTAACGATGACGGAGAAATGCACAGGATAATAGTGAGCGCGACAGAGGGCAGTGTATGGTATGGAGCAGTCAGGGGGTGGGCTGCAGGATCCCCCCATACTGTACATGACTGCTCGGGACAGGGAGGCGTTTAATGAGGTTCTAATGGCGGGGCACTAATTGGGTCATTAGGGTTTGTGGAAAGGATTCAGCATCAGGTCCCTCATTAATGCCCGAGCCGCCTGTTACTTTGTAGCACAGATCTGTTGGGGCCGCAAAACCAAATAACGTTGTTTATGTAGAAAAGTCTTTGTTTCATAGAAAAGCTCAAAACAGAAAAGCACCTCTCCTGTATATATACACTGCACAGAGCCTTTCCTCCTGTATATATACACTGCAGAATCTACAATAGCTGTCACTTGTAAGAAGTGAAATCTGGCATTGTACTATACATTTCTCTGCCGTATCTGGGCATCATAAATCGGGGTATGTGTTAAAGTGGGGGGGCCCACTGAGACTCTTTCGCCCGGGGCCCTCGAAAACCTGGAGCCGGCCCTGGTCAGGCTTACAGCAGTCTGACCCTTTATGTCACCAACCATCACAGCCATAACCACCATTAGACCACAAACTATAACAATATACTTCTTACTGTTATATCTTCTACATCTGGCCTTCCTAGAGATTCACCAACCATTATATTTGTAAGGTTAATAGAAAAAATTGGAGTCCGTCTCAACAGGACTGGATTTTCCTTTTCTTTTTCTTTTTCAAAAGAAAATATGGTGCATACAAAAGAAAAATTTACATGGTCGACATGACCCAGGCGACGTGTTTCGACTGCACTAAGCAGTCTTACACAGACTCATGAGTCACGAGTAAGACTGCTTAGTGCAGTCGAAATGCGTTGAAAAAAATAATAATGAAAAATAAAAAGATAAGGAAAATCCTGTCCTGTTGAGCCTGACTCCAATTTTTTCTATTTTCCTTGATGTGAGGCCGGGGCGAGGCCAGTGTCTGAGCCCCAGCTGGGTGAGCTGGAATCAAGTTTTTATAATTATATTTTTTACCTTGTCAGAAGAGTGGAATAAAGTGAACCTGTCACATTGTACATGAGGACCGATCAGTAGACAGCAAACTGTAGAGAGAAAGGAACTGTGCAGAATGATATATAGGTTTGTTGGAAAAGATTCACTATAACGTGTAACTTATATTTATTGAAGTCCTTGGTGTTGAATGCATAGAAGTCCAGTGGGCGGTCCTACTAGTGACTGACAGCTACTGTATCTCTCCATGCAGTCAGTCTCTGATTAGGACCGCCCACTGGACTCATAGACATACAAACTTTAGGGACGTCCATAAGTAAAATGTAAGTTATACAGAAATTTTTCGCTAATAAATGTCTTATCAATGTGATCAGTTCCTTCTGCTCTACAGCATCCTGCCTGCAGATCAGAGACCATGTTCAGCATTACATGGTGAAATGAAGGATAATCTATTTTTGCTGGTGCCATGCTGCTTTACCTACAGCACCAATCAGGCATTCAGCAGACGAGTTGATTGAGACCATCTTGTTGTATGCAGGTTTGAAAATTGTTGTATATCAACAGGTTTTTTCCTATTCTAATCTGAGGATGCCATGATGGAGGGGTTGAGACTCATCTTTTAGGGATGTGTCTCTTATTAGGCTGTGTGCTGTTGCTTCCATACAATGAATGTTTTACCACCAGGAGATTACCACTGCCTGGACTAGAGCTGATGTGAGCTCACTGTCCATATACAATGTACACAGAGAGTCTGGTGTGGCCAGGGTTAGCGTTCTGAGCTCTGCTACATCAAAAAACTCTGATTGTTTCACAGCTGTTGCACCCAGTAAACTAAGTGATACATCGCTGGAATTAGGGCGTCTTTTCCTACATGACGCTTCTCTCAGATGAGGTCGCAAAAACCTGCAGACAGATTCTGTTTAATTCTTTTGCATCTGCTGAAATCAGTTGAAAACCTGTGATGATGTCCATATGTGACAGATCTCGATGCCGATCCATGGCTACGATTGCTTTCATTGCATAAATTAAAATCCGTGTTGACAATTTGCAATGTAAATGGAGATATTGTGGATTTAAAATCTTCGCTGCATTTTAGATTCCACAATTGTTCACATGTTTTACTTTGCTGCTCCTGTTATACACTATGGATTCTCTATCCACAAGTCTACACTGAAAAACTGCAACTTATCAAACAAATGTGATCATAGACTTAGTATGAAGCTATTGATAAGAAAGGGGATAACTTATTGATAGCGGGGTCCACCCACTAGGACCCCCATGATCTAGACCAGTGTTCCCCAAGTCCGGTCCTCAAGAGACACCAACAGGTCATGTTTTCAGGATTTTCTTAGTATTTCACGGGTGATAGTTCCATCATCTGTGCAATACTAAGGAAATCCTGAAAGCATGACCTGTTGGTGGCTCTTGAGGACCGGAGTTGGGGAACACTGATCTAGACAATGTGGCTCCTTTCATTCTCTATTGGACTGATGGAAGTTGCTAAGTGCAAAGCTCAGCTACAGTATCTCCGGCAATCCCATAGAGAATCCTATGCCTGGGATCGGTGGGGACCTAGTGGACAGATTCCTTATTCAGTCGTCCCCATCCTTTTTTTTTACCTTGAGAGCCACAATCTGTTCTAAGTGATGGTTGCGAAACACATCCAGTGTGCCCATACTCCCCCACTGTATTATCGCCCAGAGCCCCAATTACCAGTATAATGACAGTCACAGCTCCCCCACAGCAAGCACCTTATGCCGCCCTCCCTTATACATCCAGGGGTTCCCACTTTGCTCCCATTCAAGCATGGAGCATTCCCACCAAACTTTTACATCCAGCTTTAGCACCCCCCTAACAGTATCACCCTATCCCCAGCTTACCATATGTATCCCCCTCAGTGTATGCACACTCATATCTGCCCTTCCATGGGGGGCAACTCACAAGCGCTACAATCAGGAGACCTCCATATATGTTTGCTAGATCTTATGCTGATACAACAAGATGGCAGACAGCCAAAGGTCACAGATCATGGGCCTGCGAGCCAAAGGTTGGGGACCCCTGCCAAATCCTATCAATTAGGGATAATCCCCATGAACTTTGTACTTATGTTTCTTCACTTTCTCCTTTCTGGTTCTTATTCTCACACTATCCTATCCATCTAATCATATTTCTTGGTTATTATTGGCCCACACGAATACCTATAGTGCTTGAAAAAGTTCCACTAAGATTTTTATCTCAACTCTTTTGGCCAACAGTTATTTTTGTTGACCTCCTCATAGGTATGGACGCTCACTTGAGCATGCATGTGTTCTAAATGGGGAGAGGGTTTATAGCTTGCCATACACATGGGATATCATCTCTTTTGACTTCCCCAGACCCATAAATACTTGGCTCAGATGAGTGTTCATGTGTTATCAATGGGCAGAAAGACATCACCCGAAACCCCCGTAAGTGGCTAATCTCCCCTGAAAACAATAGGGTCAGGAGCTAAGTCAGTAGGCCTCCAGACACATCAGGTCTGGAGATCCAACTGTAATTATCAGGTGACTTTCATCCAATGTGTATGGGGGGTCTTTTGTCTGCTTGGATAGCTCATCAATTGCAGCAAGGAGAGGGTCCAACACCCCACGATCATCTGTGTTCTGAACAGAGCCGAACTCCGAACCCTTTGTAGTGACTATTCCTTCCTGGATGCTGCAGAGCAGATCCCATTCAAGTGGATGGGAGCTGACCAAAGTATAGTTCTCCAATATCATAAGGAAGCACAATATCTTCATGACGCTGAAGGTCACCTCTTGTGGTGGCTGTTCTCCCGTTGAGAACAAAAGGATTGGGCATGCTGAAATCCAACTACCCAATCCTTTTATTATTGTTAGATTGTCAATATTTGCTACATCTGTGTTACATAAAAAAATTAAATAACATGTATCACCCCTGTAATGCATGTATTCGTAATATAGTTAATAATAAATAATAATAATAATCTTTATTTTTATATAATAAATAGTTATCGTATTAGTAATAGTTATAGTAATAGTTATAGTAATAGTTAGCTTTATTAAGCTCCATTATTATTCTTATCTACGTGCAGTCTGACTTGACCGTCAGTAAACTTTTTTAGTTACATGTCAATGTTGCTATAAAAACTCATGTTAACCTAAATTACGAGACTTTTTGCTGCTGTTCTTTTTTCCTTATCCATTTTGGCCATGTCTTAAGTATTCTCGGCAAATTGCTCTGCTGCTTCCTCAATCATGTCAGAAGCTGCCGCCATGTACAGTTGTGCTCAAAAGTTTACATACCCCGGCAGAATTTTTGCTTTCTTGGCCTTTTTTCAGAGAATATGAATGATGACACCAAAACTTTTTCCCCACTCATGGTTAGTGGTTGAGTGAAGCCATTTATTGTCAAACTACTGTGTTTTCTCTTTTTAAATCCTAATGACAACCCAAACTATCCAAATGACCCCGATCAAAAGTTCACATACCCTGGTGATTTTGGCCTGATAGCATGCACAGACGTTGACACAAATGTGTTTGAATGGCTACTAAATGTAACATCCTCACCTGTGACCTGTTTGCTTGTAATCAGTGTGTGTGCATAAAAGCTGAGTGAGTTTCTGGGATCCAGACAGACTCTTGCATCTTTCATCCAGACACTGACATTTCTGGATTGTGAGTCATGGGGAAAGCAAAAAAATTGTCAATGGATCTACGGGAAAAGGTAGTTGAACTGTATAAAACAGGAAAGGGATACAAAAAGATATGCAAGGAATTGATAATTCCAGTCAGCAGCGTTCAAACTGTGATTAACAAATGGAAAATCAGGGGCTCTGTAAAAACAGAACCACGGTCGGGTAGACCAATAAAAATGTCATCCACAACTGCCAGGAAAATTGTTTGGGATGCAAAGAAAAATCCACAAATAACATCAGCTGAAATACTGGACTCTCTGAAAACTAGCGGTGTGACTGTTTCAAGATACATAATAAGGAGGCACTTGAATAAAAATAGGCTGTATGGTCGAGTCACCAGAAGAAAGCCTTTACTGCGCAAATGCCACAAAGTATCTCACCTACAATACACAAAAAAGCACAGAGACAATCCTCAAAAATTCTGGAACAAGGTAATTTGGAGTGATGAGACCAAAATTGAACTTTTTGGCCACAACCAAGGCTGTGTGCACACGTTGCAGATTTTTTGTGTTTTTTTTTGCATTTTTTCGCTATAAAAACGCTCTAAAAACATGAAAAAACACATACATTATGCATCCCATCATTTCGAATACATTCCGCAATTTTTGTGCACATGATGCATTTTTTGTCCGCGAAAAAAACACATCACGGTAAAAAATGCAGCATGTTCATTAATTTTGCAGATTTTTTTCAGATTTCCCATTACATTATTGCATTGGGAACCTCCGGAAAAATCCGCAAAAAAACGCACCAAAAATGCGGTAAAAATGCGGTAAAAATGCGAGAAAAACGCATGCAGATTTCTTGCAGAAAATGTCCGGTTTTGCTCAGAAAATTTCTGCAAGAAATCCTGAACGTGTGCACATAGCCTAAACGTTACATTTGGAGAGAGGTCAACAAGGCCTATGATGAAAGGAACTCCATTCCTACTGTAAAGTAAGGAGGTGGATCACTGATTCTTTGGGGATGTGTGAGCTACAAAGGCACAGGTACCTTGGTCAAAGTTGAAGGACAGATGAATGCAGCATGTTATTGGCAAATACTGGAGGCAAATTTGCACTCATCAGCCTGGAAGCTGCGCATGGGACGTACTTGGATGTTCCAACATGACAATAATCCAAAACACAAGGTCAAGTCGACCTGTCATTGGCTACAGTAGAACAAAGTGAAAGTTTTTGAGTGGCCATCTCAGTCTTCTGACCTCAATATCATTGAGCCACTCTGGGGAGATCACAAGCACGCAGTTCATGCTAGACAGTCCAGGAATTTACAGGAACTGGAGACTTTTTATCATCTGAGAAAATAAAGAACCTCATCCACAACTACCAGAAAAGACTTCAAGCTGTCATTGATGTTAGAGGGGGCAATACATGGTATTAAGAAAAGGGGTATGTGAACTTTTGATCAGGGTCATTTGGATGTTTTGTGTTGTCATTGTGATTTAAAAAGAGAAAACACAATAGTTTGACTATAAATGGCTTCACCCAACCACTAACCATCAGTGGAGAAAAAGTTTTGGTGTTATCATTCATATTCTCTGAAAAAAGGCCAAGAAAGCAAAAATTCTGCTGGGGTATTTAAACTTTTGAGCACAACTGTATGTATGGAATGACTCCACTCAGATATATTGGTATACAGCTAGAGTGATTAGTTTGCACTTAAGAATGGGTAAAACCTACATTAATCTCTGTGGAATCATCTTCATCTATCCGCCTGGGTTTCATTTTAGTGTAGTCTACTGGTAAGTCCCAGCAATCACTTTCATGCATTTGGAAACACTGGCTATTCATCACTGCCTGCCGCTGTGGTGACATTGGTTCCAGTGGAGTTAGAATGGAGCAGCAACCATCTCGTTGTCTCTGTTTGTTCATGCTAAGGTCCAGTGTTCCATTTTCATCCACATCAATGTCAGGATTCTGAAAGGAATGGATGAATATTGTGAAATTAGCTTTTCACTATTTTCTTCAATTCTTTATTATTTTTATTTTATTTTTTATTTTTTTACTGGATTATGTGCTTCCTGGAGATTTCGTGCATTGAGTCGTGATAATGTGCCCACACAGAAACCTAGACTTATGTAAAAGATTTGATTCTTTCATGCATCATTCAGGCATAAAATGTAAAAGAGAAAAATAAGATTCTCTTGATTGCTATGTCTTTTCCTATTGAAAAGAACCGCAAGAGCGTCTTAACATTAGAGTTTTCTTGCTCTCCTTAATATTCCTACCCGAAATATACAAATAATCTTTTGCCCTGCCAAAAATGAAAATATATGATAGTCAATAAAATAAATGTTTGTATTGTGAATTTCTTTTTGACATTGATAAAATAGTTACTTGCATCTTTTATCGCCATATCATTTTTAAGTTTCAAAAATTCTGTGTTGATTCTTTTTACAATAATTTTTTAATAGGGATTTGAGATCTGATTTTATTACTTAATACAGAGCACCAAATCCCTTCTTTAGATATAGTTAAGCCACCGCTAGAGGGAGCTATGCAGATGTACACTTTACCTGCGTACATCGGGAGCATTTGCCATACCTTATATATTTAGCACTTGGTTGGAGCTGAGTCTATGCCAAGAGCAGATCACTGGGGAACACAATTTTTTAAGAGTTAGGTCAGACAACTGTTCTTAATTAATTTTTGGATGCTGAATCCAGAAATGATCTCAGTTTTTCTCTATCACGTCAAGTTTTTGAACTATAGGATTTTTGTCTTCTCAAAACTATGTAAACTACTGTACCTAAAAAGTGTGTTTTTTTAAATAGTACAAATATGAACAAAAAATGAAATATATAAGAAATAGGCATGACAAAGTTGTGACTACTCTTACAAGTTGCCACGTAGCTCTATATGAGTCGAATTGTAATCAGATAACAAGTCTTATTACAGATATCAGTGCAATTGTGCTTCTCTGACAGGTAAGTTGTGGAGGAAAAACTTGACATGCTAGAAAAAAACTGACTACATTTTTGGAATCAGCATGCCAATTTTAGTATAAATCAGCTCAAAAACCTAACTCAACAGAAATTTTTTTTCAAATTGTTCCCCTTACTGTATATTACAATTAACTCACCTTATAGCATCCAGGATCAGTGATCATTCCCATCCTAGCTGGTTTACCCCTTAGATGTTACAGTCAATATTGACAATATCATCTAGGCAGTTAGATAGAGGAAGGAACCTAAGTTAACCAGGAATGTAAAGGAAGTTTTGTACACCATTGGGAACATTTTTTTTTTACTTAACACTTAATTAAGAAAGGGTTATCCAGGACTTTTTTCCTAATGGGCTTAGAACGTACAGGCAGGTATTTTCTAACTACCTGCCTGTTTTGCCATTCGATGATATGTCCTGGTTTACAACGGTCATAGACCACTTGTGCTGTTGTTTCTCCTAGTTCTGTTAATGTTACATTGACAAAGCACAGTGTTCTCTTCACTCTACTGTCAAGAGGGCGTCATCATTGCTGATGCCATGTCGATTGACAGCAGGCACTCCGCTGCCTAACTGCGGTGAGTTGGCAGTCAATCAGCATGACATAGGTAATGATGCCCTATTGATAGAGCAGCTTGGAAGAGGAAGAGATGCCCTGAGATCAAAAGAATGAAGGGTGTGTGAGTGGTTGTTTCATCTGCATTTTGAACCTGTGTTGCCTTGTCTTTATTAAGGGTTCCTGCTGTGTCTTGTAAGTATATAAGTTTTCTGACTTGTGTTGGAACTGCTGCTTTTTTTCTTCTTTTTTTCATTTATTATATATTTTGCTGTGTTTTTTGCTTTTTCTTATAATAGTGTGACACAAAACAAACTTTTAATCTATATACATTTGTAATTTAGACAAATAGGTTTATAAATGTACCGACCCACATATTACAGTTCAATCATTCATTATTCTCCAGGATCTGCTCCTGCGATGTATTCTACTGTCACCAGGTGATGCGGTATTCATTCTGCAGGCAGCACTAGTGTCGGGGGGAGATATAAGAACCAGGAATCTAGGCAGTATTAGCCTCAAGCCATAGAGAACAGGGGCCCCTGTGTAAGTGCAGATCAATGTACAGGGGTTAAAAAGTGATGTCTAAGATCTGGGGTCTGAGAGGTATAACGTGTGCGCTACTATTGATGGTGCCCAGGTAGGTTCCCACACCATGCAATACTAATAGAAAGAACTCGGCACTCAACCTAATGCAGTGAAAGGTTTATTGTAGTATAGAAAACGTTTTGGTTCTAATTCATGACCTTCATCAGTTAAGTACTGGTAGATGAGTGTGTTTAGTATTGTGTCAAACACAATAGTTGTGAACTGCATAAATTAGTGGCTTTGAGTGGCAATATAGAGGTTTTAGGTGAGGCTTATGTAGCGCGTGTTTCGTAGCATAGACACGGTTAATTTATTTCAGTACTTCAATACAAAAAGTGAAACTCATATATTATTTAGAGTCATTGCAAACAGAGTGATCTATTTCAAGTGTTTATTTCTGTTAATGTTGATAATTATGGCTTATAGCCAATGAAAACCCAAAAGTCATGATCTCAGTAAATTAGAATAATTAACAAAAAACACCTGCAAAGGCTTCCTAAGTGTTGAAAAAGGTCCCTTACTCTGTTTCAGTAGACTCCACAATCATGGGGAAGACTGCTGACTTGACAGATGTACAGCACGCAGTCATTGACACACTCCACAAGGTGGGTAAGCCATAAAAGGTAATTGCTAAAGAAGCTGGCTGTTCACAGAGTGCTGTATCCAAGCATATTAATGGAAAGTTGAGTGGAAGGAAAAAGTGTGGTAGAAAAAGGTGCACAAGCAACCGGGATAACCACAGCCTTGAAAGGATTAAGAAAAGGACATTCACAAATTTGGGGGAGATTCACAAGGAGTGGACTACTGCTGGAGTCATTGCTTCAAGAGCCACCACACACAGACATATCCACGACATGGGCTACAAGTGTCTTATTCCTTGTGTCAAGCCACTCATGTCATGACCAATAGACAATGCCAGAAGCGTCTTACCTGGGCCAAGGAGAAAAAGAACTGGACTGTTGCTCAGTGATCCAAGGTGTTATTTTCAGATGAAAGTAAATTTTGCATTTCATTTGGAAATCAAGGTCCCAGAATCTGGAGGAAGAGTGGAGAGGCCACAATCCAAGCTGCTTGAGGTCTGGTGTGAAGTTTCCACAATCAATGATGGTTTCGGGAGTCATGTCATCTGCTGGTGTAGGTCTACTGTGTTTTATCAAAACCAAAGTCAGCGCACTATTAGAATCTGTTTTATTTTTTACCATCCGCCATCTTGTTGTGGTGTTCTGGCTGCTGGTCTTTTTCCCCTGGTACTGAGTTGTCTTAGGTCAGGTGATTGTATCACCCTTTATTACCCAGCACCTGCCTCCCATTCCTTGCTGGACAACAGTATAAATCCACTAGAGTTCTGGTTAGGTGCCTTGATAGCTTTCTGTGTTTGATATTGTGCAGTTCTGGGACCACTGGTTCTGCTATCCTTAGTTTCTGTTTTCAGTTGGTTTCTGCAACCGTCTCTGTGTTTTCTATTAGGAGGTGATATGTTTTTTTTACCCAGTCCTTAGATCTTTCAGGGACCTCCTTCTCCCTGTCTATAGGTCTTCGCTGGAGCTAACCTAGGATCTTCGGTGGGTCTATTCGCAAAGAATGGGTCACCCAATCCATCGTAGGTTATCAGCCTAGTCTCAGTGCAGGGTCAGTTTTCCCCCCTTCTATTCTAGTTCTGTGTTGCAGTTCCGTAACACGCACTTCATGCTTCCCTCTGCCAACAAACTTTTTAGAGATGGAAATTTCATTCTCCAGCAAGACTTGACACCTGTCCACACTGCCAAAAGTACCAATACCTGGTTTAAAAACAACAGTATCACTGTGCTTGATTGGCCAGCAAACTCACCTGACCTTAACCCCATAGAGAATCTATGGAGTGTTGTCAAGAGGAAGATGAGAGACACCAGACCCAACAATGTAGATGATCTGAAGACTGCTATCAAAGCAACCTGGGCTTCCATAACACCTCAGCAGTGCCACAGGTCGATCGCCTCCATGCCATGCCGCATTGATGCAGTAATTGATGCCAAAGGAGCCCCAACCAAGTATTGAGTGCATTTACTGAACATACATTTCAGTAGGCCAACATTTCAGATTTTAAAATCATTTTTCAAGCTGGTGTTATAAAATATTCTAATTTACTGAGATAATGACTTTTGGATTTTCATTGACTGTAAGCCATAATCATCAACATTAACAGAAATAAACAAGTGAAATAGATCACTCTAATGACTCTATATAATATATGAGTTTCTCTTTTTGTATTGAAGAGCTGAAATAAATTAACTTTTTGATGATATTCTAATTTTTTTGTGAAGCACTTGTATATCCAGGAAGTTTATAGTGTGATTGCAGGCAATCAATGTTACTATTTAAAGTTATCCCTATCTTTAAATATATATATATAATCTTTTGTGCAGATTTTATAGTTTTATAATGTTTCTTTATACAGGTTAAAATTCCCTGCTTTTATTCATTTAGCCAAAGAGTTCAATGATTGTGTGTTCATGTTCAGCCTCCATTAGGGGGAACTCTGCATACAGATTTATATACCTCCCACTGAACTTAATGGGAACTTGTCTGTCGATTCATGCTGCCATAATCATAGGCCATAAAATGCACGGGTAATAAGATTGCAGGTTAATTTTTCTCTGAGATATTCCAGCCAGCTATTCAGCTATTCCCTGCACCAACTTAGTTAATTGACATGTATTTCCCGATGTACACGCATGGAAGATAATATCGAGCACCGGGGTAAACTATTTTTCTCTGAAATGCTGGATCCAAAATGAGACAAATTTTAACTGAATATTGGTCAGCATGATGGCTCAGTGGTTAGCACTGTATGGTGGCTCAGTGGTTAGCACTGTATGGTGGCTCAGTGGTTAGCACTGTATGATGGCTCAGTGGTTAGCACTGTATGGTGGCTCAGTGGTTAGCACTGTATGGTGGCTCAGTGGTTAGCACTGTATGGTGGCTCAGTGGTTAGCACTGTATGGTGGCTCAGTGGTTAGCACTGTATGATGGCTCAGTGGTTAGCACTGTATGGTGGCTCAGTGGTTAGCACTGTATGGTGGCTCAGTGGTTAGCACTGTATGGTGGCTCAGTGGTTAGCACTGTATGGTGGCTCAGTGGTTAGCACTGTATGATGGCTCAGTGGTTAGCACTGTATGGTGGCTCAGTGGTTAGCAATGTGTGGTGGCTCAGTGGTTAGCACTGTATGGTGGCTCAGTGGTTAGCACTGTATGGATGCTCAGTGGTTAGCACTGTATGATGGCTCAGTGGTTAGCACTGTATGGTGGCTCAGTGGTTAGCAATGTGTGGTGGCTCAGTGGTTAACCCTGGTATATCTTAACTTTAAGAATTGACAACTTGGAATTGGAGACGTTAATACAATAACAATACAATACTGACTCACAAAACATATTGCTATTTAATAACCTAGTGATGATCACACTGAACATGTGTCTTTTCTTATGTTGATCTTTGATCTTTATTTTTTTATGTTATGTTATGTTAAATTAGCAGTTCATTCACCTAAATGTCAATTACGACATCTTCAATTATTCAATAGATCTCTCCAAAATAAATGTCTTATGCTGTAATGCCACCATGTAATTAAAGAGGCTATTCCCATCACAAGAACGCACTGTTGCCTTCAGACTTTGACTGACACTGCCATTGTAGTAGATAGCCATAGAGCTCGCATTAATGGTATTGTTTATATGTGTAGGTTTTATTTAGTTCATTCTTCTGTTTTTCTGTGTGAATGGAGGCTGTGCTGGCATTCCTGAATCTCTACGCTGTGTCACCATATGGAGCTCTTTAAGACACAGCAGAGGTATTTTGCCTTAGAAGCAATGCTTATATTGCTAGAAATCAAGTCCTCTAATAGCAACTCATACACCCTTATGGGTTGTTCCATTTACTCGTTTCTCTGAACTCATTAACTATCTATGTGATGGATCATTATTGATAGAATGAAATATATTATTGACATAAAAATCAGAGGGGGGAAATAAAAAGACCTGGGATAATAGTCAGTTCCTAAAGAATTAAGGCTCTAACGTTCAATAGTCCTACTTGTGCTACAGGGTGTAATTAACCCACGAATACGGCTATTCGGCCATATGCTTGGGAAAATTGTTGGACCAAACTATTTCTCCTTAAGGGGTTTTCCCAGGCCTATAGTATTGATGACCTATCTCCCGGATACAACACAGTAGGAAGTTGATGGGAGTGCGACACTCAATGAAGTTGACCTCAACAACCTGTCAGCACTGAAGAAAGATAAACTGATAGATGAGACTGCCGGGTGTCAGACCCCCTTCCTATCAGTTATCAATAACATAAGCTTGTATGTATGTATAAACACACACTGGATCAAAGTTGCCTTAACTTATTGATCTTGGCAAGATTGGCCATTTAATCTGTGTAGGAACCTGCCTATACTCCCTCTCCAGTATTGGAGAAGAGAAAGAACCAGCAGTTTAAATTAAAAATCTCAATCCTTTTGTTCCTGCATGAGAAAGGCCACTGTCTTCTTCTCTCTCCCCACTGAAAAAACACAGAGGGTTGGTTGTCGGGGAGTTTGGAGAGAGTGCTGTTGACTGAATGGACATTTGCCTAAAAGCAATGACATAATTAAACCTTGTCGACTCCAGTACAACAACTCCAACAATCCTCCCCAACTAACACTCTTGGCTCCAGGGCTCAGATGTGCCTGAAAGTGTTATACTTGCCAACAACTCCAACAATCCTCCCCAACTAACACTCTTGGCTGCAGGGCTCAGATGTGCCTGAAAGTGTTATACTTGCTATATGTAAGCCCTTGCCTAAAAGTAATCTAAGCTTTACAGGCACTTTGACTCTTCTATTACTAGGCACTGTCTGATCGACCATGAGACCTTCATCAGACGTTGACCCATGGAAGACCCCAGCAAGGTATCGGAAGCACAGCACTATATGAAAAGCTTGTCACCATACTCTAGTAACTTCATTTTCCTTCTGATTTATTGCTGATATTATCTCCATGGGGCAATTCGTCTGTCCGATGAAGGGATCAAGGACCGAAACGTCACATGCAAGTTTGGATTGCCTGCACACTAAAGAGCATTCTTTTGCAAATACATAAGTTTGGAGTTCCGGGGTCTTTTTCATCTACTTACATTAAAGAAATTGTCCACTACTTGGAAAACCACCTTCTCATAACCCCACGGTAGGCTTTGATAAAATAAAAAAGCATATACTTGCTTCTCATGCCAACGGCATTCCAGCAGTGTTGGTACTCAATCTCCCCAAATTTCTCATGTGGATGTTATGACGTCCCCGCCCGACAAATTGAACATCAAGAGGACGTCACGGCTGCATCTGCTCTCGCTTCCTCATGATGTTCGATTTTACAGAAGGCGGAAACAGTGAAGCCAACATTGATTGGGTGCCGGGCTCATGTGTCCTAACAACCGAACAAGAGCCACAGGAACGCTAGTAACGACACTGCTGGTATGGTGCCAGCACGGAAGGGTAGTATAAGCTTTTTTATTTTATCAGCACCAAACATTTAGATCAAGAAGGGGTTGCGCTAGTAGTGGACATCAATTTTAAGTAATATCCTTGCTGTGCACCCAACAACTGTGAAGAAGTGGAGTGCTGTGTATCCTGCCCACAGTCTAATTTACAAGGTTTCATATTTATTACAAAAGGAAGAATGGGTAAGCTACTACCAAATATGTGTGAAAAAAAAAACAAATATGTGTGTCAGCGTTTTACTGACTCAGAGAACAAAAGGATGAGCATGAAAAAATTCAACATGTCCGGTCACAGTCTTTCCCGTGACAACAGATGGCATGGAACTATCTTAAGTAATACATTGGTTGAGGGCTATTGTGGTCATAGATTAATTTTCATTTTTTTTCAATGGAGTAAGGAATTATGCGTTCATCAATATGCAGAGGAGATGCATTCAAAATACTTATGCGATGGTGCAACAGCAGACGCATCCAATGTACAGTTACCGTGTGTAACCTCTATTACTTATTCAAGGCTCTATATCATTTCAACCCCGGTAATAGAGGTGGTTGCAACAAGGTCAGCTCTACATAAGTGCTGTACATTTACAAAGCTTAAGTGTTACCCGACAGTACTCTAAAATAAAATAATACTCTGCGTTACGTTATGTTGAGCTGTAACTTCTACAAGCTAAGCTTTTCAATCATAAAACACATCAAGGCAAAAGACACAATTATGAGATCGATGAGATCATATTAAAATTAAAGTACAGACAAAATGTATCTGCAACTTCAATGAAGGACATATATTGGCACATGTATTCTTTCATACATTTCCTATATACATTACTTTATCCTTTCATGTTTTCTTCTTCTTTGATAGAATCTATGGCATAATAACTCATATTTCAAAGTTGCAGGTTAAAATATTTCACTCAAAAATTTTGTGACTTTTGCCGTTTTCATGTCATTCTAATTCATAATGAGCTGGGGCATTCCCTATGCTAGAAATCTTACTCCAGTCAGTCTGGGACTTGAGTAATAATTTTGGCGCCCCCCTTATTAAGACTAGCCATAATCTCTACCTCTTTGGTAATTCCTGGCCCCAGTTCATGCTAGACAGCCCAGGAATTTACAGGTTCTGGAGGCTTTTTGCCTAGAAGAGTTGGCAGCTTTATCATCTGAGAATATAAAGAACCTCATCCACAACTACCACAAAAGACTTCAAGCTGTCATTGATGTTAGAGGGGGCAATACACGGTAGTAAGAAATGGGGTATGTGAAGTTTTGATCAGGGTCATTTGGATGTTTTGGGTTGTCATTATGATTTAAAAAGAAAAATCACAGTAGTTTGCACAAAATGGCTTCACCCATCCACTAACCATGAGTGAAGAAAAAGTTTTGGTGTTATCATTAATATTCTCTGAAAAAAGGCCAAGAAAGCAAATATTCTGCTGGGGTATGTAAACTTTTGAGCACAACTGTAACTATTATACTGTTAGGTGAATTTCATTAATATTTTCTATATTTTTCTAGACTTTTTATATAGCATCTCATTCCCTTCACTTTTTACTTGTTGCCACTAAACAGTACATTTAAGAAGTCTATCACTTTTAGTATTACCTGGATTATGGAATAACATAAAAGGTGTCACCTAATTGGATAAAGTTCATAATTCACACAATTGTGTAAGTGTTTTACGATAATTTATTTGTTACACAGTTGTGTTTTCAGTTGAAAGGTTATGCATTGGGTACGATATGTTCACAAGTTTTTTCCATGTTTTTTTGTGTTGAAATCATTAAGATGAATTAAACTCCAATCAATCATAACACGCAAATTTAGAAAAATGTCTAAAAGAAAAACTATTGCCCATAGTAAGCAATTGTAACATGGGGTGGGATGGCAGCCTTGGGTGAGGCACTCATCTCCTGTGCCCCAGCACTTTACAAGAAAATGGGGGTCCTGGCTGAGTGTGTGGACTTGTGTTGTAGGGGTAGTACGTCCGTGCAGGCCACATGTAGCTATTGACACTGGTTTGCCAAGACCAGATGTTAACCAGTTCATAAAAGGAGACCACCAATTAAATTTAAACTTCTTTCTACTGAAGATAGGAGGCATTTATCTTCACAGACGATTCTTTAACCACAAGCAACATGAACACACATCTTCTTCCCTGAAAACATTCTATCTTCTCCGTTTACTTCTTTCACTCTTTGCACAGCCCAGCACACTATCTTGGGAGCTTCCGTTTTCCTTTGTGGGGACCTCATGGGTCTAGGTGTAACGTTATGGCCCCTTTTCATCTGTGGGGACCGCATGGGTCTAGGTATAACGCTATGGCCTCTTTTCCTTTGTAGAATCCACACGGGTTGAGGTTTATCACTACGGCCTCTTTGCCTCTGTAGATGCCACATGGGTCGAGGTGTTATGCTATGGCCCCTTACAGCTACTCTCAGTTTCCACTCCACAAGAGTCATAAACTCCTTCCTATAGAAACACTTCCTGTGATTTCTCCGTAGGAGAGGATGTGTCCCAATATGACAACACTTGACATTCCATATTGTAGACACTTAGTAGCTACAATGACATACTTATTCTTTTCATTTTGCTTCCTTTTACTTTTGCTTTCCGTTATCTCTCTAATGGAGACTCTGTACGGTCCTGCTAGGCTTCCTGCCCCAGGCCCCGATATTTTTTCTCTCACTCTTTGTCCCGATTCCAGACTGCTACTCGGTACTCTTCTTTGCTATCTCTTCTCCTACAGGTTCTTACTATCTGTTCCTGTAGTTCTTCTCTTCCCACAGGGACACACACTGCATCCAGCACTGCTCTCACGAGACCTGAGGTCTTTGCTCTGCACCGTCTGGGCTCTTTCTGACTAACTACAGTACCAGGAAGTCCTTTCTGATCCTGCTGCATAGCCCTTCTCTCCTCTGGCTAAACTCTGGACTTACCCTACCCTATCTTACCCTTCCCACTGTTTGGTAGTGGGAAGACTATAACAATGTTACTAAGAGAAAATAAACTTAGGCACTCAACTTTGCGGAATTTTATGATTTAATGTAGTCATCAAATTAAACGTTTCGGCCACAATAGACGGCCTTCTTCAGTAACAATGTGCAGGGTTAGAGATATGCGTGAATGATCGCATGTAAAAGTGTCCCACATCAGCACTGTAGCAGAGTGAATCTGCAGGGAAGCGAAATGTACAAAGACCGGGTAACCGGTAATGCCCAGGTGGGTGGTGTGCCGGCGTGGCAGTCAGAGACGCGGTATCCACCGCTAGTCAGAGTTCCTATAACAATGTTATTGACATCTTGTTGTGACCATTATGCTTAGATCACATAACATTATGTATCGCACAGTACACACTAAACACAGTACACTGTACAACAATACATGAAGACTTCTCAAGGGGCATGGGTAATGTGCCCACCCCCGTACACAATCACAGCACATTTGTAGAGTTGGTGATTTAAATTAGTAACTAATTTTTCATTTTCTTGTTTTAGGATTTTGTTTGACATGGAAACTTAATAAACTTTGCAAATCTCTTTCCCCAATCTATTTACCTGCCTTTAGCTGCATTAATATCAGAATATACTCATTTGGAGTACAGATGATGGCAGTGATGGGTCAGCACCTGTCTCCTCATCTGAGTTTTGTGATTCCATGGAGCTAAACCGCGGCTTTTCAGCTATTTTTCCTGAGTTCAAGGTGTAATTTATAATTAGCTTTTGCATTTTTTTTGCTAAAGTCAGTGTTTTGCAGTAATTAAGACTAAATGAAACCTGTATCCTGAAAGAATCCTCAGTGAAAGAACATGAACTTTATGCATGTTCACGTTGCACCATCAAGTCATTTTTGTTTTTTGTTTTTTGCTCCAATTGCTACTGTACCGCAAAAAACAAAAAAATTTTGAGAGCACCATGCGAACATTCCCTTAAGGTCTGTATAGATTTATTGCCATTATTTTAAGTATTATTTTTGTAGTTTAAAATTGGCATAATATGGTCTGGCAAAGAGACACCTACAGCAACCAAAAGGAGGTGTAACAATGGTTAGAACCCTTAAGGTCCCCAGGAAAATGGAAAGTCCCTGGTGTCTGATGGTTATTGGAATCGAGGGAGAGAGAAGAGAGATAGGGACACCCAGTAATTCCCAGTAGATGTCTTTCTTTGGTGGGCAGGATCCCTCTCCTGCTGGAAAGAATAGGCTGCCCAGCCATTCTCCACCCTTTATATCACTACATGTGAGACTACTGCGACCCCTATAGCTATGCCATTGGAGCACTCTTTGTCAGTACTGCATTATCAGGCTTTGGTCCGACATCTACCAACATGATAATGTTTCAGCATTTAAATAAGATATAAAAAAGAACAGTTTTCACATTTGAATTGTACTCTAAAACAAACCTTTATACACTCACTTTGGTAGATCTCTTTTAAGTGGTGGTAACTAGATAAATTGTATACACTCCTCAAAAAATAAAGGGAACACTTGCGTAACACAGTATATCTCCAAGTCAATCACACTTCTGTAAAATCAACCTGTCCAGTTATGAAGCAACACTGATTGTGAATCAATTTCTCTTGATGTTGTGCAAATGGAAAAGACAACAGGTAATAATAATAATAATAATAATAATAATTTTTATTTATATAGCGCCAACATATTCCGCAGCGCATAGGCAATTAGCAAGACAACCCCTATAAAGGAGTGGTTCTGCAGTGGGTGACCACAGACCATTTCTCTGTTCTCATCCTTTTTGGCTGTTGTTTTGTTCACATTTGCATTTTGTCATTTCTCTCACCCGTAGAGGTACAGTACAGTAGCATGAGGCAGTGTCTACAATGCACAGAAGTTGCTCAGGTAGTGTAGCTCATCCAAGATGGCACATCAATGCAAGCTGTGGTAAGAAGGATAGCTGTGTCTGTCAGCACAGGGGAGGCATATCTTTGGAGGGCTGTGCAGCCCTCCATGTGCGCGCCAGAGGTACCCTGACTGCCATTAGATACCGGGATGAAATCCTCAGACTCATTGTGAGACCATATGCAGGTGCAGTGGGCTATGGGATCCTTCTGATGCATGACAATGCTAGGCATCATGTGGCTGAAGTGTGTCAGCAGTTTCTACATGATGAAGGCATTAAAGCTATGGACTGGCCTGCCCGTTCCCCAGACCTGAATTCAATCGAGCACATCTGGGACATCATGTCTCATTCCATCCACGAATGCCATGTTTCACCACAGGCTGTCGAGGAATTGACTGATGCTTTAATCCAGATCTGGGAGGATATCCCTCAGGTGAACATCCACCGCCTCATCAGGAGCATGCCCATGGGTTGTAAGGAGGTCATACAGTTATATGGAGGCCACACACTACTGAGTATCATTTCCTTGTCTTGAGGCATTTCCACTGAAGTTGGATCAGCCTGTAATTTGATTTTCCACTTTGATTTTGAGTATCATTCCAAATCCAGACCTCCATGAAATGTTAATTTTGATTTACTTGATCATTTTTATGTTTTATTGTTCTCAATACATTTCACTATGTAATGAATAAAGATTTGCAACTGGAATATTTCATTAAGCGATATCTAGGAAATTATATTTTAGTGTTCCCTTTATTTTTTTTAAGCAGTGTACTTACCTATATTTATGTTGCAAAATTTTGGAAATCACACATGAAACAAGCTGAAAATGCCCTGGTACGTCCCCAAACATCCACATGTTGATGTGATTTTGCTTAGCACTACCCTTTGATGGACCGGCTTGTATGACTGTCCCACACTTCCCAGTGGGCGGTGTTTCCAACTGATTCTTAGAATGAACATGCCACCACAATACATCCATGTACCCTCTGTGTAGGTAACTGCAGTGCAGAAGAACTGGTCTTCAATGGAGTCATGTTGTAGTTCCCTACGTAGCAGGTCAATGGGGGTATTAAAAAAACCCCGTAAAAAGAGATTCTTCTTCCTCATTCAAGCATTCTTCAGGAGTCCTAGCAATCAATATGTTAGCACATCTTATGTGTAGGGTTGGTGCAAATCAATTTGCACGATCTGGTTCATTGGCTATGACCATAAACTCTGGCTGCTGGATGAGAGCCTTGAGAACCACTTCTTACTTGATGACATCCACAACTCCAGCTCTTCCCTTGATTAGCTGGCCGATGTGCATTATACCATAATGGTGAGGTCACACCAGGCTGGCTATTCAAAAGAAGAGCTGTGTATGCCGGGAGGCAGGAGGCCATTTTCCAGGTTTCCCCCTGTAGGACTCAGATTATTGTCATGACTGATGGAACAGGTCATGCGAATCAATTCGTACCAACTCTACTTATGATGAAAATATCTTTAGTGGCTCCCGATGAGTAGACACATTACACACTTTTCTATGTAATAGTGCAATATTAGTTAAACAAATAAAGTATTTAAAGTATTTACCCTTGAATACCAAGGATTGATTGCATGACGACAGCGGGTTTACAGTAGGTGCACATAAACATCTTATTTACCCTGTTGCAGAGATCTTGAGGTTTGGTAGAGAGGTTTTGCGGCATCTCCCTGCAGCGAGTCGATAGGTTCAGGATTGCAGTGGCAGCCATGTGTGCGGCTTCCATATCATGGGAGTAATCAAAGCTGCTTTTGCTACACGTACTGCTGGCGCTGCTGCCTCCGCCACAACTCATATTGCTACTGCTGCTGCTGGGGGCATAGCTGCTCGTTGTGCTGCTTGTTGGGCTGGAGTTCTTACAGTAACGTTTCGCTGTAGAAAAAACATGTATGAAATCAATAATTACAAGACTACATTAGTCCTCTACAGTGATCACACCCTGACTTCATTCCACAAGATGTCCCACGCTCTTCCTTCCTGAAGGTTTTAGAGCAGAGATAGACGACCTATGGCGCGTCACTTCTTGTGGAATTCTGGATTTTGGCACAAAAAAGTCGTAGACTGTCTGAGCAAAGAATAAGAAATACCAGAAAAAAAAATGCTAAAAGGGACACCCAAAATCTTAATCACATTTGCTTTGGGGTTGAATGCAAATTTTGGTTTCCTGTTATTTGCCATTTCGGAGCTACCTGATACTCTTTCATGGGGTAGAGTGCTGTATGATCAGGTAGGTGCCTCCATTGGGGTATGTGTTTTCAAGGAGATTTTTCGAGGTGTCCAAAAACTACAAGCTTTCTAGTAGAGATGAGTTAAAGGGTTTGTCCAATACCTAAAATGCTCTTTATAAATATCTATTTTTTAACCACTTTTGTAATTTTCTTTATTTTAATATTTTCTACTCTTCTCACTACATGTGGATTTTTACTTTACTTTCTGTGATATTTTGTTTGAGAAGAGTCTCAGATGGGGCGTCACAGGAGGATGTCCATGTAGTCACTTCCCCACAGCTTCTAACACCTTGGCAGGAACAGGACATCATCACATCATCCTGTAGTGGTGATGCAGTCATTTACTACAGCTTCTTTCATCACTGTCCACGGATGACATGCGTAATCAATCACAGTTGTTGACACTATAGGAGAGGTGAGCGCAGCGCCGGCACACTTCTTCTGCCATCACCAGCCCACAGCGTGTTTCTCTGAAATAGGATGTCATCAGGGGCTGTGATAGAAGCTGGGAGGAGACTATGTTGTCACTTACCATGCTTCTATCACTACACTGAAATAAATTGTCATCAGAAGCAGTGCTTGTGTCACTCTGGTGATTGATGTCATCAGAGGGCGGCGATGAAAGAAACTGTGGGAAGTGACTGCAGCGCCACCTCCTGATGACGTCCTGTTCTGGGGGATAGACAATACGGGGAATTGACTGCAGGACCATCCTCCAGTGGCGTTCTGTTTGAGACTCCTCTCAAGCAAAACATCACAGGAAGTAAAGTGAAAAAACATATAAAGGGAGCAGAACAATATTGTATCATACAATTATTAGGTTCTGTAGAAGGACGTAGATCTGGGGATTTATTATGATGGAATATAGGCTGAACTGGATGGACAAATGTCTTTTTTCGGCCTTACTAACTATGTTACTATGTATGTTACTATGTTATAATGAGAGCTGTGAGATATTTTAAAATAAAAAAATGACAATGACAGATATTTATAAAGGGTATTTTAGGTATCGGACTACTCATTTAAGGAATCGCTCCTTCTTTGAGTAGTTTTCCTGAAGCCTTTTTGGAACTGTTTTTTTTTAAGTATTTTTTGCAGTCTTCATAATTGGACAGTGCCTAATTTGGAGCATTTTCCTTTAGGTGATGCATCGAAAAATTTCATGCATTTTTTTGCCACCAGGCATTTTTCAAATCTTGCTGCAGTAAAAAAATCTCAAAACACCTAACTTGACTAGCAAGGCATTTTACAATAGAAATTAAAAATGAAGAATATTTATAGAATTTGTTGAGTGTTCTTTAAAGGTGATGTTTAGTCTAAATTGATAATTTTGCAGTCACTCTGTGTGACTGAAGACTTATGAATCCCACCAGTGCATACACTGTGGGCTGGGAGGATTCTCCAGTTTATGAGCGGAACCGTTGGGTAAGTATGCGTTGTACATACTCCCGTCCACAGCCTGTCTAGTGTATGTTCTTTTCAGTGAACTTTATGAACGTCTGATTGTTGGACCGAAATGTCATTCTGAATTGCATTGATGAACAAAAAAAATTCTCTTTTCTTCAGCATATTTGAGTACCAAGTTTCACATCCTACTTTCCGGCATACGTAGCTCTTCTCTTGATTAACCAGCGAGGCACGATGCTGCCGCAAGCTAGATAATGAAAAGGAGACCTTGTATGCATTCATAAGGTGGTACTTAAAAGTTCTATCGAGCATCCATGAATTACTGATGTGGCTGATGAACTTGATCTTGTACATCAATTTCCACCATCTTAAGGACCTAAATTTTATTTATTTTATGTGATGGGTGCTGTTTAGTGATGAGCGAATATACTTGTTACTCGAGATTTCCTGACCACGCTCGAGTGTCCAACAAAATAGCAAATGGCCGACAGCACATCAGACATGTGGATGCATGTCCTAACTCCACTGGACCCCCATGGAAAATGTACATACCGAGAAAACAATGAAGGACAGCATCCAATCCAGGTGAAATGTTCAAAAAAAGGATTTCTTTATTTGCCAAAGTCTTGAAAAAGACCCTTGTGGTTGAAACGTTGCACTTTGGCAAATAAAGAAATCCTTTTTTTGAACATTTCACCTGGATTGGATGCTGTCCTTCATTGTTTTCTCGGCATGCTCGGGTGTCCTTTGAGTATTTTTTAGTGCTCGGAGATTTAGTTTTCATCGCCGCAGCTGAATGATTTACATCTGTTAGCCAGCATAAGTACATGTGGGGGATGCCTGGTTGCTAGGGAATCCCCACATGTAATCAAGCTGGCTAAGAGATGTAAATCATTCAGCTGAGGTGAGGAAAACTAAATCCCGAGCACTAAAAAATACTAGGAGAACACCTGAGCGTGCTCGAGAAATCTCGAGTAATGAGTATATTCACTCATCACTAGTGCTGTTTAGTGATGAGCGAATGTGCTCGGATAAGGTGTTTCTCAATCATGCTCATGTGCTAATCGCGTGCTCAAAAATATGTTCGAGTCCCCGCAGCTGCATGTCTTGTGGCTGTTCAACAGCTGCAACACATGCACAGATTGCCAGTTTGTTAGGCATTCCGTGAATGTGTTGCAGCGGTTGAACAGCCGAGAGACTCTAATATATTTTTTGAATACGCGATTAGCACCAGAGCATGCTCGGGAAACATGTTATGCCAAAATAATTACAGTGTGAGCACTGCTCAAGAAAAAGGCCATTCACTGCTCTTGCTACGCCTTCACACAGAGCAGTAGACAGGCTCAGTAGAAAGTCTATGAGCCCACACACCACTCATGCACAAGCTCATAAACTTCTAATTGAGCCCGTACATCGGTCTGTGTGCACGCTTAGGTAGAAGCGCTGCAGTCTTGCTTACATACTCTCACATCAGACTAGTGTTTTGAGCAACCAGTTGGGGGTCTTAGAACTCGGACCACCAGCGATTTTCAGAGTGTTTCAGAGTCTGTGAACACATGCAGGGATTGCCTGTTTGTTAGGGAATCCCCACATGCATTCAGGCTGTCTAGCAGCCGCAAATCATGCAGCCACAGGGACTCAAACATAATCTACGAGCACGCCCAAGATACTCGGAGAACACCCGAGCATGCTCGGAAAACTCGAGTAACGAGTACACTTGCTCATCACTAGTTTCCAGTAATCCAATGGCTCAGTTTAGTGCACAGGCCACCTACCATCATATCCTTTTGGAGAGATATCCCTGGACTGCACCTTCGGAGCGATAGCCCTCTTTCCGTACGCATGGTTTTCATAATTGTTATATTCAAATGTGGTCTTTGAATATTTCTCCAGTTCCTTGGCCAAGTTGGAGCGAGGTGTGGTCGTTGATACATTGTTCCTGTAACCGTACTGTGGAATTTCTAATTGCTTTACAAAACACATAGGCCTAAAAAAGGGAAACATTTTTGTTTGCCACATGAAATCCACTATTTTATAGCAATGAAATAATGTCCTTATTGTAATCAGTTGGCACTGAGAAACATTGTAAGTCCACATAAACTGAACGAACGGCCCAAGCTGAGAATAAGCTCAGATATAATGTGTCATTGGCTGTGATTTGGGAACCATACAAGATAAATAACAATTATATAGGAATATTGATTGCATTCACCTCTACATGTTAAAAAGGCACACCTGTATGTCTTACAGGAGTTGTCATAGAGTGAATACAGACTAGCTTTAAGAAGGCGAGTGTACTTTAGAGAGACTATACCAGAAGACCATTTTTTTTGAGCCAGAATCGAGGGCCGTCTTCTGTACTGTGTGTTTGCCGTCCTTGTAGGAAGACCCCACATGAAAATTCCCACAGGTTCCCATGTTGCTCATAGGTTCTAATATTAAAAAGTAGGACACTTTGAAGTGGAAGCGATAGGCGATAAGACCAAAGAAGACCAAAATGACACTCTTCTGCACACCTGTCAGGTGAATAGGGGCCAACGGAAACATTTAAAGGTAATGTGTTGGGACAATTCACCCCATTAAACTGTTTATATCATCATGTAGCTCTCTAAAAGATAACAGCATTCACAAAATGCAATCTGTTGCTCCCTGACTGAAAAACTATGTTTCAATTCATATGCAAATAAGTCTTTAGAGCTCTGGGTAAGTCAAAGCACTTCCCAGGTCTCTGCCCCCTGACTGTTCTGCTCCCATCCCCACCATCCTTTCCTTGACTGACAGCTCACTGGCTTGATTACGACTAGTCAGCTGTCAGTCAAGGAGACGAAGTTGGGCCTGGGCTGAAAATTGAGCAAAAGCAGGTTACCTGGTGGTCATCATTAATTGATTAATTTTATTAGGAAAACCGCATGCATGATGATGATTACCATTTATTGATAGTCAACATTTAACAATTTACTTACCTTAAAACACGATCAGATGCTTGACTAGATTTTGATGCATCACAAGTTTGATGTTTCTCTTGAGCTTTCGCTAATTTCTCTGCAGCAGCAATGGGACATCCTGAAAGACTGTGAAGAAAATTCTGAATTACTGCTTAATATATTTTCATTTTTTTTAGTTTATATAGCGCCATCATTTTTACTGACACATTCATCACTCTCTCCACTGGGGCTCACAATCTAAATTTTTTATCTGTATGTATTTGTAGTCTATCTATTATCTATCTCAGTGTAGAAGATAAGTATTTGATACACTGCCGATTTTGCAAATTTTCCCAACTATAAAGAATGGAGAGGTCAGTCATTTTTAAAATAGGTAAACTTCAACTGTGAGAGAGAATCTAAAAAAATCCAGAAAATCACATTGTATGATTTTTAAATAGTTAATTTACATTTTACTGCAGGAAATAAGTATTTGTTACAATAAAAAAAACAGAATTTAATGTTTGGTACAGAAACCTTTGTTTGCAATTACAGAAATTAGACATTTCCTGTAGTTCTTGACCAAGTTTGCACACACTGCAGCAGGGATATTGGCTCACTCCTCCATAAAGATCTTCACCAGATCATTCAGGTTTCAGGGCTGTCGCTGGGCAACAGGGGCGGATTATAATAGGGTCAATCTGGGCGGTAGCCCAGGGCCCAGTGATGTGGGGGGGCCCTGGGCTACCGCTCAGATTGCCCACCGCCATCAGGGCATTACTGCCCTGACACGCGTATGGGCCCGGTGGGCAGAGGGGGCCCGCATTGGGCCCGTCTCATCTGCTCACCGGGCCCCTACCGGCGCTGCGGCAGTTAAACGCTATTGATGTGCGGGCGCACCCGCAAGTCAATAGTTAACAGCCGCCAGCCAATTGGAGGCTGGCAGCTGACATCAGCCGCAGCGCGCACGTCTGATGTCATTGTCAGTCACCGGCGAGTGCGCGCTTCAGCTGCGAGGAGAGAGCTTCGCCACTGGAGCGCAGACAGGTAAGGATAACTTTTTTTTTATTAATTGCGAACGGCAATCCGGGGGGCCCGGGCAAGTATGCTGGACACTGGGGGCAGAGATGCTGGACACTGGGGGTGGAGATACTGGACACACTGCGGGCAATATGCTGGACACACTGGGGGCAATATGCTGGTGACACTGGGGACAGGATGCTGGACACTGGGGGCAATATGCTGGACACACTGGGGGCAATATGCTGGAGGCAGTGGGGGCAATATGCTGGAGACACTGGGGCAGGATGCTGGACACACTGGGGCAATATGCTGGACACACTGGGGGCAATATGCTGGAGGCAGTGGGGGCAATATGCTGGAGACACTGGGGCAGGATGCTGGACACACTGGGGCAATATGCTGGACACACTGGGGGCAATATGCTGGAGGCAGTGGGGGCAATATGCTGGAGACACTGGGGGCAGGATGCTGGACACACTGGGGGCAATATGCTAGACACACTGGGGGCAATATGCTGGAGGCAGTGGGGGCAGGATGCTGGACACACTGGGGGCAATATGCTAGACACACTGGGGGCAATATGCTGGAGGCAGAGGGGGCAATATGCTGGAGACACTGGGGGCAGGATGCTGGACACACTGGGGGCAAAATGCTAGACACACTGGGGGCAATATGCTAGACACACTGGGGGCAATATGCTGGAGGCAGTGGGGGCAATATGCTGGTGACACTGGGGACAGGATGCTGGACACACTGGGGCAATATGCTGGACACACTGGGGGCAATATGCTGGAGGCAGTGGGGGCAATATGCTGGAGACACTGGGGCAGGATGCTGGACACACTGGGGCAATATGCTGGACACACTGGGGGCAATATGCTGGAGGCAGTGGGGGCAATATGCTGGAGACACTGGGGGCAGGATGCTGGACACACTGGGGGCAATATGCTGGACACACTGGGGGCAATATGCTGGAGGCAGAGGGGGCAATATGCTGGAGACACTGGGGGCAGGATGCTGGACACACTGGGGGCAAAATGCTAGACACACTGGGGGCAATATGCTAGACACACTGGGGGCAATATGCTGGAGGCAGTGGGGGCAATATGCTGGTGACACTGGGGACAGGATGCTGGACACACTGGGGCAATATGCTGGACACACTGGGGGCAATATGCTGGAGGCAGTGGGGGCAATATGCTGGAGACACTGGGGCAGGATGCTGGACACACTGGGGCAATATGCTGGACACACTGGGGGCAATATGCTGGAGGCAGTGGGGGCAATATGCTGGAGACACTGGGGGCAGGATGCTGGACACACTGGGGGCAATATGCTAGACACACTGGGGTCAATATGCTGGAGGCAGTGGGGGCAGGATGCTGGACACACTGGGGGCAATATGCTAGACACACTGGGGGCAATATGCTGGAGGCAGAGGGGGCAATATGCTGGAGACACTGGGGGCAGGATGCTGGACACACTGGGGGCAAAATGCTAGACACACTGGGGGCAATATGCTAGACACACTGGGGGCAATATGCTGGAGGCAGTGGGGGCAATATGCTAGAGACACTGGGGGCAGGATGCTGGACACACTGGGGGCAAAATGCTAGACACACTGGGGGCACTATGTTGGACACACTGGGAGCAGGATGCTGGAGACACTGGGTGCAATATGCTGGACACACTGGGGGCAATATGCTGGAGACACTGGGGGCAATATGCTGGAGACACTGGGGGCAATATGCTGGACATATTGGGGTCAATATGCTGGACACACTGGGGGCAATATGCCTGACACACTGGGGGCAATATGCTGGAGACAGCCCGAGGGTGCCATGTTGCATTTTCAGAGCCCCTTATGTACCTAAACAGTAGAAACCCCCATAAGTGACACCATTTTGGAAACTAGACCCCCCAAGGAACTTATCTAGATGTATGGTGAGCATTTTGAACGCCCAGGTGCTTCAAAGAAGTTTGATGCCGAGCCATGAAAATAAAAAATCATTTTTTTCCCCACAAAAATTATTTTTCAGCCCCCAATTTTTTTTAGTTTTGCAAGGGTAACAGTAGAAACTGGACCCATAAAGTTGTTGTCCAAACAGTCCTGAGTACGCTGATACCCCATATGTGGGGTTAAACCAGTTTGGGCGCACGGCAGAGCTCAGAAGGGAGGGAGCACCATTTGACTTTTTGAATGCAAAATTGGCTGTCGCGTTTGGAGACCCCTGATGTACCTAAACAGTGGAAACCGCCCAATTCTAACTTCAACCGTAACCCCAACACACCCCTAACCCTAATGCCAACCCTAACCATAACTCTAATCACAACACTAACGCCAAAACACCCCTAACCCTAACCCTAATCAAATCCCTAAGCCCAATACACCCCTAATCATAATCTCAACCCTAACCTCAAACCTAACCCTAACCCTAACCTTAACCCTAATCCCAAACCTAACCCTAATCCCAAACGTAACCCTAATGCCAACCCTAATACCAACCCTAACCCTAATCCAAACCCTAATCCCAACCCTAACCCTAATCCCAACTCTAACCCTAACTTTAGCCCCAAACCTAAACCTAACTTTAGCT
Source organism: Ranitomeya imitator (assembly GCF_032444005.1). Lineage (NCBI taxonomy): Eukaryota > Metazoa > Chordata > Amphibia > Anura > Dendrobatidae > Ranitomeya > Ranitomeya imitator. Next base: position 607,662,809 of record NC_091286.1, read on the forward strand.
TCAACTCTAACCCTAACTTTAGCCCCAACCCTAGCCCTAACCCTAGCCCTAAACCTAACTTTGGCACTAATCCTTACCCTAACTTTAGCCCCAACCCTAACCCTAGCCCTAACTTTCGCCCCAACCCTAACCCTAACTTTAGCGCCAACCGTAACCCCAACACACCCCTAACGCTGTTTGGTAGAAGATAAAATATTTATTTCATCCAATAAAATGCAAACTAATAATGTAAAAATCATACAATGTGATTTTCTGGATTTTATTTTTAGATTCAATCTCGCACAGTTGATGAGTACCTGTGATAAAAAATACAGATCTCTCCATTCTTTGTAGGTGGAAAAACTTGAAAAATCGGCAGTGTATCAAGTTCTTATTTTCCCCACTGTCTGTCTGTCTGTCTGTCTATCTATCTATCTATCTGTCTGTCTGTCTGTCTGTCTATCTATCTATCTATCTATCTAATTCAAAGAAGCTTTATTGGTAGGACTAAATACACATTAGTTTTGCCAAATCAAATGTACATTAGTGAATTGGGACTGTGGGGATGATGGGAGGGGACTGTAGGAACTGTCGTGGGTTTACTGTGAAAGAGAGGGACCAGAAGACCGCAGCAGCTGATTTCCTGCACTCCTGGATCGATTAGAAGCACTTCATATTAAATGGTGCAGATTTATGTTATCAGTGCAGGGGTTGAACTCTTCAGCTTGGAGACTCTGAAGATTTCCTGCTTGGATGATCTCAGCTGTTCAGTATTGGCCACTTCCATCTCCTACATATACACGCCTCTAGCAATCTGGATTGCTAATGTTAGTAATGTCAGTCTTAAACTGCCTGGTGAGGAGTGTAGGTATTGGTTATTGATAGAGATGTTTGGATTATTGTTCTGTGACTGTTGCTTGGTGTTTTGGCTGTGTGCAAATCATCATCCTCTCCTATTTGGTTTTACTTCCTTTCCTATCTGTTGTCTGAGTGGATATTTGTATGTTTGGTATGTACGTTCTCCCTTGTTAGTCTAGTTTGTATATATACATACACTATTAACCTCTTCATGACCTTGGGATTTTTCGTTTTTCCGTGTTCGTTTTTCACTTCCCTCATTCCCAGAGCCATAACTTTTTTATTTTTCCGTGAATTTGGCCATGTGAGGGCTTATTTTTTGCGGGACGAGTTGTACTTTTGAACGACATCATTGGTTTTAGCATGTCGTGTACTAGAAAACGGGAAAAAAATTCCAAGTGTGGTGAAATTGCAAAAAAAGTGCAATCCCACACTTGTTTTTTGTTTGGCTTTTTTGCTAGGTTCATTAAATGCTAAAACTGCCATTATGATTCTCCAGGTCAGTACGAGTTCATAGACACCTAACATGACTAGGTTATTTTTTATCTAAGTGGTGAAAAAAAATTCCAAACTTTGCTAAAAAAAAAAAAAAAAAAAAAAAAAAAATTGCGCCATTTTCCGATACTCGTAGCGTCTCCATTTTTCGTGACCTGGGGTCGATTGAGGGCTTATTTTTTGTGTGCCGAGATGACGTTTTTAATGATAGCATTTTGGTGCAGATTGATCGCCCGTTATTGCATTTTAATGCAATGTCGCGGCGACCTAAAAAACGTAATTCTGGCATTTCAAATTTTTTTCTCACTACGCCGTTTAGCGATCAGGTTAATGCTTTTTTTAATTGATAGATCGGGCGATTCTGAGCGCGGCAATACCAAATATGTGTAGATTTGATTTTTTTTTATTGATTTATTTTGATTGGCGCGAAAGGGGGGTGATTTAAACTTTTATATTTTTTTTATTTTTTTCACTTTTTTCACTTTATTTTTTAATTTTGCCATGCTTCAATAGCCTCCATGGGAGGCTAGAAGCAGGCACAGCACGATCGCCTCTGCTACATAGCAGCGATCTGCTGATCGCTGCTATGTAGCAGAAATGGAGGTGTGCTGTGAGCGCCGACCACAGGGTGGCGCTCACAGCCACCGGTGATCAGTAACCATAGAGGTCTCTAGGACCTCTATGGTTACCATCCTGACGCATTGACGACCCCCGATCATGTGACGGGGGTCGGCGATGACGTCATTTCCGGCCCCCCGGCCGGAAGCGGTAGTTAAATGCCGCTGTCTGCGTTTGACAGCGGCATTTAACTAGTTAATAGGTGCGGGCAGATCGTGATTCTGCCTGCGCCTATTACGGGCACATGTCAGCTGTTCAAAACAGCTGACATGTCCCGGCTTTGATGCGGGCTCACCACGGAGCCCTGCATCAAAGCAGGGGATCTGACCTCGGACGGTATAGTACGTCCGAGGTCAGATAGGGGTTAATCCCCACTTACCTGGGTGTGGGAGGGGTACAGATATAGGACTGATTCAGGAGTTCAGCAAGATACATTTCTCTGATGTTTTCACCATCAGAAGTAATCCGGGTAGCAAGGATAGCTACCGCTCCTTTAGCTTTAGAAACAGGGGAGGGTCTCTTGACCCCAGGTGTTACGACAACAGAGTGGTGACAAGAACGATAGATGGGGCTATGAAAGTCCATGGCGTACCATAGTTGTCTTTCTCGCAACCTATGGCATGCACTCTCAAACTGCGCTGCTGTTGCTATCTATCTATCTATCTATCTATCTATCTATCTATCTATCTATCTATCTATCTATGTCTACAGATGTTATTGCCTTCATCTTTTCATGAATTAGGTTCCAGGAACATTGGGGAAATTTATTAAGACTTTTGCAACCAGTTTTTTGGCATCAAAGAATCACAATTTTTTGTGCACGCTGCATTTGTGCAAAAATTTGGGACTTTTTGTATTTCTATACAACTCTTGCCACTTAGGAAAAGTTGGTGGTGAATTTGTGTGTGGTTAGCTATGTAAATGAGCTGCAAGCCAGATTTATGAATTGTCACTTTTTTCAAAAAGTTGCAAAACAAAAAAAGCTGCAAACCTACTCCAGTAGAGGGGGGCTAAAAAGTGGTGGAACAGATTTTTACAGAAGTTATGATATTTAAAGAGTCATCAAATTTAACAAACGTCATGCAACGCTTTGATAACTTTGGCGCGTGTGATGTATGTGCAGCCACAAGGAAAAGTGACTTGGGAAAAAATCCCTTATAGTAACTTTCCTTAATACAGCATATACATCTCTTGACAGAGTTCCCCCAAATCTTGTTGTTGCTTTTATTAAATAAATTACACTTCTCATCTTGGGATATGTTGATGCAAAAGGAAGGACAAACCGAAAAAAAGCTTTGAAACTCCAGAGAAAGGGAACAAATCTTGAAATATTTTCTGCTTGAAAAATGGATGGTGTGGGCCTCCTGTAAAAAATGCTATGTGCACATTCATTAGAGCTGTTTTTTTCACTATTTCTCCACCCCTCCTGACAGATTGTAATCTCGCGATCAGGACCCTCAGTCCTCTTGTTAATGGCTGAGTTTTGTGTAAAGGTACCTTCACACTAAACGACGCTGCAGCGATCCAGACAACGATCCGGATCGCTGCAGCGTCGCTGTTTGGTTGCTGGAGAGCTGTCACACAGACAGCTCTCCAGCGACCAACGATGCCGGTAACCAGGGTAAACATCGGGTTACTAAGCGCAGGGCCGCACTTAGTAACCCGATGTTTACCCTGGTTACCATCCTAAAAGTAAAAAAAACAAACGCTTCATACTTACCTTCGGCTGTCTGTCCCCGGCGCTGTGCTTCTCTGTACTGGCTGTGAGCACAGCGGCCGGAAAGCACAGCGGTGACGTCACCGCTGTGCTTTCCGGCCGCTGTGCTCACAGTGAGTGCAGGAAAGCACAGCGCCGGAGGACAGACAGCAGAACGTAAGTATGTAGTGTTTTTTTTTTACGTTTACGCTGGTAACCAGGGTAAACATCGGGTTACTAAGCGCGGCCCTGCGCTTAGTGACCCGATGTTTACCCTGGTTACCAGCAAAGACATCGCTGAATCGGTGTCACACACGCCGATTCAGCGATGTCTGCGGGAGAGCCAGCGACCAAAGAAAGTTCTGGCCTTCTAGCCCCGACCAACGACATCACAGCAGGATTCTGATCGCTGCTGCCTGTCACACTGGACGATATCGCTAGCGAGGACGCTGCAACGTCACGGATCGCTAGCGATATCGTTTAGTGTGAAGGTACCTTTACTTTGTAATGTCAGATATTGTTTGCTCCCTCTGAATTGTAAAGCACTGCGGAATAAGTTGGCGCTATAGATATACAAATTATTATTATTTGCAGAGATATCCACAGCCATTTTCCAAGCACTTTGGTAAGATCGATGTACGAAAGTCACACATCTTTGCACAAATATAGCAAACATTTTTTGCCACTTTCTGAAGAAAACTGCCTAGATATACCTTGATATTTATTATTTTACTCACTTACTCTTTATAGCACCATTAATTCCTAAGCACTTTACAGACATTATCCTCATTGGAGCTCACAATCTAGATTCCCTATCAGTATGTCATTGGAATGTGGGCGGAAACCATAGAAAACCCAAAGTGAGCATGTACAGATAAGGTGTTATCTGAGCACGCTTGATGCTAATAGAGTATCTTCGGCGTGCTCGAATACTATGCTTGAGTCCCCGCGGCTGCATGTCTCACACATGCAGGGATGCCTAACAAACAGGAAATCCCAGCATATGTTGTGGTTTTTGAACATTTGCAAGACATGTACCCGCGGGGACTTGAACATATTATTATTCAAACACATTGAAGTTATTCTATTGGTGTGATTTAAACCCAGGACCCAAATGCTAATCCCGGAGCCACCATTCTGCCCCACATTTTTCTCAATGATTTTATTACTGCATTTTTCAGATTACAAGATGCACTTTTATGATCCCCAATATAAGGGAGAAAATGGGGGTGCGTCTTATAAATCGAACACTGATGCTGCGAGCCTGGAGCTGGGGGTATTGTGGTGGTGGTTCGGTGGTCCTGCGGTTTGCAGTGGTGGTACGGTGGCAAGCGGTGGTGGTACAGCGGCGAGCGGTAGTGGTACGATGGTAACCAGTAGCCCTGTGGTGGCATATGTAGGCTGCCATTCTTCTTCCAGGGTCCAGCATCCGGCTTCCAGCTTCTCACTCGGCGCAGATTGAGGAAAGCTGAGATCTCAATCTGCAACTGCCTCTACGCGCTGTCTCAAGAAAAATGGCCGCAGCTGTGGTGCAGGCGCAGATGGAGAATTTACCGAGTCCACCGCATAGTAAGCAGTGAGTGGGCTTTGGGCTTTCACAAAATGTCAGTGGAGCCCCCGCACCACCGAACACCCTTCTCCATTGTGGCCTGCACCACCGAACACCAGGAGGGATCCTGGGACCCCGCTTCACCGCAGCCACCACCTCCGGTAAGTAATAAGACACCTGGATTGTAAAAAGCACCACCATTTTGTTTATAAAAAAGTTTTTTTTCCTATTTATCTCCTCAAAATTTGGGGTGCGTCTTATAATCCGGTGCATCTTATAAACCGCAAAATACGGTAGTTTTCTACTCTCATTAAGTCACTACATCATAAAAAGAAATTTCTTGACTGGTCACATGGTAAATTCTCTTGTTGATGAAAAAAAAAATAGAGGCGTATTGCAGTCAGTTTATGTGAAGGGCAACAGTCAGGAAAAAGTTTTCGCTTTGTGCCAAAAAAAAAAATCCCTAGATCACACATTTCTTGATCTTGTTTTATGACAAACGGAAACTTTTGAGTAGTTTAAGAAAGCAAAGTAAGCACCAGCTGTCATCTCTTCAATTCAAATGGGACTACCAGAAAGTGCTGCTGTAGTAGAAATGTCCGTCTGTAGCAGATCCGGGGACGCTGCGCCTACCTTCTGTGAGAATTCCTGTTGCTGTTTACGTGGCCTCTCCCGGTGCAACCTGGCGTCGGGCACTTTAGAACATTTTCATGCATGGCAAGAACTACGCGGAAGGAATAAAAGAAAGAAATCAGTCTAATAAATGGAATATGTTGAACATACGATAACAAGAAATTTTGCGCATCTGACGCCAACTTGGATATTCATTGACCATAGTTGTCTGAGGAGGTAACACTTCTACTTAAAGCATCTTTATTCTATTTTATATATGGGAAAAAAATATTTGTTAAGTGCATTTTTTTGGAATTCATCACAATATCGCTTGGTTATTATATTTTTCATTTCTCTCAAATGTATTTTATGCATTTATTTCATTTATTTCTCTTTTATACCTAAAATTCTAAAAATAACAACAAATATTGATATGTCCACACTACATTCGCTACAAAATAAAAAATTTTGAATAGTGGGTGTATTTAATTTTCTAGGTTTCTTTTTGTCGTGTTGATGTGTTTATCAATTATGGAATAAGGGTATGTTCTTATGTGGGGGTTTTGCACGTTTTTCTTGTTACTTTTTTTCAGCAGTAAAAAAATGTATTTTACAGTACCAGCAAAGTGTGAATGAGATTTCCAAAATATTATACACATGTTTTTTTTGCATCGCGTTTTTTGAGGTGTCGGCTGTTTTTTTTAAATATACAGCATGTCATTTCTTTCAGCGTCTTCGGAGCGTTTTTTTTAACCATTCTAATGAATGGAAAAAATTGTAAGTAAAAATGCATAAAAAATGCATGCAAAAATATGGCAAAAGCACTGGTATTTTACGCGACATTATTCCTGCCAACACTTTGTTTTTTGATGTAGGTAAAAATGCTGCAAAAATGCAATGTGTTCAATTTTCACCTTTAAAATCCATTTTTTAAGCTAAATAGGTTCAAATTTCTGTGGTTATTAATGTCTTAAATAGAAGATGTCAGTAGAATCAATCATTCTAAGCTGTTTATATGGGCATGTGGGTCATAGAGAGCTGAATAAAATGATACCTTCATTTCTGATGTTTTATTCCAGAGAAATCCATGTTTTTCTTATATGTAAATGAGCTGTTAAGATCTATGGACCGGACATATATCTCTCTGAGAATCTGCCTCCAGAGCCCATTGTAAATAAGCTCTGGAGGCAGATTCTCAAGGAGATCAGTGTCCGGCCCATAGATCTAAACAGCTCAATAAAATATTAAGAAAAGCATGAATTTTTCTGAAACAAGACATTGTAGCACAGATATCAAGGTATCATTTTATTCAGCTTTCTAAGACCTGCATGCCCATATAGATGGCTTAGGAGGGTTGATACTACTGACAGATTCCCTTTAATACATGTGTATAGTAGTGTAGGTTTTTCTGATTTAGAGCTTCAAAGTCTCCTGCACAGACATACAGGGAACACAGAAAGTTACTCTATACTGCTTGTACACAGAACTCAATAATAAGGCAGTATGCAATGAGCTCATATGCTCCCTCTAGTGATGGTTACAAGCCATATAGTAAAGTTATTCTACCTCTTTTTTACAATTTTGTGTACTTGGTCTATTTAATGTCACAGAATTCACAATTTAAAATGCATATGTTGATTTAGTCATATTATATAAATGATGAAATCAACATATGCATTTTAAAATTGTGGATCTGTAAAATGTATGTTTATATAGCACATATTAACCATTTATATATCACAACTTACTTTCTGGTGGTACCCGGTCTTTGTGTGGGCAACCTGATAAACTCCGATGGTGGGGATATAAGCCAGTCACGTGACCTGTGCCATCACAGCCAGGGGTGGGACATTTGCTCTCTTTCTTCTCAGTCCGCGAGAGGTCTGTTAAAAATAAATGTAATGAATTCTAAATTGTAGGATTAACACAGCACTTTATGAATTTTCTAGCTTGCATATACCATACAGTCTGGTTTAGTGGTTGACATTATATGGCAATTCGCGTTTTTTACTTATATATTTTATTACAATATAGTTATGGATGGGAAAACTGTTAACGGTTTTGTAAAAATGTAGATATGATGTGAACACACAGAGCTCCAAATTCCGTGCCAATAAAGTGTGAACGTTCTGACATTAACTCAATAGGGAGTGATGTGACAAATCATTTGCACCAGTTTTCTCTTGAAAAAAATTGGCACAAGTTCAGTCTTAAATTTTCTAGCTTTTTTTTTGAGAAATGTGTGAGGCTTATTTGGATGGGGCATTACCTCACCACTAACCTCTCCAAAAGTCCTGCTGCCTGCCATCTGGTCCTCTTCTTTCCACCATCACATGCCACATCTCTGACCTCTTTACTATAGGCCAGAACTTCCAACCAGAATGAGGTCATGGGAGTCTGCATGTCGTAAGCTTTCAATGTTGTGATGAAATTATGTACATCGCAACCTTGCAACGTTTAGCGACCAGGCTTGATGCAATGTTGCAATGAGAGATGCAACGCGTGGCACCAGAAAGGAGAGGTACAGATGTCCGGCAGTGAGCAGCAAGGCAGTCAGAGAGGTGAGTAGTGAAGTAAATATTGCTTTTTTGCCAACTTTTGTATCTTATATTTCTAAAGAGATCCCAGAGCATAATTAGAAAAGGCAATTTGTAACAAATATATTTATTAAATTGAATCACAGGGAGAAATTTGACAAAGCCAGTGTATTTAAATCCCAAATTATCTTTTCATCACTACAGCGTTCCAAGCTATATGATCAGCTTCAGACCTCAATATGGCTACAATACTGTCCCTATATGAGCTTGTACTCTAATACACAGAATTTCCTTGCAGGCTTACAGTCTACAAGATAATGGGGAAGGAGACAATAGAGTATGGGGTTGTGGCTGCTCTGGTGGTGGTGAGGTGGCAGCGGGGTTATTGTAGGCTGTTTGCTTTCTTGAAGAGGTGGATTTTCAAGTTCAGTCTGAAGATTCCAAGTGATGCAGATAATCAGATGTGTTGAGGCACAGAATTCCAGAGGATGGGAGTCAATTGGGAGAAGACGTAGATGTGTTTGGGTGAGGAACGTACAGGTGTGAAGTAGAGAAGGAGGACCGAAGGTTGCAGGAAAGATTAGTTCAATGATATAAGGAGGAGACAGATTATGCAGTAGATTCAGGATGAGGAAAGGATGAATTCTGGAAATATTTTGAGCAGAAGGTGACAAGGGCTTGGATATGCAGTTTGAAGTAAGGGGTAAAGTCAAGTGTTACTCCGAGGCAGCGGACTTCTGGTACTGTACAAAGTGTGGTGTCGTTCATTATGATAGAGTGATCGGGTAGGGGTTAGGTGAGATGGAGGAAAGAGGATGAGTTCAGTTTTGTTAATATTGTGCTTTAGGAAGCGAGGTCAGAAGAAGGAGAATATGGCTGATAAACACTCTGGGATTCTGGACAGCAGAGAGGTGACATCTGGACTAGAGCGGTAGATCTGAGTATCATCAGCGTAAAAGTGGTAATGGAAGCCATGTGTCTTTATGAGCTCTCCCCGGCCAAAGGTATAGATTGAGAAGAGTAGGACAGAGCCTTGAGGAACACCAACAAAGAGAGGTCGGGGTGAGGAGGTATTATGGGAATGGGAGACACTAAATGTGCATGAAAGGCATGAGGAGATACAGGAAAGGCAAGGTTTTTGACGCCAAGGGAAAAAAAAAGGATTTGTAGAAGGAGGGAATGATCGACTGTGCTAAAGGCAGAGGACATATCTAAAAGGACGAGTAAGAAAGTGTAGGAGCCAAGAGGAGAAGTGGTCAATAAAGGTGGTGGCCAGACATGGGGATCAGTATATTTCAGCCACTTGGAGATTAGAGGCAGAGCAGAATGAATAGACTTCAAAAGGTGGGAAGACAAGGGAGGTTAGTGGTGGGATTAGGTTGAGGGTACAGTTGTTGGAAAGGAGAAGACACACTCTTCCACCATGTCTATTGCCAGGGCGAGGAGTGTGGGTGAATTAAAGGCCACAGTAACACAGCGCAGCAGATGAAGCTGTGTTTTGGTGAGGCCCAGGAAAAATGTATTGCAAAAAGTACACTGTGTGCAGAATTATTAGGCAAGTTGTATTTTAACCCCTTTACCCCCAAGGGTGGTTTGCACGTTAATGACCGGGCCAATTTTTACAATTCTGACCACTGTCCCTTTATGAGGTTATAACTCTGGAACGCTTCAATGGATCCTGGTGATTCTGACATTGTTTTCTCGTGACATATTGTACTTCATGACAATGGTAAAAATTATTTGATAGTACCTGCGTTTATTTGTGAAAAAAACGGAAATTTGGCGAAAATTATGAAAATTTCGCAATTTTCCAACTTTGAATTTTTATGCAATTAAATCACAGAGATATGTCACACAAAATACTTAATAAATAACATTTCCCACATGTCTACTTTACATAAGCACAATTTTGGAAACAAAATTTTTTTTTGTTAGGGAGTTATAAGGGTTAAAAGTTGACCAGCAATTTCTCATTTCTACAACACCATTTTATTTTAGGGACCACATCTCATTTGAAGTCATTTTGAGGGGTCTATATGATAGAAAATACCCAAGTGTGACACCATTCTAAAAACTGCACCCCTCATGGTGCTCAAAACCATATTCAAGAAGTTTATTAACCCTTCTGGTGCTTCACAGGAATTTTTTGAATGTTTAAATAAAAATGAACATTTAACTTTTTTTCACAAAAAATTTAATTCAGCTCCAATTTGTTTTATTTTACCAAGGGTAACAGGAGAAAATGGACCCCAAACATTGTTGTACAATTTGTCCTGAGTATGCCAATACCCCACATGTGGGGGTAAACCACTGTTTGGGCGCATGGCAGAGCTCGGAAGCGAAGGAGTGCCATTTGACTTTCAATGCAAAATTGACTGGAATTGAGATGGGACGCCATGTTTCGTTTGGAGAGCCCCTGATGTGGCTAAACATTGAAACCCCCCACAAGTGACACCATTTTGGAAAGTAGACCCCCTAAGGAACTTATCTAGAGGTGTGGTGAGCACTTTGACCCAACAAGTGCTTCACAGAAGTTTATAATGTAGAACCGTAAAAATAAAAAATCATATTTTTTCACAAAAATTATCTTTTCGCCCCCAATTTTTTATTTTCCCAAGGGTAAGAGAAGAAATTGGACCCCAAAAGTTGTTGTACAATTTGTCCTGAGTACGCTGATAGCCCATATGTGGGGGTAAACCACTGTTTGGGCGGATGGGAGAGCTCGGAAGGGAAGGAGCGCCGTTTGACTTTTCAATGCAAAATTGACAGGAATTGAGATGGGACCTCATGTTGCGTTTGAAGAGCCACTGATGTGCCTAAACATTGAAACCCCCCACAAGTGACACCATTTTGGAAAGTAGACCCCCTAAGGAACTTATCTAGAGGTGTGGTGAGCACTTTGACCCACCAAGTGCTTCACAGAAGTTTATAATGTAGAACCGTAAAAATAAAAAATCATATTTTTTCACAAAAATTATCTTTTTGCCCCCAATTTTTTATTTTCCCAAGGGTAAGAGAAGAAATTGGACCCCAAAAGTTGTTGTACAATTTGTCCTGAGTACGCTGATACCCCATATGTGGGGGTAAACCACTGTTTGGGTGGATGGGAGAGCTCGGAAGGGAAGGAGCGCCGTTTGACTTTTCAAAGCAAAATTGACAGGAATTGAGATGGGACGCCATGTTGCGTTTGAAGAGCCACTGATGTGCCTAAACATTGAAACCCCCCACAAATGACACCATTTTGGAAAGTAGACCCCCTAAGGAACTTATCTAGAGGTGTGGTGAGCACTTTGACCCACCAAGTGCTTCACAGAAGTTTATAATGCAGAGCCGTAAAAATAAAACAAAATTTTTTTCTCACAAAAATTATTTTTTTAGCCCCCAGTTTTGTATTTTCCCGAGGGTAAGAGGAGAAATTCGACCCCAAAAGTTGTTGTCCAATTTGTCCTGAGTACGCTGATACCCCGTATGTTGGGGGAAACCACCGTTTGAGCGCATGGCAGAGCTCGGAAGGGAAGGAGCGCCATTTGGAATGCAGACTTAGATGGAATGGTCTGCAGACGTCACATTGCGTTTGCAGAACCCCTAATGTACCTAAACAGTAGAAACCCCCCACAAGTGACCCCATATTGGAAACTAGACCCCCCAGGGAGCTAATCTAGATGTGTTGTGAGAACTTTGAACCCCCAAGTGTTTCACTACAGTTTATAACGCAGAGCCGTGAAAATAAAAAATCTTTTTTTTTCTCACAAAAAATATGTTTTAGCCCCGAGTTTTGTATTTTCCCAAGGGTAACAGGAGAAATTGGACCCCAAAAGTTGTTGTCCTATTTGTCCTGAGTACGCTGATACCCCATATGTTGGGGTAAACCCCTGTTTGGGCACACGGGAGAGCTCGGAAGGGAAGAAGCACTGTTTTACTTTTTCAACGCAGAATTGGCTGGAATTGAGATCGGACGCCATGTCGCGTTTGGAGAGCCCCTGATGTGCCTAAACAGTGGAAACCCCCCAATTATAACTGAAACCCTAATCCAAACACATCCCTAACCCTAATCCCAACAGTAACCCTAACCACACCTCTAACCCTGACACACCCCTAACCCTAATCCCAACCCTATTCCCAACCGTAAATGTAATCTAAACCCTAACTGTAACTTTAGCCCCAACCCAAACTGTAACCCTAGCCCTAACCCTAACCCTAGCCCTAGCCCTAACCCTAGCCCTAACCCTAGCCCTAACCCTAACCCTAGCCCTAACCCTAACCCTAGCCCTAACCCTAACCCTAGCCCTAACCCTAACCCTAGCCCTAAACCTAACCCTAACCCTAGCCCTAACCCTAGCCCTAACCCTAGCCCTAGCCCTAGCCCTAACCCTAGCCCTAACTCTAACCCTAGCCCTAATGGGAAAATGGAAATAAATACATTTTTTAAATTTTTCCCTAACTAAGGGGGTGATGAAGGGGGGTTTGATTTACTTTTATAGCGGGTTTTTTAGCGGATTTTTATGATTGGCAGCCGTCACACACTGAAAGACGCTTTTTATTGCAAAAAATATTTTTTGCATTACCACATTTTGAGAGCTATAATTTTTCTATATTTTGGTCCACAGAGTCATGTGAGGTCTTGTTTTTTGCGGGACGAGTTGATGTTTTTATTGGTAACATTTTTGGGCACGTGACATTTTTTGATCGCTTTTTATTCCGATTTTTGTGAGGCAGAATGACCAAAAACCAGCTATTCGTGAATTTCTTTTGGGGGAGGCGTTTATACCGTTCCGCGTTTGGTAAAATTGATGAAGCAGTTTTATTCTTCGGGTCAGTACGATTACAGCGATACCTCATTTATATCATTTTTTTATGTTTTGGCGCTTTTATACGATAAAAACTATTTTATAGAAAAAATAATTATTTTTGCATCACTTTATTCTCAGGACTATAACTTTTTTATTTTTTTGCTGATGATGCTGTGTGGCGGCTCGTTTTTTGCGGGACAAGATGACGCTTTCAGTGGTACCATGGTTAGTTATATCTGTCTTTTTGATCGCGTGTTATTCCACTTTTTGTTCGGCGGTATGATAATAAAGCGTTGTTTTTTGCCTCGTTTTTTTTTTTTTTTCTTACGGTGTTTACTGAAGGGGTTAACTAGTGGGCCAGTTTTATAGGTCGGGCCGTTACGGACGCGGCGATACTAAATATGTGTACTTTTATTGTTTTTTTTTTTTATTTAGATAAAGAAATGTATTTATGGGAATAATATTTTTTTTTTTTCATTATTTTGGAATATTTTTTTTTATTTTTTTTACACATTTGAAATTTTTTTTTTTTACTTTTTTACTTTGTCCCAGGGGGGGACATCACAGATCAGTGATCTGACAGTTTGCACAGCACTCTGTCAGATCACTGATCTGATAGGAGTGCAGGCTGCTTCACAGTGCCTGCTCTGAGCAGGCTCTGTGAAGCCACCTCCCTCCCTGCAGGACCCGGATCCGCGGCCATCTTGGATCCGGGGCTGGAGGGAGCAGGGAGGGAGGTGAGACCCTCGCAGCAACGCGATCACATCGCGTTGCTGCGGGGGGCTCAGGGAAGCCCGCAGGGAGCCCCCTCCCTGCGCGGTGCTTCCCTGTACCGCCGGCACATCGCGATCATCTTTGATCGCGGTGTGCCGGGGGTTAATGTGCCGGGGGCGGTCCGTGACCGCTCCTGGCACATAGTGCCGGATGTCAGCTGCGATAAACAGCTGACACCCGGCCGCGATCGGCGGCGCTCCCCCCGTGAGCGCTGCCGATCGCATATGACGTACTATTGCGTCCTTGGGAAGTAAAGCCCACCCCACATGGACGCAATAGTACGTCTAATGGCAGAAAGGGGTTAAAGGATTATTTTTATTATCGATCAACAACCATGTTCTCAATCAACCCAAAAGACTCATAAATATCAAAGCTTAATATTTTTGGAAGTTGGAGTGTTTTTTTTTAGATTTGGCTATTTTAGGAGGATATCTGTTTGTGCAGGTAACTATTACTGTGCAGAATTATTAGGCAACTTAATAAAAACCAAATATATTCCCATCTCACTTGTTTATTTTCACCAGGTAAACCAATATAACTGCACAAAATTTAGAAATAAACATTTCTGACATGCAAAAACAAAACCCCAAAAAATTAGTGACCAATATAGCCACCTTTCTTTATGATGACACTCAACAACCTTCTATCCATAGATTCTGTCAGTTGCTTGATCTGTTTACGATCAACATTGCGTGCAGCAGCCACCACAGCCTCCCAGACACTGTTCCGAGAGGTGGACTGTTTTCCCTCCCTGTAGATCTCAAATTTGAAGAGGGACCACAGGTTCTCTATGTGGTTTAGATCAGGTGAACAAGGAGGCCATGTCATTATTTTTTCTTCTTTTTGAGACCTTTACTGGCCAGCGAGGCTGTGGAGTAGATAGAGGCATGTGATGGAGCATTGTCCTGTATGAAGATCATGTTTTTCTTGAACGATACCGACTTCTTCCTATACCACTGCTTGAAGAAGTTGTCTTCCAGAAACTGGCAGTAGGTCTGGGAGTTGAGCTTCACCCTATCCTGAACCTGAAAATGTCCCACAAGTTCATCTTTGATGATACCAGCCCATTCCAGTACCCCACCTCCACCTTGCTGGCGTCTAAGTCGGAGTGGAGCTCTCTGCCCTTTACTGATCCAGCCTCTGGCCCATCCATCTGGCCCATCAAGAGTCACTCTCATTTCATCAGTCCATAAAACTTTAAAAAAGTCAGTCTTAAGATATTTATTGGCCCAGTCTTGACGTTTTATCTTATGTTTCTTGTTCAAAGGTGGTCGTTTTTCAGCCTTCCTTACCGTGGCCATGTTCCTGAGTATCACACACCTTGTGCTTTTTGTTACTCCAGTAACATTGCAGCTCTGAAACATGGCAAAACTGGTGGCAAATGGCATCTTGGCAGCTTCATGCTTGATTTTCCTCAATTCATGGGCAGTTATTTTGCGCGTTTTTTGCCCAACACGCTTCTTGAGACCCTGTTGGCTATTTGCCATGAAACGCTTGATTGTTCGATGATCACGCTTCAAAAGTTTGGCAAATTCAAGACTGCTGCATCCCTCTGCAAGACATCTCACAATTTTGGACTTTTAAGAGCCCGTCAAATCTCTCTTCTGACCCATTTTGCCAATGGAAAGGAAGTTGCCTAATAATTAAGCACACCTTATATAGGGTTTTGATGTCATTAGACAACACCCCTCCTCATTACAGAGATGCACATTACCTGATTTACTTAATTGGTAGTTGGCTTTCAAGCCTGAACAGCTTGGAGTAGGACAATATGTATAAAAAGTATCATGTGATCAAAATACAACTTGCCTAATAATTCTGAACACAGTGTAAAAAGTTTGTAGGTGACATGGAGCTTATTGCAGATGGAACGAGCGTTCCAAAGCGCGTCTGAAAAAGGGAGCAGCGGAGTGTGTGTGGTGGGTCAAAGGAATGGATTTTATGTTACAGAGATTTTGGTAGCTTCTAGTATATGGGGAGTGATAGGAGGAAAATTTAAGGGAGGAATCAATTGTGAAGATCCGGGATTGAGATATATGTCGCCAGCAGTGAGGAGAAGCAGAGAGAGGGAGAGGAGGTGGGAGAAGGAGAGATTCCAGCTTGTTTTGTGTTTTAGTAGGAGGGATATGAGGTTGAGGAGCAGGTCTGCAAATGTGGTCAGGTGGGGAGGTAAGGTAAGAGGGAAAGTGAGATAATTATTTCTTTGGAGAGTAATGGGGTTTGGAGATAATAAAGGAGAGTAAGGATTAGTGGAGCAGAGCAAAAATTGTAAGGGCATATGTAAGCATGGTGAGAGAGTAAGCATTATACTTTCAGAATATAATATAATAATAATATTTTATTTATATATTTATATAGCGCCAACATATTCCGCAGCACTTTACAAATTATAGAGGGGATTTGTACAGACAATAGACATTACAGCATAACAATAATCACTGTTTAAAACAGATACCAAGAAGAATGAGGGTGTCAGGCTGCTGCAGTGCAGTACAGCACAACCTCCACCAGGGGGAGCTTGAGAGGAAAGTGAGACTGCACACACAGGACAGCAAAACAGACGCCACCAAGTGGCGAGAGAGTGGTCAGACAAGCTGAGTGAAAAGCACGAGATAGCACAACAGAATAAAAGGATTAGACAGACGGATGGTCAGGACGTAGCCAGAGATCAGTAAACCAGAACGGGCAATATACGGTACAATAGGGACAAACAGAAACAAAGTAAATAATCAAGCCAGGAGATCAGAACCAGAGAATCAAGCAAACAAACAGACAGAGAAATACTGGGAAAAGGGCAGACAGAGGGAGTTAACAGAGACAGGACAAGTCAGGGTTCACAGCAGGGCAAATCAGTAGCTACCAGCACGGTCAGGTTAACACGCTGAAGGCAGAACTATAACTGACACTGCTAGCAAGATTCATGGGAGCTAAATAGCAAACATGAACCCAGAATGAGGCAGAGCCAAGTTAACCCTTGACATGATCTGTCCAGAAAAAAGGGCAGACACTAATAAACCCTGGAGCGGATCATGACAGTGGGCCCTGCTCGCAAGCTTACAAACTATGAGGAAAAAGGGGAGACACGAGAGGTGGATGGTAATAATTGCTTTCGTTGTTTGGACCAGCCATAGTGTAAGGATCGGATGTTCATGTAAAGCTGCATGAACCAGTTAACTGCCTAAATATGTAACAGTACAGACACAGAGGGCTATTAACTGCATAAAGTGTATGAGAACATGATGCGAGGAACCTGATTATGGTTTAAGTTTTTGAATGGGCAACACAGGGATAGTTAGGTTAATGCATTGAGGCGGTAGGCTAGTCTAAATAACTGTGTTTTTAGGGCACGCTTAAAACTATGGGGATAGGAGATTAATCGTATTAATCTGGGTAGTGCATTCCAAAGAAATGGCGAAGCACGTGAAAAGTCTTGGAGATGGGAGTGGGAGGTTCTGATTATTGAGGATGCTAACCTCAGGTTATTAGTAGAACTGAGAGCAAGGGTAGGGTGGTGGACTGAGACCAGAGAGGATATGTAGGGTGGTTCTGAACCATGGAGTGCTTTGTGGATGAGGGTAATAGTTTTGTACTGGATTCTGGAGTGGATGGGTAACCAATGTAATGACTGGCACAAGGTAGAAGCATTAGTGTAATGGTTGGTGAGGAAAATGATCCTGGCTGCAGTATTCAGGACAGATTGGAGCGGGGAGAGTTTGGTAAGAGGGAGGCCGATTAGTAGAGAGTTACAATAGTCCAGACGAGAATGAATGAGTGAAACAGTAAGAGTTTTTGCAGAGTCGAAAGAAAAGGGCGAATTCTAGAAATGTTTTTGAGATGCAGATAGCAAGAGCGAGCCAGTGATCGGATGTGAGGGGTGAATGAAAGCTCGGAATCAAGTATGGCCCCAAGGCAGCGGGCATGTTGCTTGGTAGTAATGGTGAAACCACACACGGATATGGCAATGTCAGGCAAAGGTAGGTTAATAGAGGGAGAAAACACGAGGTGTTCAGTTTTTGACAGGTTCAGTTTCAGATAGAGGGAGAACATGATGTTAGAGACAGCGGTAAGACAATCACTGGTGTTTTCTAAAAAGGCAGTCATGATATCAGGAGCAGAAGAGTATAATTGGGTGTCATCAGCATAGAGATGGTACTGGAAACCAAATCTACTGATTGTCCAATAGGGGCAGTATACAAAGAGAAGAGGAGGGGGCCTAGGACTGATCCTTGAGGAACCCTAACAGTAAGGGGAAGGTGAGAGGAGGAGGAATCAGCAAAAGATACAGTGAAGGATCGGTCAGAGAGATAGGAGGAGGACCAGGAGAGAACGGTGTCCTTGAGGCCGATGGAGTGTAGCATAGTGAGGAGGAGCTGATGATCCACAGTGTCGAATGCTGCGGAGAGATCCAAGAGAATTAGCATGGAGTAGTGACCATTAGATTTAGCTGTTAGTAGATCATTAGAGATTTTAGTGAGGGCAGTTTCAGTGTAGAGTGTAAAGAGCGGAAACCGGATTGTAGAGGGTCGAGAAGAGAGTTATCTGAGAGATAGCGGAAAAGATGGGAGTGGAGCAGGCGTTCCAGGAGTTTATAGATGAGGGAACATTAGAGACAGGTCTATAATTAGCGGCACAGTTTTGATCTAGGGATGGTTTTTCAAGTAATAGATGTATGATGGCATGCTTAAATGAGAAGGGAAAGATACCGGAAGAGAGAGAAAGGTTGAACTTTTTCATTTGATGAGAGGTGACAGCCGGGGAAAGGGACTGGAGGAGATGTGACAGAATGGGGTCACTGCTGCAAGTGGTCGGTTGACAAGATGCAAGGAGCCTGATTACTTCTTCTTCTGTGACTGGTTCAAAATCAGAGAGTGAGCTAGATGCAATGGGGGAGGGGAGACAGTGCATGGAATGAAGGGATTGGGAGATAATTTCCTGTCGGATGTGGTCAATTTTTTCCTTGAGGTAATTGGCCAGATCGTCAGCATGGATATCTGTGGTTGGGGCCTGCACTCTTGGATTGAGAAGGGAATGAAAAGTGTCAAAGAGGCGTTTAGGATTATTGGGCAGTGAGGTGATGAGGGAGTTAAAATAGGTTTGTTTGGAGAGGTGAAGGGCAGAATTGTATGTTTTAAGCATAAACTTATAATGGATGAAATCTTCGAGTAGATTAGATTTTCTCCACAGACGTTCGGCGCACCTGGAGCACCGCTGCAGGAAACGTGTTTGCAGCGTGTGCCACAGTTGTCGCTGTCTGTAATAGTAATAGTCCTGCTATAGGAAGTTTACAGTATTGACTTATCTCTCCTTTTTGTCTTCACAAATGTCGGAAAAAAAAGTACTGGATATTTCTTCACACCACAGTGTCATTATTGCCTTAAGCAAACAGCCACCATACCTGCAGTCAAACAGTATTGTATCTACCAAATGGCACCCTACAAAACCCATATAAATGGTAAAAAGGCCAGACAAAAGAGATTTATCATTCAGATTTGGTTTCAAGAATAGCTTAATTTTATATCATTATTATTTTTTGAATTTTTTTTAAAGTTTTTCTTTGTTAAATTGAAAATTACTTGCAAACATCATTGTGGAAATTCACAAAGACCCTCAGTTAAAGAGCATTCAAAATAAACCCCATCCACAAATTTGGAGGAGCTTATTATGATGAATGACCCCTCCCTCGGCCTTTGTAGAAAATAATTGACCAGTAAAATGCCAGAACAATTTGCATTCATCTCATACAGAAAGCTGCAATTCAGGGGTGAGTGGGAAGTGGCTGATTACAATGCTCTGGCTCCCCTACCAGGTTAGTATCATGGTCTTATCACTCTTGTGGGCAAAGAAAGTGTCAAGTTTCACAGTTTCTTTCAAAGTGTTCTGTTTTAGCACAGAAAATATACAAAGAGCAGATTTTCTATACTTAGTGCATAAAAGCAAAGGCCACCTGCACCGAGGCAAAGCTCATTAAAACCGTTTTCTTTTGTACTATGTCCTCTTATCGACCTGGTAGGATAAACAAGTTTTCCAATGCATCTTATTTAACCATCAAAGCAACTGGGTACAATTTTAATTTAATTTTACTCCTCTTCTTCACCAAGTGTTACATCTCATGTAGATTTTTACAATGGATTGGGGTCAATTTGTTTGTTTGGCCAAGAGAAGGCACCTAGAAAATTAAAATAGCCTAAAACGAGGGTCCTGTTTTTATTCTAATGTAAGGGAATCAAATGTTTCTTTGAGATCATAAAATAAATCTTTAAAGGGGTTGTACAGAATTAAAAATGCAAGGATCCTTATCAGCCAAAACAGCACCACACTTGTCCAAAGGTGGCGTATGGCATTGCATCCCATCCATATCCATGCCAAAATAGCTTAGGCCTCTTTCACATTTCCGTCGGTATGGGCCCATCGCAATGCGTCGGCCCGACGTACCGATGGACGTTGTGAAATTACTGCACGACGTGGGCAGCGGATGCAGTTTTTCAATGCATCCACTGCCCATTCTGCAGTCCGGGGAGGAGGGGGCGGAGTTTTGGCTGCGTATACGCGGACGAAAATGGCGGACACGACGCACAAAAAAACGTTACATTGAACATATTTTGTGATGACGGTCCGCCAAAACACGACGGCTTTGTCGCATGATGGATGCGACATGTGACAATCCGTCGCGATGTGTCGCTAATCCAAGTCTATGGGAAAAAAACGCATCCTGCAAGCACATTTGCAGGATCCATTTTTTTCCCAAAACGACGGATTGCGACGGTTTGCCAAAGACGGAAGTGTGAAAGAGGCCTTATCTGCAATGATAGAAACAACCTGTAGAATCATGTTGACGTTAGTTATTCTCCAAATGATAGGATCCGAGGGTCACAATGAGTCCAGTTAGTCTTTCTGATCACTTAAAGACAACTTAATGACCACTTACAGTGCGTTTTCCCACAATCACAAGTTTATTTTATTGAATAGATCTTGGAATAATAGTAAGTTCCACAATTGGATGTTTTTACGTAAAATGTTCCTGTGCTGAGATAATCTTATGAATGTGCCCCTGCTGTGTACTGTGTAATGGCTGTGTCTGACTGTGCAGGAACATGGTCTGATCATACCATAGGTCCGGGGAAGGGGAGGAAGCAAAAGAGAGTATACAGACATTACAGCAGGCAATCATGGCTGATTCTTTCTGTGAGGTAAAACATTTCCCTGCCTGTTTTTAACGGACGTTTTTCTTAAAAAAAAGAATTATTTGGGATCCCGTGCTGTCTTGTCTGTATACTCTTTTTCTCTCCCCCTGCCCAGGAGCTGTAGTATGACCAGACCATGTTCCCGCAGAGTCAGACATAGCCATTATACGGTCCAGAGCAGAGGCACAATTATAAGATTATCTCAGCACAGGAACATTTTATTTAAACACATCCAATTATGGAAGTTATTACTATTGATTAAAATGAATTTTTTGACCATGGGAAAACTCCTTTAAAGGACTGAACCATGAATGCGTCCAGAATAGGCCCCTAGAGATGAGTCAGAGACACTATACTCCCACGTTGTGCTCATTGCCTGGGAGTTAACATAAAACTATATCATGCTGTATTATTTGGGATCACTGTTCCTTTAATGACTGCCTTATCAACAATTAGCATTTGTAAATGGCACCACTGCCAGGTAAGTCTGCAAGGTGACATTACCCTTTTGAAATGATGAACATTAGTTGAAAGTAACTCAACCAACAAGGCTCATCAGTATAATCCCGGGCTCTCAGGGCTCATTTCATCGCTACTTATAGACTTTACACACAAGGGGATTGCCTTAAGTTCCTCATTGGCAAAAAGACAAGTTTCTTCTTTTAATATAAATAATCTACTTTAATTAGTTCTGCAACGAGAAAATGTGTAGGGCGACAACAAGGAAGTGTTCTAATAATGATGAAGGATGGCACATTATGAAATATGGGCCATCTACAAAGGACGGGAATGGAGGATTGATTAAGATCGGGGGGCTTCCGAGATTTACTCTCCAACCTGCGTCATTCCCTGCTACCATCTGTAAACGATCAATGATTATTACTACACGTCTTTCGCTACTTTCATTTCATTTATGTAAGTCAAACTTAAAAGCTGGAGGCGAGGTGCATGTTTGGTTCATTTAATGCATGAATGTCAGGCGGAATACGGCATGAAGGGTACGGATTGTTCCTTAAAACATAAGATATATGTCAGTATGAGGGAGCAATGTACTGTCCCTGAGCAGGACCAGGAGCGGGACCTCTATGGCCGCTGTTTTTGCACCTGTGGGAGCAGTGCAGGGGAATTGCTATGGTCAGAAAAGATCAGGGCGCCAAGCTCCAGACACGTCGTGACGCCATTACAAACCGCCTTCTCCCCCAAGAAAAATGTAACATCACAGATAACAAAGCAATAGAAAATAGTAATAGATCAATCGATGTTACATACTCTCCTATAAAATGCAGCAGATAACACAGTGCTGACCCTCTGGGCACAGATAATGGAGTAGATGTCGCCTGCAGTCCTATGTAACACCACAGGTAACACAGTGATAACTCTCTGAGTACAGGTAATGCAGTGATATCACCTGCAGTCCTATGTAACACCACAGGTAACACAGTGATAACTCTCTGAGTACAGGTAATGCAGTGATATCACCTGCAGTCCTATGTAACACCACAGGTAACACAGTGATAACTCTCTGAGTACAGGTAATGCAGTGATATCACCTGCAGTCCTATGTAACACCACAGGTAACACAGTGATAACTCTCTGAGTACAGGTAATGCAGTGATATCACCTGCAGTCCTATGTAACGCCACAGATAACACAGTGCTGACCCTCTGGGCACAGATAATGTAGTAGATGTTGCCTGCAGTCCTATGTAACACCGCAGATAACACAATGATAACTCTCTGAGTACAGGTAATGTAGTGATATCACCTGCAGTCCTATGTAACACCACAGATAACACAGTGATAACTCTCTGAGTACAGGTAATGTAGTGATATCACCTGCAGTCCTATGTAACACCACAGATAACACAGTGATAACTCTCTGAGTACAGATAATGTAGTGATATCACCTGCAGTCCTATGTAACACCACAGATAACACAGTGATAACTCTCTGAGTACACATAATGTGGTAGATGTCACCTGCAGTCCTATGTAACACCACAGATAACACAGTGATAACTCTCTGAGTACACATAATGTGGTAGATGTCACCTGCAGTCCTATGTAACACCACAGATAACACAGTGATAACTCTCTGAGTACACATAATGTGGTAGATGTCACCTGCAGTCCTATGTAACACCACAGATAACACAGTGATAACTCTCTGAGTACACATAATGTGGTAGATGTCACCTGCAGTCCTATGTAACACCACAGATAACACAGTGATAACTCTCTGAGTACACATAATGTGGTAGATGTCACCTGCAGTCCTATGAAACACCACCAAAAATACACTGATAACTCTCTGAGTACAGGTAACATAGTAGATTATACCTGTAGTCCTATGTAACACCACAGATAACAGTAATCATTTTGTGAGTACACATAATGTAGTAGATGTTCTCTGCAGTCCTGTGTAACACCACAGATAACATAGTGATAACTCTGAGTGAGTATTGATAATGTAGTAGAAGTTACCTGAAGTCCTATGTAACACTACTAATAACACAACGATAACTCTCTGCGTACAGATAATGTGGTAAATGATATCTGCAGTCCCATGTAACACCACAAATGCTATAATGATAACTCTCTGAGTACAGAGAATGTCGTAGATGCTACCGGTACAGGCAATGGTTTGATTTTGCACAGGTAACATGGTGGATGACTCTTGTGAGGTGACTGCCGTGGCGCCTCGCTGGAGAGCTGGTAGGAGAAGTTGAGAGTTGCAGCGAAGCGCGTGGCCCAGGCTGGAAACCTTCTTGACTATGTGGCACCACTGCGCTTAGAGAAGGGGCTACTTGACTTTGTATGGCTCAGCACCACGCTGGGCACATTTTTTTGTAAGCGTGCACTGACAGAGTGGAAAATAATCTTTAGGCTGAAGCTACACGGCGACTTTGGTTGCGGCACCGGTATGTGTCTTTGCTACATCACAGTGCAATATAAGTAAATGGGGTGGCATTGTGATATCTGGAGTGCGGCAACAAGCAAGTTGCAGAATATAGGACCCGGGTGGATTTTTTGTGACTTGCTTGTTAAAGTTATGGTCCCCTAGATGTTGCAATTTGGCCCAATTCTCATGCATTGCGCTATGGTGTGACATAGAGACATAGGCTGGGTCCACACTGTGTCTGGTGTCATCATGGCCATAGGTGCTGTGGGGCATAATGCTTATGATCTCGGCTGCCTGCAGATACACGATATATGTAGGGACATGGACTGTCTTACCCTTGTCCTACCCCTGAAGACAACAAACGCGCCATGTGAATACTGTCGTGCGGTTTTATATGTAAAAGTAACTGGAGTCTGATGTAATTTATTACAGTGATGTACAGTATATAAAGTGTTAATGCATAAAGTGAGCATAGCGGAAGGATAAGCTTAGGACATCAAAAGATATAG
This sequence comes from Ranitomeya imitator, assembly GCF_032444005.1. Lineage (NCBI taxonomy): Eukaryota > Metazoa > Chordata > Amphibia > Anura > Dendrobatidae > Ranitomeya > Ranitomeya imitator. The sequence continues at coordinate 607,687,307 of NC_091286.1, forward strand.
ACTAAGGATAACAGGTTTAGCATATAAGATAAGAAATGGTTAAGGATAGAACTAGCCTAGTGGGCGGGCACTAGTGCTGATAAAAGGAGGATATTTTCCGTCAAGAGGGAGTTCAGCGTCAATTAGTGAATTGCCTAGTGAAGGCCAAGCTCAGGTGGGGTGGGTTGCTAGCATGGACCAGTCATTTTAGGTAGTATGAGGTCAAATAGAGTTCCACGATGGACATTCCAGTAGCTAGGGCTCAGGCCAGGTACCAAGGAGTGGGCCTGGTCTTCTGACATCACAAGGTCGGTGGATGTTGAATTATGTGAAGGGGCAGGTGGCTGGTCCCATGTGCACTCACTACCAGAGTGGACAACGAATCCCTGAGGCTGCTGGAGTCAGAGGGCATGGGGATAATCCAGAAAGAACATGTGGCAGGACGGAATATGAGTTGTACTAAGGAGGAAGGAAGAGCGAATTGCTGTGCCCTATCCCACCTCTGCCCACCTGATAAGCTTCGACTGCTTAGTAAAAGTTTTACTGTTAATCTGGGCTCACACTTGCGTTGGCAATGTGAGTCTCTCGCATCAATACCCAGCACTGCCACCGGCACTCGGGACCGTAGTGTGCGGCTGCATATATTTCTATGCAGCCGCCGGCGGCAGTGCTGAGTATTGATGCGAGTTTCTCGCATTGCACGCGCAAGTGTGACACCGGCCTAGGAGGCACAGACTGGATGGTTGATCCACATCCTCAGGATGCAGATTATGCTGAAATTGTAATGACGGGGGTAGGAGAGAAGGCCTGGTCCCGAGCAGCACCTGTCCATCTCAACTCATGGACTGCAAGGGCTGCCGCTATGCTACAACTCTACATACACAACCTTTGGACAAGAATGGTGATATTTGTCGAGGTCAAACAAACTGACCTACGTTCAAGTTGGATGTCCATTCACCTTATATCATAAATACCACAATGCAGACATGTCTCCACACTACCATATATATAAAGATCTGATGTGATATATGCAATTTTTTTACAATTTATGCTATTTATTGAAGAACATAGTTATGTTTTTTAAATCTCATACGACCCTGGCAAATCTTTTTTTCCACAATAATTAATACTTTTTAATCTAAACAATAACTAGTGTATCCCCTAAAATCATAAAATGTCAAGAAGAACAATGAATCCTATGAAGCTATAAAACTCTATAATCTGATATCTAAATTTAGGAGTTAGATCTCAAAATTGTTAGAATATATTTTTGGAAAGGTTCACAGAGTGATTGCATAACCATATATTCCACAATCTGATGAGTTCTGCAGGACAATTTATGCATTTTACATGACTATATATTTTCAGTAGAAGCCAAAGTCTGCATGAAACAATCCACCAAAAAAATCTATTTTTAATTTCTATTTTTTTTGTTTTATACAATATACTGTATATTTATCATTTTTTTTTAAATTCTTTTAATCATTTTTTGTTTCATTGCGTAGCATCAGTTAATTAGTTCAGCAAAATATAGCTGAAATATATAGGAGACATAGTGATGTGTTGATATAATGTTCAGGAAAGGACGGAGTGAAGAGCATAATATAGAGAACATCTCTTTTAATGATACATTTAGATTTATGTTTCTAGCGACTATTGAATTATACTCAGTTCTCTTCTCGCAGCAAGGAAGAGAAGAAGTGAATTGCATTTAAGAAAGAAATTGCTATCGATTCTCACCTAAGATGCATCATGACTTGCCTCTGAAATGATTTTCACCACCCAACCATCAATGGATAATTAATGTGCAGTCACTGTCCCTCCGTTCCATCATTATCCATCCATGTATACTGTAGGTGTATCAGGGCACATTGCCTTCATCATTATTACTACTGTTCATAAAGACATCAGAGCATCGGTAAACAGCAACTACATTACTGCCTAATGATAGCTTTGATCTTTAACTATTACTTTCCATAAATCATTAATGTTCTACACTCTACTGCTTATGCAACTAAGATACAAAACAGCCAAAAGCTCCCTACTCAGGCTAGAATCATAAAGCAATCCACCACTAAAAAAAACGTTTTTGAAAATATCTCAGTGTCTAGTTGTAAGGTGGTTATTAGACATGAGAGGATTGATCAGCGGGGGGTCAAATTTGAATAGAATTTCCTGAAACTTGCAGGTTCATGTAAATGTGAAAAATTTGAAGTTCTAATTGCGGTTCTCAAAAAGAAAAAGAAAACTCACCCAGTATTACCCACGCTGTTAAAGCATCAGAGAGCAGGCAAACATCAATTTGTGTTGGCGCGCAGGTTCCTCATAATACTAGGACATCTTATGGATTATCATATTTTACGGTAATCAGCACCTGGGCCATCACAGATTAGTGGAGCACAGTTTGTCCATCAGGGTCGTTTACCATCTTTAGAGTCACTGGGTGACTCTCTCTCCTGTAGAGTGTAAGCTCTTATGGTCAGCAGGATCCTCTCTCTCCTGTAGAGAGTAAGCTCATATGGTCAGCAGGGTCCTCTCTCTTCTGTAGAGTGTAAGCTCTTATGGTCAGCGGGATCCTCTCTCTGTCTCCTGTAGAGTGTAAGCTCTTATGGTCAGCAGGGTCCTCTCTCTTCTGTAGAGTGTAAGCTCTTATGGTCAGTGGGGTCCTCTCTCTCCTGTAGAGTGTAAGCTCTTATGGTCAGTAGAGTGTAAGCTCTTATGGTCAGCAGGGTCCTCTCTCTCTCCTGTAGAGTGTAAGCTCTTATGGTCAGTGGGGTCCTCTCTCTCCTGTAGAGCGTGAGCTCTTAGGCTATGTGCACACGTTGCGGATTGGGGTGCAGAATTTTCCGCACAAAATCCGGATCTCCTGGTAGAAACCGCAGGTGCGGATTTGCTGCGGATTTTCATGTGGAATTAATGCGGATTTTGTGCAGATTTTCTGCGGTTTTTACCACTATGGATTTCTATAATGGAAGGGTGCAGAAACGCTGAAGTTCCGCACAAAAGAAGTGACGTGCACTTGTTTTCAATCTGCAGCGGATTCAGTTCATTTTCCGCACCATTAGCACAGCTTTTTTTTCCGCTATTGATGTACATTGTACTATAAATCACTGTGCGTAACTGCAGCGTTTCTGCGTGGAAAAATCCGCTCCGGATCCGCACAAATTCTGCATCGTGTGCGCACAGCCTAATGGTCGCAGGGTCTTTTCTAACCTGTAGAGTATAAGCTCTTATGGTCAGCGGGATCCTCTCTCTGTCTCCTGTAGAGTGTAAGCTATTATGGTCAGCGGGATCCTCTCTCTCTCCTGTAGAGTGTAAGCTCTTATGGTTAGCGAGGTCCTCTCTCTCCTGTACAGTGTAAGTTCTTATGGTCAGCAGGGTCCTCTCTCTCCTGTAGATGGTAAGCTTTTATGATCAGCAGAGTCCTCTCTCTCCTGTAGAGTGTATGTTCTTATGGTCATCGGGATCCTCTCTCTGTATTCTGTAGACTGTAAACTCTTATGGTCAGCAGGGTCTTCTCTCGCTTTTAGAGTGTAAGCTGTTATAGTCAGCAGGGTCCTCCCTCTCCTGTAGAGTGTAAGCTCTTATGGTCATTGGGATCCTCTCTTTCCTGTAGAGTATAAGCTCTTATGGTCAGCAGAGTCGTCTCTCTCCTGTAGAGTGTAATCTCTTATGGTCAGTGGGGTCCTCTCTCTCCTTTAGAGTGTTAGCTCATATGGTCAGCAGGGTCCTCTCTCACCTGTACAGTGTAAGCTCTTATGGTCAGCAGGGTCCTCTCACTCTCCTGTAGAGTGTTAGCTCTTATGGTCAGCAGGGTCCTCTCTCACCTGTACAGTGTAAGCTCTTATGGTCAGCAGGGTTTCTCTCTCCTGTAGAGTGTAAGCTGTTATGGTCAGCAGGGTCCTCTCTCTCTCCTGTAGAGTGTTAGCTCTTATGGTCAGCAGGGTCTTCTCTCTCTCCTGTAGAGTGTAAGCTCTTATGGTCAGCGGGATCCTTTCTCTCTCCTGTAGAGTGTAAGCTCTTATGGTCAGTGGGGTCCTCTGTCACTCTCCATAGAGTTTTAGTTCTTATGGTCAGCAGGGTCCTCTCTCTCCTGTAGAATATAAGCTCTTATGGTCAGCAGGGTCTTCTCTCGCCTGTAGAGTATAAACTCTTATGGTCAGCAGAGTCCTCTCCTGTAGAGTGCAAACTCTTATGGTCAGCGGGATCCTCTCTCTCCTGTAGAGTGTAAGCTCTTATGGTCAGCGGGGTCCTCTCTTTCTCTCCTGCAGAGTGTAAGCTCTTATGGTGAGCCGGATCCTCTCTCTCCTGTACAGTGTAAGCTTTTATGGTCAGTGTGGTCCTCTCAGTCCTGTAGAGTGTAAGCTCTTATGGTCAGCGGGGTCCTCTCTCCCTCCTGTAGAGTGTAAGCTCTTCTGGCCAGTGGGGTCCTCTCTCTCTCTCCTGTAGAGTGCAAGGTCTTATGGTCAGCAGGGTCCTCTCTCTCCTGTAGAGTGTAAGCTCTTACGGTCAGCGGGGTCCTCTCTCTCGCCTGTAGAGTGTAAGCTCTTATGCTCAGCGGGATCCGCTCTCTCCTGTAGAGTGTAAGCTCTTATGGTCAGCGGGATCCTCTCTCTCTCTTGTAGAGTGTAAGCTTTTATGGTCAGCAGGATCCTCTCTCTCTCTCCTGTAGAGTGTAAGCTCTTATGGTCAGCGGGATCCTCTCTCTCTCTTATAGAGTGTAAGCTCTTATGGTCAGCAGGATCCTCTCTCTCTCTCTCTCCTGTAGAGTGTAAGCTCTTATGGTCAGTATGGTCCTCTCTCTCCTGTAGAGTGTAAGCTCTTATAACCAGCAGGGTCCTCTCTCTCCTATAAAGCGCAAGTTCCTATGGTCAGCAGGGTCCTTTCTCTCCTGTAGAGTGTAAGCTCTTATGGTCAGAAGGGTCCTCTCTCCCCCCCTCCTGTAGAGTGTAAACTCTTATGGTCAGCGGGGTTCCTTCTCTCTTTCCTATAAAGTGTAAGCTCTCACGGTCAGCAGGGTTCTCTCGATCCTATAAAGTGTAAGCTCTTATGGTCAGTGGGGTCCTCTCTCGCCTGTACAGTGTAAGCCCTTATGGTCAGCGGTGACCTTTCTATCCTATAGAGTATAAGCTCTTATGGTCAGCAGGGTTCATCTCTAATGATTGTAATTTTAATGTAATATAATTGTAATTACCCATAAAGCCCTCAGTGCTAGCTTAGTTTAGTGAACTGGGGTCAGTGTGGGTATTGCATCTGTATTATTGGTGCATATTATATGTCTCAATTTGTTTCATTGTTCATCCCTCTAATAACTTTAAAAAACTAATGATGAACATATCCAGTGAGCCTAATAGAAATCTTTTTCTCTTAATCTTATACCTTTGCTAAATAACCTTAAAGGGAGTTTGTCAGCACAACTAAACACAAGCATTGGGTGCAAGGTGGAAATGGAAACCAAATAGGCGTTAGGGTGCAGTAAACTGCTCAGTCACGCCAAGCTTGGATTAAACATCTGTGCTTGGTTTGATCAGTCATTTATGCTAAGAGACTACATTTAAGAGCAGTGTTAGGGATTGAAACAACTAATTCCTATTTGTCTTTTTTTATGTATATTCTCCAGTCTCATTTACTGAGAATGCTTTGAAAGAAAAAAATATTATTGACTCCTTATGTAAGAGAAGAAAGAGTTGACTAAAACAAAAAATTCTCACAGTTTCAGGAAAAAAAAGGGGAATTGGGCATGCCAAATGTGAGAATATATATTTTTAATCTTCTAAGCCTTGATAATTGGTAGATCCTGAAATATTTAATTTCAACAAAATACTTAAAATTGATGGTTTTGGTAAATTTACCAAATTTCTTTTAGTTCTTGAATCAAGTGACTCGAACAGAAGAAATAGAAAGAATACACCTCCAAAGTTAATATTGTTAATGCACTAACTGAAATGGAAGGGTTTTAACCCCTTTACCCCCAAGGGTGGTTTGCACGTCAATGACCAGGCCAATTTTTACAATTCTGACCACTGTCCCTTTATGAGGTTCCGCTTCAACGGATCCTGGTGATTCTGACATTGTTTTCTCGTGACATATTGTACTTCATGATAGTGGTAAAATTTCTTTGATAGTACCTGCGTTTATTTGTGAAAAAAACGGAAATTTGGCGAAAATTTTGAAAATTTCGCAATTTTCAAACTTTGAATTTTTATGCAATTAAATCACAGAGATATGTCACACAAAATACTTAATAAGTAACATTTCCCACATGTCTCCTTTACATCAGCATAATTTTGGAACCAAATTTTTTTTTTGTTAGGGAGTTATAAGGGTTAAAAGTTGACCAGCAATTTCTCATTTTTACAACACCATTTTTTTTTAGGGACCACGTCTCATTTGAAGTCATTTTGAGGGGTCTATATGATAGAAAATGCCCAAGTGTGACACCATTCTAAAAACTGCACCCCTCAAGGTGCTCAAAACCACATTCAAGAAGTTTATTAACCCTTCAGGTGTTTAATAGGAATTTTTGGAATGTTTAAATAAAAATGAACATTTAACTTTTTTACACAAAAAATTTACTTCAGCTCCAATTTGTTTTATTTTACCAAGGGTAACAGGAGAAAATGGACCCCAAAAGTTGTTGTCCAATTTGTCCTGAGTACGCTGATACCCCATATGTGGCAGTAAACCACTGTTTGGGCGCATGGGAGAGCTCGGAAGGGAAGGAGCGCCGTTTGACTTTTCAATGCAAAATTGACAGGAATTGAGATGGGACGCCATGTTGCGTTTGGAGAGCCACTGATGTGCCTAAACATTGAAACCCCCCACAAGTGACACCATTTTGGAAAGTAGACCCCCTAAGGAACTTATCTGGATGTGTGGTGAGCACTTTGACCCACCAAGTGCTTCACAGAAGTTTATAATGCAGAACCATAAAAATAAAAAATCATATTTTTTCACAAAAATTATATTTTTGCCCCCAATTTTTTATTTTTCCAAGGGTAAGAGAAGAAATTGGACCTCAAAAGTTGTTGTCCAATTTGTCCTGAGTATGCTGATACCCCATATGTGGCAGTAAACCACTGTTTGGGCGCATGGGAGAGCAATGAAGGGAAGGAGCGCAGTTTGACTTTTCAATGCAAAATTTACAGGAATTGAGATGGGACGCCATGTTGCGTTTGGAGAGCCACTGATGTGCCTAAACATTGAAACCCCCCACAAGTGACACCATTTTGGAAAGTAGACCCCCTAAGGAACTTATCTAGAGGAGTGGTGAGCACTTTGACCCACCAAGGGCTTCACAGAAGTTTATAATGCAGAGCCATAAAAATAAAACAAAATTTTTTTCCCACAAAAATTATTTTTTAGCCCCCAGTTTTGTATTTTCCCTAGGGTAAAAGGAGAAATTGGACCCCAAAAGTTGTTGTCCAATTGTCCTGAGTACGCTGATACCCGATATGTGGGGGGGAACCACCGTTTGGGCGCATGGGAGGGCTCGGAAGGGAAGGAGCATCATTTGGAATGCAGACTTAGATGGATTGGTCTGCAGGCGTCACATTGCGTTTGCAGAGCCCCTAATGTACCTAAACAGTAGAAACCCCCCACAAGTGACCCCATATTGGAAACTAGACCCCTCAATGAACTTATCTAGATGTGTTGTGAGAACTTTGAACCCCCAAGTGTTTCATTACAGTTTATAACGCAGAGCCGTGCAAATAAAAAATATTTTTTTTCCACAAAAATTATATTTTAGCCCCCAGTTTTGTATTTTTCCAAGGTTAGCAGGAGAAATTGGACCCTAAATGTTGTTGTCCAATTTGTCCAGAGTACGCTGATACCCGATATGTTGGGGGGAACCACCGTTTGGGCGCATGGGAGGGCTCGGAAGGGAAGGAGCATCATTTGGAATGCAGACTTAGATGGATTGGGGGGAACCACCGTTTGGGCGCATGGGAGGGCTCGGAAGGGAAGGAGCATCATTTGGAATGCAGACTTAGATGGATTGGTCTGCAGGCGTCACATTGCGTTTGCAGAGCCCCTAATGTACCTAAACAGTAGAAACCCCCCACAAGTGACCCCATATTGGAAACTAGACCCCTCAATGAACTTATCTAGATGTGTTGTGAGAACTTTGAACCCCCAAGTGTTTCACTACAGTTTATAACGCAGAGCCGTGAAAATAAAAAATCTTTTTGTTTTCCCACAAAAATTATTTTTTAGCCCCCAGTTTTGTATTTTCCCAAGGGTAACAGGAGAAATTGGTCCACAAAAGTTGTTGTCCAATTTGTCCTGAGTACGCTGATACCCCATATGTGAGGGTAAACCCCTGTTTGGGCACACAGGAGAGCTCGGAAGGGAAGGAGCACTGTTTTACTTTTTCAACGCAGAATTGGCTGGAATTGAGATCGGACGCCATGTCGTGTTTGGAGAGCCCCTGATGTGCCGAAACAGTGGAAACCCCCCAATTATAACTGAAACCCTAATCTAAGCACACCCCTAACCCTAATTCCAACGGTAACCCTAACCACACCTCTAACCCTGACACACCCCTAACCCTAATCCCAACCCTATTCCCAACTGTAAATGTAATCTAAACCCTAACCCTAACTTTAGCCACAACCCTAACTGTAGCCCCAACCCTAACCCTAGCCCTAACCCTAACCCTAACCCTAGCCCTAGCCCTAACCCTAGCCCTAACCCTAGCCCTAACCCTAGCCCTAACCCTAGCCCTAACTCTAGCCCTAACCCTAACCCTAGCCCTAGCCCTAACCCTAGCCCTAACCCTAGCCCTAGCCCTAGCCCTAACCCTAACCCTAACCCTAGCCCTAACCCTAGCCCTAACCCTAGCCCTAGCCCTAACCCTAGCCCTAACCCTAGCCCTAATGGCAAAATGGAAATAAATACATTTTTTTTTCCCAAACTAAGGGGGTGATGAAGGGGGGTTTGATTTACTTTTATAGCGAGTTTTTTAGCGGATTTTTATGATTGGCAGCCGTCACACACTGAAAGACCCTTTTTATTGCAAAAAATATTTTTTGCAATACCACATTTTGAGAGCTATAATTTTTCCATATTTTGGTCCACAGAGTCATGTGAGGTCTTGTTTTTTGCGGGACGAGTTGACGTTTTTATTGAAAACATTTTCGGGCACGTGACATTTTTTGATCGCTTTTTATTCCGATTTTTGTGAGGAAGAATGACCAAAAACCAGCTATTCATGAATTTCAATTGGGGGAGGCGTTTATACCGTTCCGCGTTTGGTAAAATTGATAAATCAGTTTTATTCTTCGGGTCAGTACAATTACAGCGATACCTCATTTATATCATTTTTTTATGGTTTGGCGCTTTTATACAATAAAAACTATTTTACAGAAAAAATAATTATTTTTGCATCGCTTTATTCTCAGGACTATAACTTTTTTATTTTTTTCTGATGATGCTTTGTCACGGCTCGTTTTTTGCGGGACAATATGACGTTTTCAGAGGTACCATGGTTATTTATATCTGTCCTTTTGATCTCGTGTTATTCCACTTTTTGTTCGGCGGTATGATAATAAAGCGTTGTTTTTTTGCCTCGTTTTTTTTTTTCTTACGGTGTTTACTGAAGGGGTTAACTAGTGGGCCAGTTTTATAGGTCGGGTCGTTACGGACGCGGCGATACTAAATATGTGTACTTTTATTGGGGTTTTTTTTTATTTAGATGAAGAAATGTATTTATGGGAATAATATTTTTTTTTTTTTCATTATTTTGGAATATTTTTTTTAATTTTTTTTTACACATTTGGAAAATTTTTTTTTAACTTTTTCACTTTGTCCCAGGTGGGGACATCACAGATCAGTGATCTGACAGTGTGCACAGCACTCTGTCAGATCACTGATCTGACATGCAATGCTGCAGCCTTCACAGTGCCTGCTCTGAGCAGGCTCTGTGAAGCCACCTCCCTCCCTGCAGGACCCGGATCCGCGGCCATCTTGGATCCGGGGCTCGAGCAGGGAGGGAGGTGAGGAGACCCTCGCAGCAACGCGATCACATCGCGTTGCTGCGGGGGGCTCAGGGAAGCCCGCAGGGAGCCCCCTCCCTGCGCGGTGCTTCCCAGCACCGCCGGCACATCGCGATCATGTTTGATCGCGGTGTGCCAGGGGTTAATGTGCCGGGGGCGGTCCGTGACCGCTCCTGGCACATAGTGCCGGATGTCAGCTGCGATAAGCAGCTGACACCCGGCCGCGATCGGCGGCGCTCCCCCCGTGAGCGCCGCCGATCGCGCTGGACGTACTATCCCGTCCAGGGTCAGATAAGCCCAGGGCACCTCGATGGGATAGTACGTCTAAGGTCACAGAGGGGTGAAACAAAAAACAAAGAAATCATCCTTCGTACTGTAATCTACAATAAATTGATAACATAATTGGGACAATTACTCTTTGGTAAAATAATGGTATTAATTATCTTAATAATATTTTGATAAGTGGTAACAAAACAGAATTTACCTGAGAGAAAACCATTTTCCTGCACTTTCTTTAAGTAAGACTTTGACTATTAAGTGCTTTAGACACTTTTTGCACTTCCCTGGACAGGGGCATTGAGGCAAACTCGTCATTTTATTTACTTTGCAAAAGCACTGACAGAGTTAGATAGGAATATTAAGTGTATGTTCGCATGCTGTCTTTTACAAATCAAGTTTTCCAAGAGAAAAACACTTGGGACACGTCAGTATTTTTTAATCTGAAACAACTTTGTTGCATCTTTTTGGTTGTTTCCTGAGTGCTCATTTAACTTTTCTCTTTTTTCTTAACTTTAGGATGATCCGGAGTAGAAAATGTCAATGAACGTGTAAAGAAAATCGTTATTAACCGAATAACTGCAAAGACTGAAGATTAGTGTTGAGCATTCCGATACCGCAAGTATCGGGTATCGGCCGATATTTGCGGTATCGGAATTCCGATACTGAATTCCGATACTTCCCGCGTATCGGATACCGGAATCGGAAGTTCCCAGAATTCAAATTGAACGCAGCAGCCAATGAGGAATGAATGAAAGTGTGGGCACATCCTGTTTAGCATGGTGGGCATGTAAGTACTGGCAAGGCTTGGATTGGCTGCTGAAATGATGTCACTCTGCACTATAAAAAAGCGCTGCCGCCATTTTGCGCTCACTCTGCTGTGATTTCAGTTAGGGACAGGACGCTGTGTTCTAACTGAGGGCCAGTTGAGCTAGCTAATTGCTTTATTTTCCTTTCCAAAGGCTAATTTAGCAAAACGTTGTGTGTTCTTCACTGTTCACCTTGCTCTTGCCTTGCAGCGCTGTTTTAACAGCGTTCTGCAAGGTCTCTGTGTGTGTGTGTGTGCAGCTCACTCTGTAGTCTGTGTGCAGCCATATACCCGGTTGTATTCAGCTCAGGGGGGGTTCACACTGCCTCACACAGTTGTTCTTTTTTGCTCTTAGTGCAGCCTGCTGCACATTTTTTCTCAAATTTCCTATTAGTGTTTTTCCACCAGTCTCCAGCTCTATTGTGGAAAAACACTACATAGGATAACCTAGAGGGGGGTTTTTGGGCCTTGCAGCGCCGTTTACGGCTGTCTGCACGGTCTCCGTGTGAGCCCAGCTCGCCCTGTAGTCTGTGTGCAGCCATAGCCGGTTGGATTCAGCTCAGGGTTCGTTACTGGCTCATACCTTGAGAAAAATTTTCCTTTTTTTCAAATAGTGCAGCCTGTTTAAAATTTGAAAAAAAAAATTCCTATTAGTGTCTTTCCACTCGTATCCAGCTAAATAGTGGAAAAACACTATATAGGATAACCTAGAGGAGGGTTTTTTGGCCTTGCAGCGCCGTTTACGGCTGTCTGCACGGTCTCCGTGTGAGCCCAGCTCGCCCTGTAGTCTGTGTGCAGCCATAGCCGGTTGGATTCAGCTCAGGGTTCGTTACTGGCTCATACCTTGAGAAAAATTTTCCTTTTTTTCAAATAGTGCAGCCTGTTTAAAATTTGAAAAAAAAAATTCCTATTAGTGTCTTTCCACTCGTATCCAGCTAAATAGTGGAAAAACACTATATAGGATAACCTAGAGGAGGGTTTTTTGGCCTTGCAGCGCCGTTTACGGCTGTCTGCACGGTCTCCGTGTGAGCCCAGCTCGCCCTGTAGTCTGTGTGCAGCCATAGCCGGTTGGATTCAGCTCAGGGTTCGTTACTGGCTCATACCTTGAGAAAAATTTTCCTTTTTTTCAAATAGTGCAGCCTGTTTAAAATTTGAAAAAAAAAATTCCTATTAGTGTCTTTCCACTCGTATCCAGCTAAATAGTGGAAAAACACTATATAGGATAACCTAGAGGAGGGTTTTTTGGCCTTGCAGCGCCGTTTACGGCTGTCTGCACGGTCTCCGTGTGAGCCCAGCTCGCCCTGTAGTCTGTGTGCAGCCATAGCCGGTTGGATTCAGCTCAGGGTGCGTTACTGCCTCATACCTTGAAAAACAATTTCCTTTTTTTCAAATAGTGCAGCCAGTTTAAAATTTGAAAAAAAAAATTCCTATTAGTGTCTTTCCACTTGTATCCAGCTAAATAGTGGAAAAACACTATATAGGATAACCTAGAGGAGGGTTTCTTGGCCTTGCAGCGCCGTTTACGGCTGTCTGCACGGTCTCCGTGTGATTTAAACTAGCTCTGTAGCCCGATCTGCACCAAAAAAAAGGTTAAGTTCACCAAACACAACTTACACTTGTGTAGGCCACATTTGAAAAATAATAAAGTTTAGTCCACAATTTACAACATTAGTGTTTCTTACACCTGTTAGGAGGAGCATTACAGGAATAAGCACACTAAGGCCTTAGTACTTTTCTGCTTATCTTTATCTGTCAACCAAGATGAAGAGGGCAGGGAGTAAGGCACGTGGGCGTGGGCGCGGAGCAGGGAGAGGAGCAGGGAGAGGACGTGGTGATTCTGTGCCTGCTGCGGGCGCCGGTGACTCGTCGTCACTCAGTTTCAGCAGGGAACAGTCCTTCATGCGCAGCTTTGTCGGAGAGCGCCGTGCACCGCTGCTGCGTGAAGACCAAATTGAAGCCGTTGTCGGGTGGATGGCAGCTAACGCCTCGGCATCGACTTCAGTTAGTGCCACATCCTCTCAGGCACAGAGCACTGGAGAGCAGCCATCTGTCTCTTCACCACCTGCCAAATTGGCCAGGCAGTCAGAGAGCCCAGGACAGGAGCCGTCTCTACTTCTGTTCTCTGAATCTCTTGGCTTGGAAACAGGGGGCCAGCCAAGCAGCATTGGAGAAATGGAAGAAGAGGCAGTGTGCAGTGATGCCCAACACCTTTTTCTCTCTGACTCTGAAGAGGCAGGTGGGCCAGTGCCTCCGGTGACCACAGCGCAGTACGCATCTGATGATGAAACTCAGGTGCCGCTTTCTCGTGCGTACTGTGCTGCTGAGACTACCCAGGAGGAGCAGTTGGTGGCAGAGGGTAGTGGAGATGATGAGGTCCTTGACCCATCGTGGCGTGAGGAACAGGAAGGTGGTGGGAGCAGCTCAGAGGAAGAGCTTCCTCTTACGGGCCAAAGAGGGAGAGGGAGGGGGAAGACTGCGGAGCCTGTAGCCTCCACTTTGGCACCCGTTAGGAGCCTGTCTCTTTCCAAAGCCAAAAAGGGCGCTCCCAAGACTTGCAGTGCCTGGTCCTTTTTTGACACAGTTGCAGATGACATTTGTTTTGTCAAATGCAAGCTGTGTCATCATAAAGTAAAAAGAGGGAAAAATGTCAGCAACCTCAATACCACAAATATGTGGAAACATGTGCGGACCAGGCACGCGGTGGAGTTACAGAAACACACTGAAGATGTAGGCCAACCAACAGCGGCAGCTACCACCTCTTCAGCTCGTGTTGCCTCTTCCTCCAGCTCACGCACAGCTGGTTTGGCTTCCTCCCAGAGACCTTGTGTAATTCCACCCACAGCACCACCTTCCCAGTCATCCTCACACTCCCAGTCTACTCTACAGCCATCGGTAGTACAGGCATGGGAGAAAAGGCGGGCATTCTCGGCCAACCACCCCCGAGCACAGGCTCTGAATGCAGGCATTGCCAAACTGTTGTCCCTGGAAATGCTCTCGTTCAGGCTGGTGGAGACTGACAGCTTCCGTGACTTGATGGCATTGGCAGTCCCACAGTACAAGGTGCCCAGCCGCTTTTACTTCAGCAGGCAGGCTGTCCCTGCCCTGCACAGGCATGTTGAGGCAAACATAAAACATGCGCTACTGAACGCCGTCAGTAGCAAGGTCCACCTCACCACCGATGCGTGGACCAGTCAGCATGGACAGGGGCGATATGTTTCCCTCACTGCCCATTGGGTTAATGTTGTTGAGCCAGGTACAGATCGTGCGAGTGGCGCAGGACGTGTCCTGCCCACTCCAAGGATTGCAGGAATCCAGTCTGTACGCATCGACTCCTCCTCTTACACCAGTTCCTCTGATTCCTCTCTGCAGGATCCGTCACAGTCCACCCCCACATGGACCCGTGAACGTTTACCTATGACCGACATGAGCACAGCCGTGGCCAAACGTCAGCAGGCCGTCTTGAAACTAGTTTCATTGGGGCATCGAAGCCACACAGCGCAGGAGCTCTGGAATGCCATAAAGCAGGAGAGCGATGTGTGGTTACTGCCAGCGAATCTCCAGCCAGGCATGGTAGTGTGTGACAATGGCCGAAATCTGGTGGCAGCTTTGGCCCTTGGCAACCTCACTCACATCCCATGTCTGGCACATGTGCTCAATTTGGTTGTGCAGAGTTTTCTGAGGGACTATCCGGATCTTGATGCCCTGCTGCACAAGGTCCGCCTAGAGTGTGCTCACTTGCGGCGTTCCAGCTTGGCCAGATCCCGCATTGCTGCTCTGCAGCGCCGATTCCGCCTTCCGGAACACCGCATCATATGTGACCTACCTACCCGGTGGAATTCCACGTTACATATGTTGGAGCGGTTGTGTGAGCAGCAGCAAGCAGTTATGGAGTACCAGCTGCATCAGGCGCAAAGAAGTCGCAGTCAGCGCCGATCAGACTTCACAACCACAGAGTGGGCCACTATGAAGGACGTCTGCCAGGTTTTGCGTCCTTTTGATTATTCCACGCGGATGGCAAGTGCAGATGATGCACTAGTCAGCATGACTGTCCCCCTTATCTGCCTGCTTCAGCAAACTTTGCAAGGGTTAAGGGATGATGTGGTGGAAGAGGTGGAGGATGAGGAGTCACCTTTTCCATCAGCTTCTGGAGAGTCAGCGCCACGTGGTTCCTCACAAAGGGGTACGCAGGGGCCAATTTGTGAGGAGGATGAGGAGGAGTCAATGGAGGAGAAAGAGCTCCGTCCAGAGGAGGGAGCGACACAATTGTCCAGTGGTCAGTGTGTACAGCGAGGGTGGGGTGATGACGAGCGGGCAGAGATCATGTCTCAAGCAGGGGACAGCGTTTCTGGGCCGGTTGGCACATGGTGGATTTCATGCTGCAGTGCCTGAGAAACGACCGCCGCATCGACCACATTCTCAACATGCCTGATTATTGGGTGTTCACCCTCCTCGATCCTCGCTACCGGGACAACGTCCAAAACCTCATCCCTGCGTTGACCCGGGAGCGTAAATTGCGGGAGTACCACGACACACTGGTGAATTCCATCATCTTCTCCTGTCCAACTGAGAGGAGTGCTGCTAGTGCTTTACAAAGCAGTTCAGTGCGTCGAGGCAGTGGGGGAGGCTCTGCCCAAAGAGGGAGCAGAAGCAGTGCCTCTGCCCAAGGCAAGCCCAGTATGGCACAACTCTGGCACACTTTTGTGTGCCCGCCCCAAATGTCTACACCATCACCGGCGGCTCCAGTCAGCAGGAGGCAACGGTTCCGTCAGATGGTGACAGACTACATGGCTTGCCCTCTTACTGTACTCCCAGACGGCTCTTCCCCGTTCAAGTTTTGGGTCTCTAAGCTGGATACATGGCCAGAGCTAAGCCAGTATGCATTGGAGGTGCTGGCTTGCCCTGCGGCTAGTGTCTTATCGGAACGTGTCTTTAGTGCCGCAGGTGGTGTACTAACAGACCGTCGCATGCGACTATCCTCCGATAACGTTGACCGGCTTACTTTCCTGAAAATGAACCAGGCCTGGATCTCGCAGGAATTTGCCACTCCTCTGCCTGATTAAGTAATTGGGTGTCATCCAGGTCTCCTGCTGTGTTCATCTTTCTACCACCTGAACTGCTATTCCTGGGCTCCAACACCGCCAGTTGCGGCTCAGAAGTGCAGGCTGCACAGTAAAAACATACGACCCAGTGTTATTGGGTTTCAGTAACGTCAGCTGATCCCCAGCTGTGTAGCCGGCAATGTGTCCTGCGACCGCCACGCTGGCACAACAACCTAAATGTAAGGGAACCTGTCCCCCCCCCCCCCCGTCGTTTGTTACTGAAAGAGCCATCTTGTGCAGCAGTAATGCTGCACAAGGAAAAGGTAGCTCTTTTTTTTTAGCTCTTTGCACACGCAGAACTTAACACTTATAAAATGTGTTCACTGATACCGTTATACCGTCCCGGAGCTGGGACTTTCCTTCGTAATGTGACGCAGCACAGCCGTCATTCCTACCCCCTTGGTGCCATGCGCTGCCTCCTCAGCGTTGTTTTAAGCTGTCACGGAGCCTGCGCTGTTCTGTTATCCCTTGGGCATGCCCTATTTGCGCTGCCTGTCTTCTGACATAATTTGGTGTCAGGCTGGCTGCGCCTGTGCGGCCGCGGTGCCCGAGATCCCGCCTCGCAGTGTCTTCTGATTGAGTCACACTGCGGGCCTGGGATCCATGGGCATGCGCAGTGCATATCTTCCCCTCGGGCTCTCGCTCATTTCCCTCCGCCTTCTTTAGACTGTGCGCCGTCAGCTGATCCCTAGCATGCCACGGCCGTGACACCGCACAGTCTGAAGAAGAGGGAAGGAGGGGAGTGAGAGTCGAGGTTATGCACTGTGCATGCCCATGGTTCCAAGGCCCGCAGTGGGATTACGTTAGATGAGACTGCGAGGTGGGATCTGGAGCAGCGTGGACGCACAGGCACTGACAGCCTGACACCAAATTATGTCAGAAGACAGGCAGCGCTAATTGGGCATGGCCAAGGGCTAACAGAACAGCGCAGGCTCCGTGGCAGCTTAAAACAACGCTGAGGAGGCAGCGCACGGCATCAAGGGGATAGGAATGACAGCTGTGCTGTGTCCCATTACGAAGGAAATTCGCACCTCCGGAACGGTTTAACGGTATAAAGGGACACATTTTTAGTGTTTACTTCGGTGTTTGCAAGGAGCATAATTAAAAGAGCAACCTTTTCCTTTTGCATCCTTAGTGCTGCACAACATGGCTCTTTCAGCTACAAACGTCTTGGGGGGGGGGTTAAAGGTTTCCTTTCAACTTGCTCCAATCAGGCTTCGGCCTACACTCTGTTCCTCTGCTCCTCCTGCTGTCCCTGGGCTCTAACACCGCCAGTTGGTGCCTGGAAGTGCTGTGTGCACAGTCAACAGTCGCTCCTCTGTTATTGGGGTTCAGTAACGTCAGCTGATCCCCAGCTGTGTGTGCGGCAATACCTCCAATCTGCTCCTCCTGCTGTCCCTGGGCTCTAACACCGCCAGTTGGTGCCTGGAAGTGCTGTGTGCACAGTCAACAGTCGCTCCTCTGTTATTGGGGTTCAGTAACGTCAGCTGATCCCCAGCTGTGTATCCGGCAACGTGTCATGCGACCGCCACGCTGGCACAACTAAAATGTAAGGGGACCTGTCCCCCCCCCCCCTAGGCGTTTGTTACTGAAAGAGCCACCATGTGCAGCACTAATACTGCACAAGGGAAAGGTCGCTCTTGAAATTATGCTCCTTGCAAACGCTGAACTACACACTCATGTAATGTGTCCCCTCACACCGTCCAACCGTCCCGGAGGTGGGACTTTCCTTTGTAATGTGACACAGCACAGCCGTCATTGCTACCCCCTTGGCACCGTGCGCTGCCTCCTTAGCGTTGTTTGATTCCGTCATGGACCCTGCGCTGTTATGTTATCCCTTGGCCATGCACAGTTTGCGCTGCCCGTCCTCTGACATCATTTGTTGTCGTCCTGGCTGCGCCTGTGCGTCCACGCTGCCCGAAATCACACCTCGCAGTGTCGTCTAATGTGATCCCACAGTGGGCCTGGTATCCATGGCCATGCGCAGTGCATATACTAGCCTCTCACTCCCCTTCTTCACGCTTCTTCAGACTAGGCGGCGTCAGCTGATCCCTAATAGCATGCCACGGCCGTGACGCCGCACAGTCTGAAGAAGCAGGAAGGAGGTGAGTGAGAGGCGATGATATGCACTGCGCATGCCCATGGATCCCTGGCCCGCAGTGGGACTACATTAGATGACACTGCAAGGTTGGATCTCGGGCAGCTTGGACGCACAGGCACTGCCAGCCTGACACCTACATGATGTCAGAAGACGGGCACCGCTAACTGTGCATGGCCAAGGGATAACATTACAGTGCGGGCTCCGTGACAGAACCAAACAACGTTGAGGAGGTGGTGCCCGGCACCAAGGGGGTTGGAATGACGGCTGTGCTGTGTCACATTACAAAGGAAAGTCCCACTTCCGGGATGGTTTGACGGTGTGAGGGGACACATTATATGAGTGTGTACTTCAGCGTTTGCAAGGAGCATAATTTTCGGAGCCACCATTTTCCATGTGCAGTATTACTGCTGTACAAGATGGCTCTTTCAGCAACAAATGCCTGGGGGGGGGGGTTAAAGGTTCCCTTTCAACTTGCTCCACTGCAGGCTTCGGCCTACACTCTGCTCCTCTTTGATTCCCTGGGTTTCAACACTGTCAGTTGCCACCTGGAAGTGTTGTCTACACAGAAAAAAACACTAGGTGATGTGTCAGTGGGGTTCAGCACCGCCAGCTGTTCCCCTGCTGTGTAGTCGGCAACGTGTCCAGCACAAGCCACGCTGGCACAACAGAACAAAAGCTGCCACCAGTGCAGGCTTCGGCCTACACTCTGCTCCTCTCCTCCTCCTGCTGACCCTGGGCTCAAACACCGCTAGTTTTTGCCCGGAAGTGCTAGCTGCACAGAGAAAAACACCAGCCAATGTGTTAGTGGGGTTCAGCAACGCCAGCTGTTCCCCTGCTGTGTAGCCGGCAACGTGACCTGCAAACGCCATGCAGGCACAGGAACTGAAATTAAAAGGGAACCTGGCCCCACCCCCCCAGGTGTTTCTATGTATAACAGCCACCTAGTACAGCAGTACTGCTGCATTTGTACAAGGTGGCTGACTTTTTCTCCTTGCCCACGTGGAACTCAACACGTACAAAATGTGTCTCATTGAGACCATTCCACTGTCCCTGAGGTGTGACTTTCCTTTGTAATGATACGCAGCACCCCCCTTGGTAGCGTTTCCCGTCTTTTGTCATCATGGTTAGCTGGCTGCGCCTGTGCATCCGCCCTGCTAGAAACAACGCCCCTCGTTGTCATATTTATTTTGTCAGCGAGGGTGTGGTTTATGGGCACGAGCAGTGCATATGTTCGCCTGTCTTAACTCATCTCCTTCCGCCTTCTTCAGACTGTGCGGCCTCCTGGCCGTGGTAGGCGATAAGGGATCAGCTGAGGCCGCCCAGTCTGGAGCAGGTGTAAGGACATGTGTAAGCGGCAAACCTATTTACTGCACAAGGCCACGAATCCCAGCCACGCAGTGTGATTTTTTGAAAACACACTGTGGGTCTGGGATTCATGTCCATCGCTAACCGCAACGGCCGACATGAAATGAGGTCAGAAGACAGGAAGCGCTCACAGCGCATGGCCAAGGGATCACAATAGCGCAGACTCCTGTACAGCAAATAACAACGCTCAGGAATCTGCGCCCAGTACCTAGGTGCAAATTTTGACACCTGTGCTGCGTCTCGTTAAAAAGACAAGTCACGCCTCCACAACTGTTTGACAGTATAATGGGCTAAATAGTGTACGTGTTTTAGTCAGCGTGTGCAAGGAGCAAAACAAATAGAGCAACCTTTTACTTGTGCAGCATTAATGCTGCACAAGGTGTGGCTCTTGTACCTTGCAACACCTGAGGGGGGGGTTAAAGGTAACCTTTGAAATTGGTTCAACTAGGCTTCGGCCTACACTCTGCTCCTCTACTCCTCCTGCTGACCCTGGGCTCAAACACCGCTAGTTTTTGCCCGGAAATGCTAGCTGCACAGAGAAAAACACCAGCCAATGTGTTAGTGGGGTTCAGCACCGCCAGCTGTTCCCCTGCTGTGTAGTCGGCAACGTGTCCAGCACAAGCCACGCTGGCACAACCGACCAAAAGCTGCCACCAGTGCAGGCTTCGGCCTACACTTTGCTCCTCTCCTCCTCCTGCTGACCCTGGGCTCAAACAACGCCAGTTTCTGCCCGGACATGCTAGCTGCACAGAGAAAAACACCAGCCAATGTGTTAGTGGGGTTCAGCACCGCCTGCTGTTCCCCCGCTGTGTAGCCGGCATCGTGTCCAGCACAAGCCACGCTGGCACAACCGACCAAAAGCTGCCACCAGTGCAGGCTTCGGCCTACACTTTGCTCCTCTCCTCCTCCTCCTGCTGACCCTGGGCTCTAACACCGCTAGTTTTTGCCCGGACATGCAATCTGCACAGAGAAAAACACCAGTCAATGTGTCAGTGGGGTTCAGCAACGCCAGCTGTTCCCCTGCTGTGTAGCTTGCAACGTGACCTGCAAACGCCACGCAGGCACATGAACTGAAATTGAAGGGAGCCTGCCCCCCACCCACAGGTGTTTCTATGTATATCAGCCACCTTGTACAGCAGTACTGCTGCATTTGTACGAGGTGGCTGACTTTTTCTCCTTGCCCACGTGGAACTCAACACGTACAAAATGTGTCTCATTAGAGACCATTACAATGTCCCTGAGGTGTGACTTTCCTTTGTAATGACACGCAGCACCACCCTTGTTAGCGCTGCCCGTCTTTTGACATCATTGGTTAGCTGGCTGCGCCTGTGCATCTCCCCTGCTCGAAACAACGGCCCTCGGTGTCTTATTTTTTTGGACAGCGAGGGTGTGATTGATGGGCATGTGCAGTGCATATGTTTGCCTGTGTTCACTCATCTCCTTCCGCCTTCTTCAGACTGGGTGTCCTCATGGCCGCGGCAGGCGATAAGGGATCAGATGAGGCCGCCCAGTCTGAAGCAGGTGTAAGGACATGTGTGAGCGGCAAACATATTTAGTGCACCAGGGCACGAATCCCAGCACCGCAGTGTGATTTTTTAAAAACACACTGTGGGTCTGGGATTCATGTCCATCGCTAACCGCAACGGCCGACATGAAATGAGGTCAGAAGACAGGAAGCGCTCACAGCGCATGGCCAAGGGATCACAATAGCGCAGACTCCTGTACAGCAAATAACAACGCTCAGGAATCTGCGCCCAGTACCTAGGTGCAAATTTTGACACCTGTGCTGCGTCTCGTTAAAAAGACAAGTCACGCCTCCACAACTGTTTGACAGTATAATGGGCTAAATAGTGTACGTGTTTTAGTCAGCGTGTGCAAGGAGCAAAACAAATAGAGCAACCTTTTACTTGTGCAGCATTAATGCTGCACAAGGTGTGGCTCTTGTACCTTGCAACACCTGAGGGGGGGGTTAAAGGTAACCTTTGAAATTGGTTCAACTAGGCTTCGGCCTACACTCTGCTCCTCTACTCCTCCTGCTGACCCTGGGCTCAAACACCGCTAGTTTTTGCCCGGAAATGCTAGCTGCACAGAGAAAAACACCAGCCAATGTGTTAGTGGGGTTCAGCACCGCCAGCTGTTCCCCTGCTGTGTAGTCGGCAACGTGTCCAGCACAAGCCACGCTGGCACAACCGACCAAAAGCTGCCACCAGTGCAGGCTTCGGCCTACACTTTGCTCCTCTCCTCCTCCTGCTGACCCTGGGCTCAAACAACGCCAGTTTCTGCCCGGACATGCTAGCTGCACAGAGAAAAACACCAGCCAATGTGTTAGTGGGGTTCAGCACCGCCTGCTGTTCCCCCGCTGTGTAGCCGGCATCGTGTCCAGCACAAGCCACGCTGGCACAACCGACCAAAAGCTGCCACCAGTGCAGGCTTCGGCCTACACTTTGCTCCTCTCCTCCTCCTGCTGACCCTGGGCTCAAACAACGCCAGTTTCTGCCCGGACATGCTAGCTGCACAGAGAAAAACACCAGCCAATGTGTTAGTGGGGTTCAGCAACGCCAGCTGTTCCCCTGCTGTGTAGCTTGCAACGTGACCTGCAAACGCCACGCAGGCACATGAACTGAAATTGAAGGGAGCCTGCCCCCCACCCACAGGTGTTTCTATGTATATCAGCCACCTTGTACAGCAGTACTGCTGCATTTGTACGAGGTGGCTGACTTTTTCTCCTTGCCCACGTGGAACTCAACACGTACAAAATGTGTCTCATTAGAGACCATTACAATGTCCCTGAGGTGTGACTTTCCTTTGTAATGACACGCAGCACCCCCATTGTTAGCGCTGCCCGTCTCCTGACATCATTGGTTGGCTGGCTGTGCCTGTGCGTCCCCCCTGCCCGACACAACGCCCCCCGTTGTCTCATATATTTTGACTGCGAGGGTGTGATTGATGGGCACGAGCAGTGCATATGTTCCCCTGTTTTCACTCCCCTCCTTCCGCCTTCTTCTGACTGTGCGGCCTCATGGCCGCGGCATGCGATAAGGGATCAGCTGAGGCCGCCCAGTCTGAAGCAGGTGTAAGGACATGTGTGAGCGGCGAACATATTTACTGCACAAGGCCACGAATCCCAGCACCGCAGTGTGACTTTAGGAAAAGCCACTGTGGGTCTGGGATTTATGGCCATCGTTAACCGCACCGGCCAACATGAAATGAGGTCATGAGACGGCCTGCACTAACAGGGTATTGCCAAGGGATAACACAAGAGCGCAGACTCCTGTACAGCAAATAACAACGCTCAGGAATCTGCGCCCAGTACCTAGGTGCAAATTTTGACACCTGTGCTGCGTCTCGTTAAAAAGACAAGTCACGCCTCCACAACTGTTTGACAGTATAATGGGCTAAATAGTGTACGTGTTTAATTCAGCGTGTGCAAGGAGCAAAATTAAATAGAGCAACCTTTGACTTGTGCATCATTAATGCTGTTCAAGGTGTGGCTCTTGTACCTTGCAACACCTGAGGGGGGGGTTAAAGGTAACCTTTGAAATTGGTTCAACTAGGCTTCGGCCTACACTCTGCTCCTCTACTCCTCCTGCTGACCCTGGGCTCAAACACCGCTAGTTTTTGCCCGGAAATGCTAGCTGCACAGAGAAAAACACCAGCCAATGTGTTAGTGGGGTTCAGCACCGCCAGCTGTTCCCCTGCTGTGTAGTCGGCAACGTGTCCAGCACAAGCCACGCTGGCACAACAGAACAAAAGCTGCCACCAGTGCAGGCTTCGGCCTACACTTTGCTCCTCTCCTCCTCCTGCTGACCCTGGGCTCAAACAACGCCAGTTTCTGCCCGGACATGCTAGCTGCACAGAGAAAAACACCAGCCAATGTGTTAGTGTGGTTCAGCACCGCCAGCTGTTCCCCCGCTGTGTAGCCGGCATCGTGTCCAGCACAAGCCACGCTGGCACAACCGACCAAAAGCTGCCACCAGTGCAGGCTGCGGCCTACACTTTGCTCCTCTCCTCCTCCTCCTGCTGACCCTGGGCTCTAACACCGCTAGTTTTTGCCCGGACATGCAATCTGCACAGAGAAAAACACCAGTCAATGTGTCAGTGGGGTTCAGCAACGCCAGCTGTTCCCCTGCTGTGTAGCTTGCAACGTGACCTGCAAACGCCACGCAGGCACATGAACTGAAATTGAAGGGAGCCTGCCCCCCACCCCCCCAGGTGTTTCTATGTATAACAGCCACCTTGTACAGCAGTACTGCTGCATTTGTACAAGGTGGCTGACTTTTTCTCCTTGCACACGTGGAACTCAACAAGTACAAAATGTGTCTCATTAGAGACCATTACAATGTCCCTGAGGTGTGACTTTCCTTTTTAATGACACGCAGCACCCCCATTGTTAGCGCTGCCCGTCTCCTGACATCATTGGTTGGCTGGCTGTGCCTGTGCGTCCCCCCTGCCCGACACAACGCCCCCCGTTGTCTCATATATTTTGACTGCGAGGGTGTGATTGATGGGCACGAGCAGTGCATATGTTCCCCTGTTTTCACTCCCCTCCTTCCGCCTTCTTCTGACTGTGCGGCCTCATGGCCGCGGCATGCGATAAGGGATCAGCTGAGGCCGCCCAGTCTGAAGCAGGTGTAAGGACATGTGTGAGCGGCGAACATATTTACTGCACAAGGCCACGAATCCCAGCACCGCAGTGTGACTTTAGGAAAAGCCACTGTGGGTCTGGGATTTATGGCCATCGTTAACCGCACCGGCCAACATGAAATGAGGTCATGAGACGGCCTGCACTAACAGGGTATTGCCAAGGGATAACACAAGAGCGCAGTTTCCTGTACTGCAAATAACAACGGTAAGGAATCTGCGCACAGCACCTAGGTGTAAATTTGTACACCTGTGCTGCGTCTCCTTAAAAAGACTAGTAGTCACGCCTCCACTACTGTTTGACAGTATAATGGGCTAAATAGTGTACGTGTTTAATTCAGCGTGTGCAAGGAGCAAAATTAAATAGAGCAACCTTTGACTTGTGCATCATTAATGCTGTTCAAGGTGTGGCTCTTGTACCTTGCAACACCTGAGGGGGGGGGTTAAAGGTAACCTTTGAAATTGGTTCAACTAGGCTTCGGCCTACACTCTGCTCCTCTACTCCTCCTGCTGACCCTGGGCTCAAACACCGCTAGTTTTTGCCCGGAAATGCTAGCTGCACAGAGAAAAACACCAGCCAATGTGTTAGTGGGGTTCAGCACCGCCAGCTGTTCCCCCGCTGTGTAGCCGGCATCGTGTCCAGCACAAGCCACGCTGGCACAACCGACCAAAAGCTGCCACCAGTGCAGGCTTCGGCCTACACTTTGCTCCTCTCCTCCTCCTCCTGCTGACCCTGGGCTCTAACACCGCTAGTTTTTGCCCGGACATGCAATCTGCACAGAGAAAAACACCAGTCAATGTGTCAGTGGGGTTCAGCAACGCCAGCTGTTCCCCTGCTGTGTAGCTTGCAACGTGACCTGCAAACGCCACGCAGGCACATGAACTGAAATTGAAGGGAGCCTGCCCCCCACCCACAGGTGTTTCTATGTATAACAGCCACCTTGTACAGCAGTACTGCTGCATTTGTACAAGGTGGCTGACTTTTTCTCCTTGCCCACGTGGAACTCAACACGTAGAAAATGTTTCTCATTAGAGACCATTACAATGTCCCTGAGGTGTGACTTTCCTTTGTAATGACACGCAGCACCACCCTTGTTAGCGCTGCCCGTCTTTTGACATCATTGGTTAGCTGGCTGCGCCTGTGCATCTCCCCTGCTCGAAACAACGGCCCTCGGTGTCTTATTTTTTTGGACAGCGAGGGTGTGATTGATGGGCATGTGCAGTGCATATGTTTGCCTGTGTTCACTCATCTCCTTCCGCCTTCTTCAGACTGGGTGTCCTCATGGCCTCGGCAGGCGATAAGGGATCAGATGAGGCCGTCCAGTCTGAAGCAGGTGTAAGGACATGTGTGAGCGGCAAACATATTTACTGCACCAGGGCACGAATCCCAGCACCGCAGTGTGATTTTTTAAAAACACACTGTGGGTCTGGGATTCATGTCCATCGCTAACCGCAACGGCCAACATGAAATGAGGTCATAAGACAGGAAGCGCTCACAGCGCATGGCCAAAGGATCACAAGAGCGCAGACTCCTGTACAGCAACTAACAACGCTCAGGAAGCTGCGCCCATGCAAAAAGGTGTTGTTTTCGACACCTGTGCTGCTTTTCTTTAAAAAGACAAGTCACGCCTCCACTACTGTTAAACAGTATAATGGGCTAAATAGTCTACGTGTTGCATTCAGCTTGTGCAAGTAGACAAATTAATAGAGCAACCTTTTACTTGTGCAGCATTAATGCTGCAGAAGGAGTGGCTCTTGTTCTTTGTAACACCTGAGGGGGGGTTAAAGGTAACCTTTGAAATTGGTTCAACTAGGCTTCGGCCTACACTCTGCTCCTCTCCTCCTCCTGCTGACCCTGGGCTCTAACAACGCTAGTTTTTGCCCGGAAATGCTAGCTGCACAGAGAAAAACACCAGCCAATGTGTTAGTGGGGTTCAGCAACGCCAGCTGTTCCCCCGCTGTGTAGCCGGCATCGTGTCCAGCACAAGCCACGCTGGCACAACCGACCAAAAGCTGCCACCAGTGCAGGCTTCGGCCTACACTTTGCTCCTCTCCTCCTCCTCCTGCTGACCCTGGGCTCAAACACCGCTAGTTTTTGCCCGGAAATGCTAGCTGCACAGAGAAAAACACCAGCCAATGTGTTAGTGGGGTTCAGCAACGCCAGCTGTTCCCCCGCTGTGTAGCCGGCATCGTGTCCAGCAC
Source organism: Ranitomeya imitator (assembly GCF_032444005.1). Classification (NCBI taxonomy): domain Eukaryota; kingdom Metazoa; phylum Chordata; class Amphibia; order Anura; family Dendrobatidae; genus Ranitomeya; species Ranitomeya imitator. Next base: position 607,713,776 of record NC_091286.1, read on the forward strand.
AAGCCACGCTGGCACAACCGACCAAAAGCTGCCACCAGTGCAGGCTTCGGCCTACACTTTGCTCCTCTCCTCCTCCTCCTGCTGACCCTGGGCTCAAACACCGCTAGTTTTTGCCCGGAAATGCTAGCTGCACAGAGAAAAACACCAGCCAATGTGTTAGTGGGGTTCAGCACCGCCAGCTGTTCCCCTGCTGTGCAGCTTGCAACGTGACCTGCAAACGCCACGCAGGCACATGAACTGAAATTGAAGGGAGCCTGGCCCCCACCCCCAGGTGTTTCTATGTATAACAGCCACCTTGTACAGCAGTACTGCTGCATTTGTACAAGGTGGCTGATGTTTTCTCCTTGCCCACGTGGAACTCAACACGTACAAAATGTGTCTCTTTGAGACCATTCCACTGTCCCTGAGGTGTGACTTTCCTTTCTAATGATACGCAGCACCCCCCTTGGTAGCGCTTCCCGTCTTCTGACATCATTGGTTGGCTACTTGCGCCTGTTCGTCCGCCCTGCCTGAATAAAATGCTCCTCGTTGTCTTAATTATTTTGACTGCGAGGGTGTGATTGATGGGCACGAGCAGTGCATATCTTCGCCTGTCTTAACTCATCTCCTTCAGCCTTCTTCAGACTGTGCAGCCTCATGGCCGCGGCATGCGAGAAGGGATCAGCAGAGGCCGCCCAGTCTGAAGCAGGTGTAAGGACGTGTGTGAGCGGCCAAAATATTTACTGCTCAAGGCCACGAATCCCAGCACCGCAGTGTGGCTTTATGAAAAGACACTGTGGGTCTGGGATTTATGGCCATCGTTAACCGCACCGGCCAACATGAAATGATGTCATAAGATGGGCAGCGCTAACAGGGCATTGCCAAGGGATAACACAAGAGCGCAGACTCCTGTACAGCAAATAACAACGCTCAGGAAGCTGCTCCAAGCACCAAGGCGTTATTTTGGACACCTGTGCTGCGTCTCATCAAAAAACCAAGTCACGCATCCACTACAGTTTGACTGTAGAATGGGGTAAATTGTGTATGTCTTTCATTCAGCGTGTGCAAGTAGACAAATTAATAGAGCAACCTTTCACTTGTGCAGCATTAATACTGCACAAGGTGTGTCTCTTGTACTTTGTAACACCTGAGGGGGGGGTTAAAGGTTTCCTTTGAAATTGGTTCAACTAAGCTTCGGCCTACACTCTGCTCCTCTCCTCCTCCTCCTGCTTCAACACGGGCTCTAACATCGCTAGTTTTTGCCCGCAAGTGCTAGCTGCACAGAGAAAAACACACGCCATTGTGTTAGTGGGGTTCAGCAACGCCAGCTGTTCCCCCAGTGTGTAGCCGGCAAAGTGTCCTGCAAACGCAACGCAGACACAAAGCTGCCTCCAGTGCAGGCTTCGGCCTACACTCATCTCCCCCTGCTTACCCTTTGCTCCAACACCGCTAGTTGGGGCTCTAGGAAGACAATCTTTAATAGGCAAGGCAACGCATCCGGGTTCCAGCACCGCCAGCTGGTTCTCGGCAGTGTTCTTGTCACAGGTACTCCCTCGTGCCAAGCCTGGTTTCAGCACCGTCAGCTGTTTCCGGGTTGTGTCAACTTCACTGAGACGCCTATGCTTGCCCCGTCGTGGTGCGGTCGAGTTAGCCAACTCCAGGGTGCCTCCAGTTTAGGAGCTTCCTATGTGGGCTGCGTGAACTGGTAGTCAAGGCTGGTTCTGTAGTGCCAGTAGGCCCAGCTCCCCCTGTAGGACTGTTGGGGTTCGGTAACTGCGGCTGCCTCGCGGCCTAGCTGTTCTCTCCTCTACTGTGGGCCTTGGGGTCCACCACCTGGTTCCAGCACCGTCAGCTGGTTCCGGGCCGAGCCTTTGGCTTAGGTGCCTCCTCCTGGGTATCCGAGTTCCGCCAACGCCAGGCGGTCCTTGGTAGTGCTTTTAAGCGCGGGCACCTACAGCTTAGTAACCGGGTTCCAGCACCGTCAGCTGGTCCTCGGTCGTGCCATTGGCTCTTGCACACTGGGGCAACGCATCCGGGTTCCAGCACCGCCAGCTGGTTCTCGGCAGTGTTTTTGTCACAGGTACTCCCTCGTGCCAAGCCTGGTTTCAGCACCGTCAGCTGTTTCCGGGTTGTGTCAAGCTCACTGAGACACCTATGCTTGCCTCGTCGTGGTGCGGTCGGGTTAGCCAACTCCAGGGTGCCTCCAGTTTAGGAGCTTCCTATGTGGGCTGCGTGAACTGGTAGTCAAGGCTGGTTCTGTAGTGCCAGTAGGCCCAGCTCCCCCTGTAGGACTGTTGGGGTTCGGTAACTGCGGCTGCCTCGCGGCCTAGCTGTTCTCTCCTCTCCTGTGGACCTTCGGGTCCACCACCTGGTTCCAGCACCGTCAGCTGGTTCCGGGCCGAGCCTTTGGCTTAGGTGCCTCCTCCTGGGTATCCGAGTTCCGCCAACGCCAGGCGGTCCTTGGTAGTGCTTTTAAGCGCGGGCACCTACAGCTTAGTAACCGGGTTCCAGCACCGTCAGCTGGTCCTCGGTCGTGCCATTGGCTCTTGCACACTGGGGCAACGCATCCGGGTTCCAGCACCGCCAGCTGGTTCTCGGCAGTGTTTTTGTCACAGGTACTCCCTCGTGCCAAGCCTGGTTTCAGCACCGTCAGCTGTTTCCGGGTTGTGTCAAGCTCACTGAGACACCTATGCTTGCCTCGTCGTGGTGCGGTCGGGTTAGCCAACTCCAGGGTGCCTCCAGTTTAGGAGCTTCCTATGTGGGCTGCGTGAACTGGTAGTCAAGGCTGGTTCTGTAGTGCCAGTAGGCCCAGCTCCCCCTGTAGGACTGTTGGGGTTCGGTAACTGCGGCTGCCTCGCGGCCTAGCTGTTCTCTCCTCTCCTGTGGACCTTCGGGTCCACCACCTGGTTCCAGCACCGTCAGCTGGTTCCGGGCCGAGCCTTTGGCTTAGGTGCCTCCTCCTGGGTATCCGAGTTCCGCCAACGCCAGGCGGTCCTTGGTAGTGCTTTTAAGCGCGGGCACCTACAGCTTAGTAACCGGGTTCCAGCACCGTCAGCTGGTCCTCGGTCGTGCCATTGGCTCTTGCACACTGGGGCAACGCATCCGGGTTCCAGCACCGCCAGCTGGTTCTCGGCAGTGTTCTTGTCACAGGTACTCCCTCGTGCCAAGCCTGGTTTCAGCACCGTCAGCTGTTTCCGGGTTGTGTCAAGCTCACTGAGACACCTATGCTTGCCTCGTCGTGGTGCGGTCGGGTTAGCCAACTCCAGGGTGCCTCCAGTTTAGGAGCTTCCTATGTGGGCTGCGTGAACTGGTAGTCAAGGCTGGTTCTGTAGTGCCAGTAGGCCCAGCTCCCCCTGTAGGACTGTTGGGGTTCGGTAACTGCGGCTGCCTCGCGGCCTAGCTGTTCTCTCCTCTCCTGTGGGCCTTGGGGTCCACCACCTGGTTCCAGCACCGTCAGCTGGTTCCGGGCCGAGCCTTTGGCTTAGGTGCCTCCTCCTGGGTATCCGAGTTCCGCCAACGCCAGGCGGTCCTTGGTAGTGCTTTTAAGCGCGGGCACCTACAGCTTAGTAACCGGGTTCCAGCACCGTCAGCTGGTCCTCGGTCGTGCCATTGGCTCTTGCACACTGGGGCAACGCATCCGGGTTCCAGCACCGCCAGCTGGTTCTCGGCAGTGTTCTTGTCACAGGTACTCCCTCGTGCCAAGCCTGGTTTCAGCACCGTCAGCTGTTTCCGGGTTGTGTCAAGCTCACTGAGACACCTATGCTTGCCTCGTCGTGGTGCGGTCGGGTTAGCCAACTCCAGGGTGCCTCCAGTTTAGGAGCTTCCTATGTGGGCTGCGTGAACTGGTAGTCAAGGCTGGTTCTGTAGTGCCAGTAGGCCCAGCTCCCCCTGTAGGACTGTTGGGGTTCGGTAACTGCGGCTGCCTCGCGGCCTAGCTGTTCTCTCCTCTCCTGTGGGCCTTGGGGTCCACCACCTGGTTCCAGCACCGTCAGCTGGTTCCGGGCCGAGCCTTTGGCTTAGGTGCCTCCTCCTGGGTATCCGAGTTCCGCCAACGCCAGGCGGTCCTTGGTAGTGCTTTTAAGCGCGGGCACCTACAGCTTAGTAACCGGGTTCCAGCACCGTCAGCTGGTCCTCGGTCGTGCCATTGGCTCTTGCACACTGGGGCAACGCATCCGGGTTCCAGCACCGCCAGCTGGTTCTCGGCAGTGTTTTTGTCACAGGTACTCCCTCGTGCCAAGCCTGGTTTCAGCACCGTCAGCTGTTTCCGGGTTGTGTCAAGCTCACTGAGACACCTATGCTTGCCTCGTCGTGGTGCGGTCGGGTTAGCCAACTCCAGGGTGCCTCCAGTTTAGGAGCTTCCTATGTGGGCTGCGTGAACTGGTAGTCAAGGCTGGTTCTGTAGTGCCAGTAGGCCCAGCTCCCCCTGTAGGACTGTTGGGGTTCGGTAACTGCGGCTGCCTCGCGGCCTAGCTGTTCTCTCCTCTCCTGTGGACCTTCGGGTCCACCACCTGGTTCCAGCACCGTCAGCTGGTTCCGGGCCGAGCCTTTGGCTTAGGTGCCTCCTCCTGGGTATCCGAGTTCCGCCAACGCCAGGCGGTCCTTGGTAGTGCTTTTAAGCGCGGGCACCTACAGCTTAGTAACCGGGTTCCAGCACCGTCAGCTGGTCCTCGGTCGTGCCATTGGCTCTTGCACACTGGGGCAACGCATCCGGGTTCCAGCACCGCCAGCTGGTTCTCGGCAGTGTTTTTGTCACAGGTACTCCCTCGTGCCAAGCCTGGTTTCAGCACCGTCAGCTGTTTCCGGGTTGTGTCAAGCTCACTGAGACACCTATGCTTGCCTCGTCGTGGTGCGGTCGGGTTAGCCAACTCCAGGGTGCCTCCAGTTTAGGAGCTTCCTATGTGGGCTGCGTGAACTGGTAGTCAAGGCTGGTTCTGTAGTGCCAGTAGGCCCAGCTCCCCCTGTAGGACTGTTGGGGTTCGGTAACTGCGGCTGCCTCGCGGCCTAGCTGTTCTCTCCTCTCCTGTGGACCTTCGGGTCCACCACCTGGTTCCAGCACCGTCAGCTGGTTCCGGGCCGAGCCTTTGGCTTAGGTGCCTCCTCCTGGGTATCCGAGTTCCGCCAACGCCAGGCGGTCCTTGGTAGTGCTTTTAAGCGCGGGCACCTACAGCTTAGTAACCGGGTTCCAGCACCGTCAGCTGGTCCTCGGTCGTGCCATTGGCTCTTGCACACTGGGGCAACGCATCCGGGTTCCAGCACCGCCAGCTGGTTCTCGGCAGTGTTTTTGTCACAGGTACTCCCTCGTGCCAAGCCTGGTTTCAGCACCGTCAGCTGTTTCCGGGTTGTGTCAAGCTCACTGAGACACCTATGCTTGCCTCGTCGTGGTGCGGTCGGGTTAGCCAACTCCAGGGTGCCTCCAGTTTAGGAGCTTCCTATGTGGGCTGCGTGAACTGGTAGTCAAGGCTGGTTCTGTAGTGCCAGTAGGCCCAGCTCCCCCTGTAGGACTGTTGGGGTTCGGTAACTGCGGCTGCCTCGCGGCCTAGCTGTTCTCTCCTCTCCTGTGGACCTTCGGGTCCACCACCTGGTTCCAGCACCGTCAGCTGGTTCCGGGCCGAGCCTTTGGCTTAGGTGCCTCCTCCTGGGTATCCGAGTTCCGCCAACGCCAGGCGGTCCTTGGTAGTGCTTTTAAGCGCGGGCACCTACAGCTTAGTAACCGGGTTCCAGCACCGTCAGCTGGTCCTCGGTCGTGCCATTGGCTCTTGCACACTGGGGCAACGCATCCGGGTTCCAGCACCGCCAGCTGGTTCTCGGCAGTGTTTTTGTCACAGGTACTCCCTCGTGCCAAGCCTGGTTTCAGCACCGTCAGCTGTTTCCGGGTTGTGTCAAGCTCACTGAGACACCTATGCTTGCCTCGTCGTGGTGCGGTCGGGTTAGCCAACTCCAGGGTGCCTCCAGTTTAGGAGCTTCCTATGTGGGCTGCGTGAACTGGTAGTCAAGGCTGGTTCTGTAGTGCCAGTAGGCCCAGCTCCCCCTGTAGGACTGTTGGGGTTCGGTAACTGCGGCTGCCTCGCGGCCTAGCTGTTCTCTCCTCTCCTGTGGACCTTCGGGTCCACCACCTGGTTCCAGCACCGTCAGCTGGTTCCGGGCCGAGCCTTTGGCTTAGGTGCCTCCTCCTGGGTATCCGAGTTCCGCCAACGCCAGGCGGTCCTTGGTAGTGCTTTTAAGCGCGGGCACCTACAGCTTAGTAACCGGGTTCCAGCACCGTCAGCTGGTCCTCGGTCGTGCCATTGGCTCTTGCACACTGGGGCAACGCATCCGGGTTCCAGCACCGCCAGCTGGTTCTCGGCAGTGTTTTTGTCACAGGTACTCCCTCGTGCCAAGCCTGGTTTCAGCACCGTCAGCTGTTTCCGGGTTGTGTCAAGCTCACTGAGACACCTATGCTTGCCTCGTCGTGGTGCGGTCGGGTTAGCCAACTCCAGGGTGCCTCCAGTTTAGGAGCTTCCTATGTGGGCTGCGTGAACTGGTAGTCAAGGCTGGTTCTGTAGTGCCAGTAGGCCCAGCTCCCCCTGTAGGACTGTTGGGGTTCGGTAACTGCGGCTGCCTCGCGGCCTAGCTGTTCTCTCCTCTCCTGTGGGCCTTGGGGTCCACCACCTGGTTCCAGCACCGTCAGCTGGTTCCGGGCCGAGCCTTTGGCTTAGGTGCCTCCTCCTGGGTATCCGAGTTCCGCCAACGCCAGGCGGTCCTTGGTAGTGCTTTTAAGCGCGGGCACCTACAGCTTAGTAACCGGGTTCCAGCACCGTCAGCTGGTCCTCGGTCGTGCCATTGGCTCTTGCACACTGGGGCAACGCATCCGGGTTCCAGCACCGCCAGCTGGTTCTCGGCAGTGTTCTTGTCACAGGTACTCCCTCGTGCCAAGCCTGGTTTCAGCACCGTCAGCTGTTTCCGGGTTGTGTCAACTTCACTGAGACGCCTATGCTTGCCCCGTCGTGGTGCGGTCGAGTTAGCCAACTCCAGGGTGCCTCCAGTTTAGGAGCTTCCTATGTGGGCTGCGTGAACTGGTAGTCAAGGCTGGTTATGTAGTGCCAGTAGGCCCAGCTCCCCCTGTAGGACTGTTGGGGTTCGGTAACTGCGGCTGCCTCGCGGCCTAGCTGTTCTCTCCTCTCCTGTGGGCCTTCGGGTCCACCACCTGGTTCCAGCACCGTCAGCTGGTTCTCGGCAGTGTCTTTTGCTCTTGTACCTTCTGCTCCCCATCCTGGTTCCAGTACCGTCAGCTGGTTCCGGGCAGAGCCTTTGGCTTAGGTGCCTCCTTCTGGGTATCCAAGTTCCACCAACGTCAGGTGGTCCTTGGTAGTGCTTTCAGGCACGGGTACCTCCTGCTTAGTAACCGGGTTCCAGTAACGTCAGCTGGTCCTCGGTAGTTCCATTGGCTCTTGGACCTTCGGCTACCCATCCGGGTTCCAGTACCGTCAGCTGGTTCTCGGCAGTGTCTTTTGCTCTTGTACCTTCTGCTCCCCATCCTGGTTCCAGTAACGTCAGCTGGTTCCGGGCAGAGCCTTTGGCTTAGGTGCCTCCTTCTGGGTATCCGAGTTCCGTCAACGTCAGGCGGTCCTTGGTAGTGCTTTTTAGCACGGGTACCTCCTGCTTAGTAACCGGGTTCCAGTAACGTCAGCTGGTCCTCGGTAGTTCCATAGGCTCTTGAACCTTCGGGTAGCCATCCGAGTTCCAGTTCCATCAGCTGGTTCTTGGCATTTTCTCAGCCTTCTTGTACCTTCTGCTACATTTCCAAGTTGAAGACCCTAACGTCGACGACCCGGAAGACCACCACGATGACGACGACACGGAAGACCACCCCGATGACGACGACGACGTCGGCGGAGACGACGACGGCGGAGATGACGACACTGGAGACGACGACCCTGGAGACGACAACATGGAAGACCGAGAAGCAGAAGAACAAGAGGCTGCAGAACAAAGAGCAGAAGAACATTAAGCATAAGACTTAATATCAGAGCAAAAGATATTATCTAAATTATATGCAGAAGAAGACTAAGCAGTGTATGGGGGTGAGTCCGTTCCTCCTCGTGGTGCCCCTGGATAAAGCCTGATGCTGCAGGCCAAACTGAACGCGGACAAATGTAACTTTTGTGACTGGCAGAACGGAAGGTGTAATCTTCCAACTTTTATAGATAACAACTACGGGAATGCCTGTCACAAATGAGAATATGATGAAGAAGTAGAATAGGAAGAATAATAACAGTGGAATAAAAAGAATATGTAGAATAAGAAGAATAATAATAGTTGAATAAAATGAATATGAAGAATGTAATAAAAAAAAAAAAATAGGTAGAAGATGAAGAAGAAGATGAATAAGGTGAAGAAGTTGATGTCAAAGATGCTGATGATGATGAAGATGAAAGTGTGGGAAAAGAAAAAAAAAAAGAAAAAAAAGAAGGGGAAGGGCGTGGAATAGTGAAACATCAATATCTGACAAAATAAAAAAAAAATTTACATAGTCAATATCTTTGTCACTCCGAACGTCTTAAAAAAAAACAAAAAACATGCTATTCTATTTGATTGGGATAAACCTCTATGACTTTAATGTCTCCGCCACCTCCCCAAATACATCCGGCATTATTCTTAGTTGTTTTCCTTCATGTAGAATGAACCTACAAGGAAAGAAAGGGTTTATTTTAATTCCGATATTTTGGTCCCATTGACTTGCATTGGGATCGGGTATCGGTATCGGCGATATCCGATATTTTTTGAATATCGGCCGATCCAAACCGATACCGATACTTTCCGATATCGGAAGGTATCGCTCAACACTACTGAAGATGAAGTTCTAGTATGGACACGAGGAAGAGGTCAGACCAATCTGAAAAAGCATTGTCTTACTCATCAAAATAAAAATCTTGAACTTCTTGAACAACTTCAGTAGAGGCAGAGAGTATGATGATAATAATTCTTGTTCCTTGTGTAGTAGAAGATAGGAGCCATAAAAAGATGTTTAAACTAGAGATGAGTGAGCACTAAAATGCTCGGATGCTCGTTACTCCAACTGACGAGTTTAATGGAAGCCAATGGAAAATCTGAGAATTTTTCTGTAAGACCTTACAAAGAGGTCTAGGGGGCAGTGAAAATGTTGAAATGTATAGAAAAAGTTCTAAATGAAAGGAGAACAGCATAGGAAGACCCCTGGAAGAATCTCTGACTCCCAGATTGCTGCTGAGATTAATGGTGTCACATTTTTACACCACTTTAAGGACTGACAATGAAACATTCAAAATTGACGAGAAATTTGAGTTTACAGGAAAAAAATGTTACTAAAATTCTTTTCTTCTATAATGATTTGTATAAAAGGCAACATTTAAAAAGGATAAAAAAAAGAATTTAAGTAAATCAAAATTTAAATTTGTATTTAAAATTGGACAGTTCAGTATAATTTATAAAGGAAGCAAGAACTGCCAAAAATGTGATGGAAGAGAGACTACGATACACCTTGTATTAGGGCCTCATACACATTTTTTTCAAAATGTCATGTAGCGACACTATAAATATACTCAAACAAGACTCTAGAGGCAGGACAGCACAACACCTCCATGGTATAGAAGGACAACTCATGCCAGGTGTCCAGCCTTGAGACCCAATAGCTGAAGGTTGGAGATGAATTAGTAAATACGCTGGTTTTGTCAGTCAGGTATTGCTTCATCATCTTTAAAAACTTTTCCCTCCTTGTTAAAGATACCCAGCCATCTGGGCCTGGACACTGGGAGGGTGTCATGAAATTGGCCCAGGCCTTTGACAGTATTCCCCTGACTCTGCTGTACCTGGTATGTGTCTCCCCCACCTCTCCTGCTTGGTTGAGCAAAGAAGCTTGCACCTTTCCGCTAGCTTTGTCTGATGAGAATTTTTCAAACATATTTTCCGCAATGGTCTTCTGCTTTAGCACTATTTTAGTAGACCTCTCTACCACAGGAAGGAGAGATGCAAGGTTCTCCTTATAGTAGGGTGAACAACCAGTACTCTTTTTTGGCCAAGATGAATGTAATGCAAGGGTCACAAGAAAGGCAGTGGTAAATAAAGTCTGCCATATGTACCAAGGTACCTACAGCCAACACTTCCCTGTATCCACCATGATGACTACTCTTCATCTTCTCTTCCACCTCCATCTGTTTCTCATAATTTCCCTCCTCAGCCCATCCACGTAGGAGAGGTGGGACAAAACTTGTGTGTTGGTACCAGCCTTGTTGCTCTCAATCAGCTCCAGTTCCTCAGCCTCCTCAGCTTCTATGTCCTCATTGTTAGCCAATCTGCACTGAGCAGATAAGATGAGGCAGGGTAGTATCTCCCTGTCTCATGTCTTCCTCCATTTCCACCTGGACTGCATGCAAAGCTTAATTGTCAGCAGCGACTGTTTAAGTAAACACAGAAGCTGGATCACTGTGCTGATGATGGTGTCATTACAACTCCCCATCTTTGTGGAATCCTCAAAGTCTTGGAGAACCGTACAAATGTCAGACATCCATGCCCACTCTTCAGTTGTTATGCTTGGCAGCTGACCAGAATACTAATAGGCATGTTGCAACTTGCGCTCACCAACTGCCGTCTGCTGCTCACAAAAATGCTGTGCCAGCATGTGCAGAGTGAAGTTCCAGCATGTGGGCACGTCGCACACCAGTTGCTGAGCTGACACTTGCGTGCACTGTAGCAACACCACCAGGGCGGTGGCAGCTGTAGCCGAATTGCAGAAATAGGCGCTGACGAGGCGTACCTTGACCAGAAACACTGGCATATATGAGTAGGTTTTCAAAAACCATATGTGCCGTGCATGGTAGGTGTGTGAGCTTCCCCAGCTTCACAGCTGCCACCAAGTTATGCCCATTGTCACACATGACCATGCCTGGTTGTATATTCAGCTACAAGAGCCACAGATCTGTCTGGTCTGTTATTCCTTGGAATAACTGTGCTGTGTTGTGAGGTTTGTCTCCTAGACAAATTAGCTTCAGCAGAGCCTGTTGCTGCTTCTTTGAGGTAGTACTGCAGAGCTTCCAGCTAATGTGGACAGCGTGCTCTGAGATAGCACATTGGAGATGGAGGATGAGGAGCAGGAGGGGATGCAGGAACTTCTCTAGGAGATAAAGGAAACCCTGATAGCAGTAGGGCCATCAATCCTTGGTGTTGGGAGAACATTTGCTGTGCCAGGGTGGGACTCAAGTCCAGTGTCCACAATGTTCACACAGTGTGCCATCAGGTAAATGTAGCATACCTGGCCAACGTGTTGGTCGTTAAGTGGACAAACCCAGTAACCATGTTGGCATGGGTACTAGTGATGTTCCTGAACATGTGCTGGTACAAGGCGGGATGCCACACTGGGAGAAAATGTGGCAGCTGGGAACCGAGTACCAAGGGATAGCTGCCGGCGTGAGTCGACAGAAATCCTCCTGGTCAAGAAGCCTAAACGGCAACATTTCTAGGGCAAGCAGCCCAGAATTCTGCCCTTTTAGCTTTTGGGCCTGTGGGTGAGTTGCTGGAAACTTTCTACTACATTTCAAAGCCTGGGGTAGATATAGCTGAACGCTGTGCTGGAAGAAGGAATTGGAAGTGATGATGATGGTGCATCAGTATGTGCAAGGACAGGTGCAGGGCAGGAGGCATCTGCGCCAGTGTCATGGACAGGGGATTGGGAAGAACAAAACACAGGTGAAAAGGCAGTGGTGTCACTCTCTAATACTATTCATGGACCCATGCGTTCGGCCCACTGAGTCCGGTGCTTAGATGACATGTGCCTGAACATGTTGGTCGTAGTAAGGTTCATCATAGTCAGGCCCCAGCTAATCTTTGCATGGCACAAACTGCAAATGACCATTTCTTTTGCCTCAGAAATTAATTTAAAAAGGTAAAAACTGGGGAACACCTAACTCTTTGATGCAGAAATTCAGGAGTGTTGGTGCTCTGTGGAACAGTTGTTCGCCTTCTTCCTCTGGTCACCCCACTGCCTCTCACTGCCTGTTTCGGTGCTGCCGATCTCTCACCCCCAGCATTGCTAGGCTCGCTCTGCATGCCATCATCCACCACCTCGACTTCTACAGCCGTACCCTGGTCCTCCTGACTTGATGACTTATCAACAACCTGTCTTATCGGCAACTGTGTCTCAACATCATCTTACGCCTTAGACAAAATTTGCCATTCCCCTTCGTCATCTTCTTGTGGCAGTGGCAGTGGCCCCTCTAAGTTTTGTTCATCACTAAACAGCATCTCCTCCTGCCTCTCTTTGAACATGCAGTGTGAGAGGCCACAGTCAAGAAATCTGACCAGCACATCCCAACTAATGTGAACAGGTGCCAGCTAATACAATGATTCTTAGAAAAAACAAAGCTGCACTCTGGATTGTTTAGAATGGTAAATCTAGAAAATTGGGACAGAATTACTGCCATTGCAAATAGGTAAGTGCTACATTATGTACATATGGAATTTTGGAAAATTGGAACTGCAGTATTGCTATAAGAAAATTTACAGTAAAAAGAAGGTACTTGGTACATAAACTATGATGGTGGCAGTTGGGCTCATATGCATACCAATGTATGTGCTAAGTACCTTCTTTTTAATGTAAATTTTCCTATAGCAATTTATGTCATGGGGTTTGCTTTTTGTGGGGTAAGTGGATGTTTTAAAGATACAATTTTGGGGTAGATACAATGTTTTTAATACTTTCTTATTGCATTTTTTTATGGCGTTGCACGACTTCAAAGCCACAATTCTAACATTTCAATTTTTTCTAATTACCATGTTTGCCAATCGGATTAATTGATTTTATAATTTGGTAGAGCAGACTTTTACGGATTAACTAAATTACATTTTTTATTATTATTTATTTGTTTTTAATAGTTACTGGTACTTTATTTTTTAGTCCCTTATTAGAGAATTTGAACCTTTGATTGTCTAATCACTTGTTCTACATACAACTGTATTGCAACATATAGACAAAATACTGTTCTCTTGTGCATTGAGGTTTTCACCTGGCCCTCAGTTGTTACACCAACCCAGTAGATGTGTTCACAGAGGGTCGATAGAAAACACCGCACACAGAGGCAATTATGCTATTTAATTACTAGTGTCAGTGATTGACAGCAGCATGTAAGCAGCAGTCAGAGTGCTATCCAACCGCTGCTGTTACCAGAAGATGTTGGCTGTAAATCAAAACTGGCATCTGTTGGGTGTGATGCAGACTCAGCTTCTGAGCACGTTCCATGCTAAGGGTACCTGACAAAGAGCAAACCAGGACATACCAAATTTCTACCAATGAAGTGCCCCTGTCTCTCTGCATTAAGTGTTCCACAATTCTAAGTCATCAGAATTAAGTTGTCACAGAAATCACTCAAGAGCATAAGCACAGTAGCACATTTACTGCTGAGAATTGAGGGAACTTTAGTGGTAGAATATCGCCAATCGGGCACTTACAGTAGTGAAGCACGCTGGATTCAATCTTTACAAGTTACAACCAAGCTGCATAATGCCTTTCATAAAGGAAGGTTTTATCTCCTCTAGAAGTTTTCAATCTAAAGTTGTCAATAATTTTCCAGGGTGAAAACTTCTGATAGACTCTCATTAAGGCCATGGTCACTTATTTGTTGCAAAATTTTGGTGCAATTGAATTTTGCAAAATAGACCCCATGGTTGACATACAATTGTCTGCAGTGGACTCTCAACAGCGTGCTATTTGTTTTTTATAAACTATGTGAGTTGTGACTAATAGTGATGAGCGAGTGTGCTCGTTACTCGAGTTTTCCGAGCATGCTTGGATGTTCTCCGAGTATCTTGGGCGTGCTCATAGATTATGTTTGTGTCCCCGCAGCTGCATGATTTGTGGCTGCTAGACAGCCTGATATGTGTGGGGATTCCCTAACAAACAGGCAATCCCTGCATGTATTCAGGCTGTCTAACAGCTGCAAATCAAGCAAATATAATCTACGAGCACGTCCAAGATACTTGGAGAACACTCGAGCATGCTCGGAAAACTTGAGTAACGAGCACACTCACTCATTGGTCACTAAGAGTTTTTTTCAATGCAATGACTGAAATATAAATCAAAAATGTATTTTGGTTGTTGCCATGCAGCTAAAAAAGTCTGATTCTTAGCTTATAATTTTACATTTTAAATGGACCAATTCCTGAGTCTTGATTGCACTCCTGACCCATGGATAGGCTACTAGCACTGGATTATTATCAAAGTAAATAGACACCGAATCAGGAAAGATGAAATCAAGGGTAAGTACAAGAACAGTTGTTTTTCCATCCTTCTTCTTCTTTCCATCATCTGCCTTGTTAAGATGACTGTCTGCACCGCAGTGGTGTCTCTCCCCAGTGATTAATTATCTCTATCTAAGCTTTCCTCTCACCTCAATTCACCTGTCAAAGAAAAACCAGTGGAAAGAACAATTTACATAAAATCTTTTTATTTTGCTTTGAAAGTAGAGGGACATTTATTTGATTCAGGGATCTAATATAGTAGCTGTGGATTGATCATATCTCCATTAGTCAATTTTATCTGATGAATAATAAAAAGTGTTAATATAATAGTGGTCCATATATGAGAACAATGGACTTCTGACCAGTATTTTTTTTCTTCTGAGAAAAATTGGAATTAAATAAAAAAAAAAAAGTAGAATAAGCAAAGTTTCTCACGGGCATAATACAAGCTCTTTTTTATGCATTTCTATAATGCGGTTACTTCAGTCCATTAGAACCATAGCGGAAGTGGTATATGAGGCTGTAATAAGGATGGAAAAATGTGACAAGATTATAGTTTTTCGGTGTTGCACTTTTCTTCTGTCTAAGATGAGCAAAACAAACCTACATCAAACCTTTGTTGAGTGACCACATAGACCACAAACAGTGCAATGCATTTTCCTGTTGTATTTGTGTAGGTATACTTCAGGTACTTTTTTTTTGAGGAACTAAAACACTACAGCCAGAAAATTACTGAGAGTTTGTAAGAAATTATGAGATTTCCTTTATAAACAAGTTTTATTTTATCATGTTTAATGGTAGTTTTGGATTAAATTCATATTTAAATCATATATTGTGCTTTTCAACCCTATTTGAAACTTGCATTTTAAGAAAACCCATTACGGTACCTTAAGTGGAAACTACAGTGGATGATACTGTAACTGCAGGTCATTACATCTATGGCCAAGCTGGGATAATTTAGGTCATAGGTTGTACTTACATGTGTTGTCTATGTAAGAATTTTGTGATGGCTTTTGCCACAATTTTAAAAGTTGCGGCAATATCGATGCATATTTTAGAAAGTTGCCTTATGTGAAACTCCATTACGGTACCCTATGCAGAAACTAAAATCTACGATACTCTAGCTGTAGGTCTAAAACCCACAGTCAGGTTCGATTTGTGGTCATGTAAATGAAGGCATACTCTATTTTTGTGGTGATTTTCTGCTGTTTATTGTGGAATGTTTAAAAATTGCCCTAAAATAGATGCTTTTGTTTTACAAAATCAGTGCTTTTTTACTGAAATTACAAAACTTTGGCAAAAAGAAGGTCAAAAATAGTAAAAAAAATGGCTAAAAATGACCCATGTAAACACACCATGAATGATAATTCAGATGTGGCATAAAACATACCCCAATTATGGTGTATATTTCAGTGAAAAATATTATAGAAGTCTATGAAGAAATTCTGCAACCAAAATAAGTAAGACATTGAAAATATGTAAATGAAAAATTGCAGTGAAACAATATTTGCCAGAATATGACCACCATGTCTGAGTTAAGGATTTTTCCCTTATATTATTACATCTACACAATCTTTTAGTTCGATTTGTGTGCAAAGAAAATAAGTTGGTTTACGCCACATGTAAATTTCCGCTAGGGTCAATTTCACACATCCAATGTTTACAGTCTTGGTATGGACCATGATATTCGAAGTGGCCATTGGTCTCCTGACCTTAACTGAGCAGTCTCATATATGTCTATGCATTTGATGCGTTTGGGCCATAATATCGCAGTGAGTACCCAGATGTTGGATATAGTTAGCCAGTCTAAGGGGAGATTTACATTAGTAATATTTTTCTGCCTGTGCTACAGAATTTCAAGCCTTATTATATGTGGATTTGCTGTGGACATCTCCCTTTGCAATACAATATATAACAACACTTGTGAGGTTTCGGATTTGTCCGTGATGACCACGCAGCCTCCAGCCTAGAAAGATACCATATGCTATCCCAGCAGCCAGGGTCAGAGCTCCAGGGTGGGAAATGTAATCCATTGGAAATCGAGCCCGGGTCCTCCCACGTTGGGTTCTGTTAGTCACTTCCTGGTCCTACAGGTCGCACGCGTGTGATGTCATCGCCGCTATTCACCTGCGTTTTGCTTTACTACTCGCTTGCCGCTCTCTGCTCTGTAATTTCTTGATGATGTGGGAAGCCAGTAGGGGGTGCTGCCAGAGGTGACGGGTCACTGCATCGGAAGCCACGTCACCTCTGGCAGCGCCCCCTACTGGCTTCCCACGTCATCAAGAAATTACAGAGCAGAGAGCGGCGAGCGAGTAGTAAAGCAAAACGCAGGCGAATAGCGGCAATGACGTCACACGCGTGCGACCTGTAGGACCAGGAAGTGACTAACAGAACCCAACGTGGGAGGACCCGGGCTCGATTTCCAATGGATTACATTTCCCACCCTGGAGCTCTGACCCTGGCTGCTGGGATAGCATGTGGTATCTTTCTAGGCTGGAGGCTGCGTGGTCATCACGGACAAATCCGAAACCTCAGAATTGTTTCAGGAAATGATGTGGGAAGTGAAGCAAACAATATATAACACAAGTGACAATTTTGCAAATGATTTGCAGTGTCCCAAGCTGGAAAAGAAAACGTGCCATGTGTGAATCTCCCTTCACGGTCTTCTACATTTAGAAAACCAATGCAGTTAATAATAATAAAACAAGTATCAAATGAAGAGTGTTATCTATGGGCTAACGTTTCTCCATATGGAGAGTGACAAGCCATGCAGACCTGGATTGTCATTCTCCACAAGGAAAAACATTACACCTTAAATCTCAGTATTAAGCCTCTCACCTAGCCAATCAGAGTTCATACTTTGCACTGATGAGGTGCGATACCAGAAAACACTGGCTTTTATCCTAGGCCAAATGGCAAGGCTCGTTAAAGTGTCGATATTGACTATTAGGATTGCTACTTCCAACAGGTTTCACAAGAGTTCTAGTCTTCTTCCTCTTTGAAGAGGTAATTTGCATATTTAATTTCCCAGACGAGCAAGCATGGTGTATAAGTTTCCTAACTTTTACACGACAGACCTGGCTTGTCACTCTCCACAAGGAGAAATGTTACTCTTAGATCACAATTTTAAGCCTCTCACCCAGCCAAATCAGATCTCATACTTTGCACTGATGAGGGGCAATATCCCAAAACACTCTGTCTGCAAATTCCGATTCTGGTTTGGTTTTTTATCTTAAGCCATATGGCAAGGCTCGATAAAGGGTATTGACTTTTAGGATTACTATTTCCAATAGGTGGCACTAGAGTTCTAGTCCTCATCCTCTCTGAAAATGCAATTTGCAAATGAGGGGTGTGAATGAGATTTGATAACGGTCTATTGCGAAAGCGCAAAAAATGCAGCAAATTGTCACTTTGGTGGTCTTTTTTGAAAAGCCAAAGTGGTTGCATCAAACTAGGACAAAGGTAGAGTGGATAAGTTTTACAATAAAAGCCAATAAAGTCACTGCTTTAATTTTACAAAAGGCGCATAAAATATGAGAGGCGTAATCTGATTGGTTCCTCCAGTTTTGATGTATCTTCCCTATAGAGTCCTTAAGCTTTCAGCATCCATATGCAATCTATTAATACAAGATCAAGACCTGGCAAGAGAGTTTTCTTCTTGGTCTCAACAAAAGAAAAAAAATAAACTTTCTCAATAATTAAATTGCTGACTATATCACTTGTTCTTCCAGACTGAAAATATCTCATTCTTAGGGGCTAATGGGATCATCAATTAATCTAAGTGGAATTAATTGCATATTGTTGCGAGTGATTTAGAGACACCGAATTCATGTACCTCACACACACAGCAAGACACTTGAAGAGCATATTCATTCCACAGAGCACACTACATCAAAGCTCATTATCAACTCATAGCAATAAATATAATAAAAAGCTGATTATTCTAATTCATCAATCACCCATCATTAGCCAGCAAAATTAAATGTGTTCATAATTAGCGTCTTAATTCTGGCAAAAAAAATAATTCTAAAATGTATTCAAATAAGAAAGCTTGTCATTTCATGAATGGCGCTGACGTCTAGGTCTAGGTTACCTAAGATCTGTGTTGTTAGTTACTACTGAATCAATATCAGGTTTGAGAGCAATTACAGACACAATCAATATTTCGATTGATTCTTTTTTTTTTTCAGCGCTCACGTGCATGGTTATATTACTGATCCATTCAAGCTCGACTTGTATAAAGGAGTAAAAAGAAGCAACTATACAAGTCTATGAGGCCAAAATGCACAAAGTTCTCAATGTGGAGGCTTAACCGTCCTCTAGTGTTAGCTTTCTGTTGCTCTTTCTTATGTTAATGGATCGGTTTTGACCCGTGTCTTAACTCACCCCTAGGATACCCTAAAAACAGTTATTTATGATCCAATTTGTTTCTTACCTCTTAGTTACCTTGTTAGGGTTTCTCATCCATGGAAGGATTGATTTTAATATTTTTGTTGTGGCCCCCTGGGCCTTTCATTTGAGAGCATACCCTTCATTTTCAATATAAAAATATTGTCAAATGAACCTCAAGAGAATAATATAAACTATACTCTGCAAAGTACCAACTCTAAGCTGATTTGGCCATACATGCCTGGACATGTCCCTAACTCAAGTTGTTGGAGGTAGAGCTGGCTGTGGGCTGTTGGTTTATATTGTGTTTATGAGTTCAGTTTTGGGACTTATTATTGTTTTTTTACTCTTATATTAGACCTGGGTCGAAATTGACCCCAACAACACAAATGTTACAATTTTCATAAGAGCATTCTACAATTTAGTAAAATAGTTTTATTGTATTGTATTTTGTTTAACAATAAGTTCCTGAAAAAGTCAAAAAAGTCTTGATGCAATAAACAAATGTATGTAGAATTTGTATGCATTTAAAACCTAAAACGGGTCGGTCACGACCCTAACACTAGAGGAAGGTTAAGATGACCTCTTACCAAATGTTTCATGTTGAATTGGACACTCAATGTAGAGTGGCATTAAATGTTCTTATTTTTTTTTCATTTTGCCTCTGTGTTAGGCCACATTCACATGCTCAGTGTTTTACATCAGTATTTGTAAGTCAAAAATCAGGAGTGGAACAATAAGAGGAAAAATATAATAGAAACACGTCACCACTTCTGTATTTATCACCCACTCCTGGTTTTGGCTTACAAATACTGATGTAAAATACTGACGAAATACTGAACGTGTCCTTTCGGATGTATATTAGCAATGAATATATTGGCACCTAACAGGTTAACATTTGTTAATTCCTAGTGGGTGTTATTAGACAACAACTGATTACACCCACTTGAACTTAACTTGAACTTAACTCAGTACGTGTTAAATACATTGATTGCTAATATCTCCGCAATGGAGAAGCAAAAATAAAAAAAACTTTTATTCCGCTCTGCAGCCACTATTACATAATGTGTCTGGTTCTACATGAAAATGTTAGTGATCCATCCTCTTAAAAAAAAAAATTATCTCAGCTGAATTGGTAAATTGTGTTATGATGCATTAGATGCAGTTAATTGTTTCTGAGCGTAGAATAATTAGGAAAAATGGTGCCACCACAAAGCGTGCCATGACATGGAGTCATGGAAATTCTGTGTGCTGTCTTAAAGACTGCGTGGTGCCTAAAGTTTCCCATACAAATAAAATTAAAATTAATGGAAGTGTAAAATACTGATCATAGAAAGTGATGGTTTTAGCTGACTAATGTCACACCATCATTGTCTGAAGAGAAGTCAACTGTGTGTGAAATCTTCAGAAGATGCCTTTATTTGATTCACACCGGTCGACATGCAAACAATAATTCAGTGAAAAATCTTTTTTCCCTTCTGCAAAGGCCATTACTTCAAAAATAATCAAACATGTAAGGCTACATTGACCGAGTGTAACAGCCAACATAGATCTGATCAGGTGGGGTTTTTGTTTGACCAGAATCACTCTTTTGACTGGAGATGGGCCGATATGCTCTATATAATCAAAATGTATGCAATTATATAACATTGATTTATTAATGTTGGACCTGAGGTACACAATTGTGATAGAAATGCATGCATAACCTGATAACATGTCTAAACACCGAAGCTAACCGCATTTCAGGAAAACATGGTCTTAGTACTTTGAGTCTCAAGAGGAGCAGTTGAACTAGGACTTGCCACCATAATATGGACACAATATTTTGGCCCATATTCTGCTTGTGTGAAACCATACATACAACATAGGTAGAAATAAGCATGCATATATTACCTTTTGTATAACATGGCTTTTTGACATGGCCATCATTGGACTTTGGCCTTCTATCCTCCCCTGACATGTGTCTCATGGTATGTTCATCGCAAATTCTCATGCTATCTCGCCTTCCAGCTTCCATGGCCATCTTGTCCCTCATTGCTTTTGCTCTCTCGCTCTCTAGAGCTATGGCTTTTTCTAGCAGTGTCAGATTACCTTTTGTCATATCAAAGACTTCTTCTGACCTGTCGGAGGTGATGGAGGTAGTATCATCATCTCTATCAATGAATTCATCCTCTTTTGCACAGCTAGAAAAAGTTCTTGACCTGGGGCTCAATTGTTCTTCAAGTCTCATTAAGTTCATCATGTCTGAATAATTCCTATCTGGCATTCGATCAGAATAGTCTTCGTCCGCCCTTGGCATTCTCATACCCATACATTGTTGTTGACTTCTATCCGAATTAGTTTCGCTAAGTTTCCGTGCAAGGTCAAAGCATTGATTACGTAAGCATTCCAAACTGCTCAAGCACACCTCCTCATCACTCTCCTCCACCATTTTCTCGGCATGTCCATTATTTGTAGGCTTGCCTAACATCAAATAGTTCATATTCCGTGTATCTTCATGGGAATGGTCAATATAATTCCTATCATTGAGGTTATCAGAAAGTACTACGCCATGTCCTTGTGCCAACAGTTTGAGGGAATCCACTGTTTCCCGAACAACATCACTGTCCAAGTCTAAACTGAGCTCTGTTTTCCGTCCCACATTCTCGTTCTTGTCACTGTCATCTTCCATGCTATTAGATGTATTGCTGTTCATTTCAGATTCCGTCCTGGCTCTGTATGCCGCATCCTCGGCTATTTTGCCAAGATTCAACAAAGACTTGGCTACCAGTTCATCGTAATTATCGTATTCATCATTATTATTATCATCCTTTTCGGTGTCGTGCATTATTCGAGAGCTGTGACAATCCATTGAGTGATGGTCTAAAAAGTGAAAAGAGAAAAATAGCTAGAAGGGCTGAGTGACATTTTTGGTTGATTTAAGCCTTCATGACGTAAAACACAGCATGATGAATACCAAGATATACTTTCAATTGACAGCTGTATGTAAAGAGACAGATGGAAATACAAAAAAGTTGTTACATTTCTGCATAGGTTTCGATTAATTATTCAGTTACACAATAAATAAATTGGAAGGCTATGTGCACACGTTAAGTATTTGGTACTGAGATTTCTGCTCCATTTCTGCATCTCTTGGGAGGAAAAATTGCGTAAAATACTCACCAAAAACCAATCGTGGGAAAGTAGTCTTTGTGAGTAAAATCTGCACCAAATCTGCAAGTCAAAAGAAGCAATGTGTGCACGATACTTAAGGATTCTCATTGCAGTCATTAGTCATTTACTTTGCAGGCATTAGGAAAGCCTTCAGGTTTTGTGACAAAACTGCCCATAAAAACCGCGACAAAAATGTGACAAAAACACAACATGTGCACACAGACTATGGGTTAGTGCCACTTAGGCAGTTAGATTTAGGTATACAGATGAAGGCAGCAGACTTTGATGTTCAGACAGAAAAATGGTCATTTTTTACTTTTTGGATAATAGCGCCACTCTTGTCCATAGGTTATGTCTGATATGGCAGCTCAAACGTATTCCTTTTAATAGGATTGACCTGCAACACTAAACACACAAAATGGAGTAATTTTCTGCAAAAAAGTAGACCATTCTTCTAAGGGCAGAGACAGACTGCCGTATTTCTCGTGCGAGAATCGCATCGTACTGCATGGACTGGCCTGGCATCTCTCCTGAACTGAGCAAGACTGTATTCTGAATCTTATCATTTACCACCAGATCATTAGATCATCTTGATGTCACAAACTCGGCTCAGCTTTATGGCAATTGCATCCATCTTTTAAGGGCATTTTTTAGGGCATTTAGTTTTGATTTTTTTTTAAAGAGCCAACCAGTGTTTATCCAGTGGGAAAGTTCACTGGGAGCCTACAACTAAGAGGACTCACATTCTTTATGATATGCCGACCCCAGAATTTGGTGCATATCCTACTCAAAGATGTCAAGGTCTTGAATTAATTTTCGCTTTGCTCAAAGCTCCGGCTGCATTTTGATTATCTAAGTGCCTCACATTCAAGAACATCAGCAAACATGGAGCTTGCAAATTTGTTCTCCGGATGTCTTCCTGCTGCCAAGATTTGGAGGGAGCCATCCTGTAAGTGATTGTCCTACTCTTCAAGGAGAGACAGTTTTTTCTTCTTCCCCGGGAGAACTTATTTGCATATATTTCCCAAGTAGCATTGTCTGTAAGATGACATACTCCATCTGAATCTGTCAGCAGTTTTTTACTACCTAATCTGAGACCAGCATTGTGTTGGGGCAGAGACCTTGATTTCAGTGATATATCACTAACAGGGCTGCTTGCTGTAGTTTTGATACAATCACTGATTTATTGAGCAGGAGATTATAATCATCTATAGTGGTCTAATAAACCTGCAATCCGACCACGCCCCTCACCACTGATTGGTAGCTTTCTACCTATGAGCAGTGTGCACAGAAAGCTGCCAATCAGTGCTGTGGGCGGGATTATACAGGGCTCAGTGTTCAGAGAACTGCTAGATCTGCAGCAGAAAAAACAGGGATTTTATCAAAACTACAGCAAGCGGCCCAGTAAGTGACACATTGGTGTAATCAGGGTCTGTAGCCCTAAATGATGCTGCTCTCAGATGGAGTAAAAAAAAAATGTGGTAACAGATTCACTTTATTGTGAACCAGCACCCTTAGACACATGAAATAATGATGACAACCAAAGATGGATTCCTTTAACCCTTGAGTGATAGCTTAATACAATGTGATTTTCAGCAATGAGGCATAGATTGGTATTTGCCATCTATGGAGGAGCTCTTTAAGATTTTATAGTTAGGATAATAGAAAAAAAATCTTTAAAGTGGAGCCAATGTTTGTTTCTGTCCCACAATAGCTCATTTCTAATTCTATATCTATAGGTCTCAGCCGTGACCCCGCTCTATAGTGAAGCCATTGTTTAGCCTGCAGAAATAATGTTTATCACCCGGGAATCAGTAGTAAAGCTATCGCACCTCTATATTAAATTGTAAAGACTCATTATTGCCACCAAAGTGTTGTCAGAAAGTTCAGTATCTGCGGCCGCCCTCGCTCCAAGTATACTGGGAAAGAGATTCTGGTTCTCATGGAAACACACGCCGTATAACACGGATTGTAAGAGAAAAGGGGAAAAAGATAATAGGTGAATGGCAATAAACCAGAAGATATCATTGCTGGGGTGGAAGCTTCACATTCACACAAAATGCTCTGTGAATCACAAAAGAAAATCCAATAACTTTGTCCTATTGTGTCTGTATGGATGGAAACTGCCAACTATTTACCAGTAATCCCGAGGATGGAAATTACCAAATGTTACAACATAATCATTGCAGTCTCTCTATCTATCTATCTATCTATCTATCTATCTATCTATCTATTTATCTATCTATCTGTCATGAGTCACAGGGGGGATATTTTTGATTATCCCACCGCTGCCACCAATATGTCATGAACCGGGGTTGCTTGGTTGCCCCATTCTTTTCTGAAGGGGATTTATTTTTATCCCACTTCTCAGTTCTGCTTTGGAACTTGCAGCTCTCTGGTGCCCCCTTTACCCTCAGGTCAGGCATGGAACTGCATCTAGGATAATTAGTCGCCAGAAAGGCTGCCTTGCTATGTATTGGCTATTGGGCACACTGCAGCTAGGGCGATAAAACTACTCCCGCTCAGGCAGGAATAAAAATGATCAACGCCGTCCATCGCTGCCAGTTTTCCGCTGCCACCAGCTCCTATTTTCCTATTTCTTATTAAAAAACGGGTCAGGAGCCAACCCAATCAGTAGCAATGGCTTACGTTAGAGGCTTTAGGGTAACTTTAGAGCAAGGAAAACAACGCTAGCAAATATGATAACTTTTACTTAAAAAAAAAAGATTAGGCAGTGTTTACAAAAGTAGATAAAATATATTATAAAAGGAGACAATTATCTTTTGTACAGACCATCACAAAATAAAGAGGGATTAATGGAAGAAAAAACACTTACAGTTGCTTAAGTCATTTCATAGCAGACCATGCGGTGTAGGGGGAGGGACAATACATCAAAATGCATCACAGAGCGTCTCTCAGCTAGCTCCCTGGACAAAGACTAGTGCAAAATGAGGTCTCCCTGTCTTACACCCCTGGTCGTGACATCACTGAGTGGGCTGGATACACCCCTTTTTGAAAGGTATGGAAAACCATCTAGTAAACATATCTAGGCATATGAACCTCGTAGAATGGCGGCACAATTACCGTTTTTCTCAGCACGAAATAGACGCTCATTTAAATCAAAACACGGCTTGGCTATGAGCCTCGGTTAAGCAATAATGTGTTACTCAATTTCTGCTAAGCACTGAGCTCCCAAAACCCACCAGTTGGGAACCCGATCCCTGCAGTTTCCTGAAATATGAACTGCCTATTTCTGTGAATATCCTGTGTTGATATATTTGGTCGTAAAAGACCACTATAGCTAAACAAAGGGATTGTCATGTGTTGCTACTCTTTACTTTCGGTTTCACAGCTGCATGCAGAGGTGGCAGGCAGAAGATAAGTGTATTCACCCACAGACAGCTGGGGGGAAGAGAAGGGGGTCAGAAAGCCCACAGCGTGTCTGTAAAGCCATGGAACTTTCTAGAAGTATACTCAGAACATGGCATATTTACATTATTGTGACACTATCTCTATATGTAAATGCAGTGTCATTATGGTGTACTGTTACTAGATGAAGTGGACAAATCCTTTTAGTAATTATTTGATGTGTGGCCCAGGAGGAAGCCTAGACTATTATAGCTCAGGAACAGCGGAGCACTCTGCACCACATGATCGCCACGCTCCCACAGCGGCGTAGCCCACTCCAATGCTCTGTCTGACAGGAGAGACTTTATAAATCCCACCTTTGCCCGCTTTGTGGGAAAACGTGCAGCCAGAAGCTCGAGATGTATAGACCACTGGCTCACGAGACCCCTACAAGATTTACTATCTCCAGAAAATTTCTCTGGCAGCGGGAGGCGAAAAAGAGTCGGAACAGGGGTGGCAGTGGACAAGGTTGCTGCAACCACGCTAGCAGTCTGAACAGCAACTGCGGTAACATCCATTGCTGAGATTGAGCGCTCGAGAGCCGCCAATCTACCCTCCAGCTGCTGGATGCACCACAAAGATTGCTGTTGATCTGCCATTTACTAGCCAGACCCTGGCGCCTGTATTATGTTAGGGCTGGTGGAATGCACCGAGTAAACATAGATGTTATTATTGGTGTGTTCGCAGCTCGGGGTCCACTGTGCAGGAGGAGAACCTGCTGCTAGCAAATGTCACTATATGGCAGTATAAGCGAGCTCTGTTACTTCACAGAGTCGCCGTGATAGAAAAGCACTGTGTCCTGTTAAGCTCACAGGAGTACGCAGCTAACTGCTGAGCTGATAGCAGTCAGTGATCATGCTGTCAGAGAAGCACGCAAACAATTCCTCACCGGAGGTGCCGGTATTCTAGTGGCTTATTTCAGCCGTGCCCTGAATACATGCGAACAAACTCCTCATCGGAGGTGCCGGTATTCTAGTGGCTTATTTCAGCTGAGCCCTGATCACAAGCATACATGACCACACTGGCGCAAAGCTCATAACAAAGATTGATACTAGCGCATGGCCATGCAGCCATGCAAACCTTTTATAGTTGCAGCAACTTCAGGACCTTCCTAGAGGACCAATGTGAGTTGCTTAAGGACCTGAGCGTGTGACCCCTGACCTCCAATGAGAGGTCTTCCTTTTTGCATGCTCAGAAGGGAGAAAGCAGGACTTAGTCCCAGAATCGAGTCCTCACCACTGACCAGTACTAGCTATAATGGCAGAGCCTGGAAGAACAGCAGTAGCCAGATGAGCCAGACGCTGGGACCGACGTCTTCGCTGAGCAGGCTCCACTGCGGCTGGAGAAGAATGGGAGACTGCAGCAGAAATGGCTCGAGATTCCCCCTGTGCAGAGGCTGGAACTCGAGCCCTAACAGTGAGGGCGATTATATGCGAGGGTCGATATGGATCCCCAAGGATGCAGACAGAGCCCTATTAGACTTGCTGGAGTGCCTTGTATCCACAGCAGGACGCCTGTGAGTAACAAGGCAAAATAAAAGTATGTGTGGACCTGATCAAGCTACTTGACCAAGACAATATTCAGGAAAACCCGTTAAGGGGTTTTATTTTTGGAGTGAACTACAGGATGGTAGTTGAGGCGGCTCACTCCCTCGGGTCTTACAAGCGGCCCTTGGCCACAGATTCTAGTTAAAAATCCTGCTGTAAAGGATTTGGGTGTCTCAGTGTTTGTTTTCAAGTGGCAGAGCAGGTGGGTCTGCAGCATCCAGCTTGTGTGAGGCAACACAGAGCCAAGAGCAGTGAATGCCTGGCACCCTGCAGAGTGATATGGTGGTGCAGTTACCCTCGGCAACCAGTATTAGATACGGACTGCTGTGACGCCCTGGCTGCAATCTGGAGGATACCTTGTGCTGTTCATTTTGTGAGTTATTTTCCTGGGTCACTGCCTATCTGTCACACTGCCCCAACCCCGCTGCACTACAATATATTGGCCAATATATGTGAACCCAACTACCACTTCAAGGCGTCCTTCAAAGTTGGGTCAAAAAAAGCAAAATCTCTAATGAGGCCCAGAATTATTGCAAATCTTTAATAGCATTAGTCTTTTTATATAGGCCAAATTGACTTTTGGGGCCCCCTAGGCTCCACGGCCCAGGTGCAATTGCAACCGTGGCACCTACAGCATTTTTGCCCCTGATCATTTTACCGCAAGTGTGCAATTTGCATAAATGCAGTCACGTGCACAGCTGAGTTCAATACAAGTGAAATGAGCAAAGTCATGATGGCCCGCTCTCAGTGCCGGTACAGAAAAATCTTCACAGTTTGTGCTGTGAGGATTCAGAAGTCTGAAGTTACATAGACTTTAACTTCAACCACTTTAACGATCAGTATCGTGGTATTATCAATATTCTATATGCAGGTAACATTTGGTTATTGTTTGTTGGTATTTGTCTGTAATATTGCAATATTATTATTTTGATGTAATTACTTACACTTATATATTAACATTTTTGGTATTATTAGAAATATTGGTCTTGTAATAAATCTTGATTTTCTCCAATCTGGGGGCGAGGACAGTATGGGCCTCTGTGATTTCAAATGCCAGGGCTAAATTTCAGTCCCAGTCCATCCCTGGTAGCAGATCAGACAATTGCAACAAGCAACATGAGAGTTCCTTGAAGGGTCCTGTTCTGTTTCTGAAAACTAGGAACAGTCCCGGCAAATTTACAACAAGGAGAGAGACACAATGGACTCTGTGCCAACGTATCTCAGAGGCATCATGGTGGCACAGTGGTCAAATACCTTAACCCCTTAACCCCCGGGCCATTTTGCATTTTTTGCATTTTTGTTTTTGCTCCCCTTCTTCCCAGAGCCATAACTTTTTAATTTTTTGGTCAAAATGACCGTTTCAGGGCTTGTTGTTTGCGGGACAAGTTGTACTTTTGAACGACACCATTGGTTTTAACATATTGTGTACCGGAAAACAGGAAAAAAAATTCCAAGTGGGGTGAAATTGCAAAAAAAAAAGTGCAATCTGACAGATGTCTTTTTTCTTTTTACCATGTTCACGTAATGCTAAAACTGACCTGCTGTGTTAGGAGTCGAGTTTCCTCTGCTGCACAGGGGGAATCTCGATCCGTCTCCGCTGCGGTCTCCCATTCTCCTCTAGCCGCAGTGGAGTCTGCTCAGCAGGGACGTCACTCCCAGTGTCTTGCTCGCTCTCACTCTGTACAGAGAGTTACTGCTGCTTCTTCAGCTCCTGCCATTAAAGTCAGTGCTGGTCAGCGGCGAGCGGACTTCCCTGGGACTAAGTCCTTGTTTGCGCACACTGAGCATGCCCAGAGCAAGATCTCCCGTTGGAGATCGAGGGTCATGTGCTCTGGCTCTGCAGCGCATTCCATTGGTCCTCTTGGCAGGTCTTGGAAGGGCAAAGTTTCTGTGGCCACTTCCTGTCCTTCAATTATATAAACTGCGCATGACCGCACGGCCATGCGCTAGTGTACAATTGAATACGTGTGTTTGTTGTGAGTGCAAGTCGTTCATTAAATACCCCTACCCTATTGTATGACTGTTCGCGTATGGAGTATGGCTGCTATCTAGCGCCCGACAAATCACTCAACGTGTCACACACGTATCAGCGTCTATTGCTGTGACCGCCAGTGCGGCGCCACGCGCCAGTAGTGCGCTTCCTGACCCACGTCTGGGTGCTTAGTGGTGCCTGCCAGCACGGCACAGTTCGCACTTCGGTGCTCTTATTATAATAGTTGCCTAACACACCCTGTTGCGGTGTTGTGCCAGCAAGTGGTCTAATCGGACTTCAATCCTAGTTGGGGTTAAGTTCGCTGACTGCTTGCTCGCCTTCTATGTGCGGTACCGCGACCCTGTGACGCAACAGGATCGCTTCCTTCACGTTGGGTGAAGTTTAACCCACGCGAGTATACTTATGAGTACCGCCATATAGTCCGTCATTACTCAGCAGCAGGTTCCATCTCTGCACGGTGGACCCCGGGCTACGAACGCACCGTACACTATCAGTCTTATTATTTGGTGCATTCCGCTAGCCCTAACATGCTGTTATGATTCTTCAGGTAATTACGAGATAATAGACACCAAACATGTCTAATTTCTTTTTTATCTAAAAAATTCCAAAGTTTGTTAAAAAAAAATTGCGCCATTTTCCGATACCCGTAGCATCTAAATTTTTCATGATCTCGGGTTGGTTGATGGCTTATTTTTTGTCCCCCGAGCTGACATATTTAAGTTTACCATTTTCGTATAGATGCAATCTTTTGATCACCCATTATTGCATTTTATTTATGTAGCGGCGACCATAAAAAGTAATTCTGGCGTTTTGACTTTTTTTCTCGCTATGGTCCTTAATCTGATCGGCTCTGCTACATACAAGCGATGATCAGATTGCCTGTTTGTAGCAGAAACGCTCACTTGCTATGAGCGCCGACTACTAGGGGGCGCCCATCCCGCAGTGACAACAATAGAGGTCTGCTGGAGACCTCTGGTTTTCATGCCAACCCATCGGTGACCCGCGATCACGTGATGGGGTCACCGATGGATGGGATTTCCAGCACGCTTGCCAGAAGCGCGTGTTAAATGCCGCTGTCAGAAATTGACTGCTGCTTTTAACTAGTTAACAGCCACTCGTGGCTGTTTCGGGCAAATGTCAGCTTTATATACTGTATCAGCTGACATGTTCCCAGATAGGTGAAGGCTGAGTGCCAGAGCCTGCACCAAACAGTGGGAGTCCGACATCAGCGTAGTATCATGCACGATGTCGGAAAGGGGTTTTCAACTGAACAAAATATATTTTAATCAATAGATCTTGGAATAATAATAATTTCCACAATTTAATGTGTTAAATAAAATGTTCCTGTGCTGAGATAAGCTTATAAATGTGTTCCTGCTGTGTAATGGCCATGTCTGACCATGCAGGGACATGGTCTGATCATACCACAGCTCCTGGGCAGGTGAGGGGAGCAACTTTTTTTTAGCACGTTCAATTGTAGAACTTATTTGTATTCCAATATCTACAAATAAAATAAAAAATGAAGGCAGCACTCCAAATTCCTTGCGGTGAAAAAAGTGGTAGACTTTATTCAAACCCACATGTCTGGGAGACGTTTCAGGTCACAATGAACCGTCCTCAATGTTTTCTGTTCATGGAAAAGCCCCATTAAGATGATGCCGAACTTTATTTATTTATTTTTTTGTTTTCCTTGAGTCAGCATTTTTTGAGGTTTTTATTGATACCATTTTGGGGTACATACTGTACAGTGTTTGGATAACATTTTGGGGGGAAGGTGCAGCAAGTAAAAAACTCCACAATTCTAAAATTCTTTCTTTTCATTACATTTATTGAATAGACTAATTAACTTTATATTTTTATTAATTTTACATTTTGGTCAAGGCAATACCTTATATGTTTATTTATGAAATGGGAAAAGAAAGGTGGCTATAATTTTAATATTAAAAAATAAATTTAAAATATTTTAAAAATTTGCTTTTTACCTTATTTTTCAAACCCCTTAGAGGATTTGAACTTGTAATCGAATGATTGTTCTGTACGCTGTAATTTAGCTATATTGCTGTATACTGAAGAAATTATGTTATTACTAGATGGCAGCCCGATTCTAAAGAATCGGGAGTCTAGAATCCATATATACTTTATTTATTCAAATGTAAAAATAATACAATTAATAAATAATAGTAAGAAAGAACAAAAAATGGCTGCACTCACCAGCTCTTGACAATTCTTGTTATTTAAGGTACAGTTACACAGGATCCATGAACATGCTTATGAGGGGAGGGATGAAAGACATCAGACGACAACTTTGCGTGTTGTGGCAAATGCCACAACAACGGTTCTTTGCTTAAGAACAATGTCAAGTAGTAGGAAAATAGCCAGTTAATAATAGGCAATAGTTCTTTGCAGGAATGCAGATATTAATAAATAGGCAGTTTATATTGCAGAGAAATTGCTGGGCAATAATGGACAATGTCCTTATGTGGCAAATAATAGAGCAATATACCCAATGTGGCAAAGAAGAGGTTAATAAACGGCAGTCTCTCAGTATAACAGTCAGTGAATAATAGGCAGCATATGGAGAAAACACCAAACAAAAGTTCAAAATTGGTGTGAAAATGTCACTGAACCACTTCACAACTAAATATATATAGTTTTGGTAAATGGTATTATCATTTTTTTGACGAAATTCGGCAGGAGCTTGAAGAGCAACGTCACTGGGCCCGCCTCCACGCAGTAGAAACTTGCTGTGAGGTAAAAATTCAAAAATCACACCAAAATGGCGGGCGGAGTGAGTCACAGTACGGCACGTTTCTGATTGGTCGCTCGCAGCAGGCGGCAACCAATCAGACACTGGACACTGTTGACGTCACTTATCTCCGGACATTAGCTCCGGACATTATCTCCGGACATTAGCTCCGGACAGGAAGTTGGCACAAATTGCAGGAAGTAGTATTCTAGGCAATTATATATTAGATTATTATTATTATTTATTGTTATAGCGCCATTTATTCCATGGCTCTTTACATGTAAGGAGGGGTATACATAATAAAAACAAGTACAATAATCTTAAACAATACAAACCATAACTGGTACAGGAGGAAAGAGTACCCTGCCCGCGAAGGCTCACAATCTACAAGGGATGGGTGAGAATACAGTAGGTGAGGATAGAGCTGGTCATGCAGCGGTTTGGCCAATCGGTGGTTACTGCAGGTTATAGGCGTGTCGGAAGAGGTAGGTCTTCAGGTTCTTTTTGAAGGTTTCGATGGTAGGCGAGAGTCTGATATGTTGTGGTAGAGAGTTCAAGAGTAGGGGTGATGCGCAAGAGAAATCTTGTATGCGATTGTGGGAAGAGGAGATAAGAGGGGAGTAGAGAAGGAGATCTTGTGAGGATCGGAGGTTGCGTGCAGGAAAGTACCGGGAGACGAGGTCACAGATGTATGGAGGAGACAGGTTGTGGATGGCTTTGTATGTCATGGTTAGGGTTTTGTACTGGAGTCTCTGGGCAATGGGGAGCCAGTGAAGGGATTGACAGAGGGGAGAAGCTGGGGAATAGCGGGGGGACAGGTGGATTAGTCGGGCAGCAGAGTTTAGAATAGATTGGAGGGGTGCAAGAGTGTTCGAGGGGAGGCCATAGTGCAGGAGGTTGCAGTAGTCAAGGCGAGAGATGATGAGGGCATGGACTAGGGTTTTTGCAGATTCTTGGTTGAGGCATGAATGGATTCGTGAAATATTTTTGAGTTGAAGTTGGCAGGAAGTGGAAAGGGCTTGGATATGTGGTTTGAAGGAGAGATCAGCGTCAAGGATTACCCCGAGGCAGCGAGCTTGTGGGACTGGGGAGAGTGGGCAGCCATTTACTGTAATGGATAGGTTCGTTGGGGGGGGGTCACGTGAGATGGGGAAAGAAGATGAATTCTGTTTTGTACATGTTAAGTTTCAGAAATCTAGCGGAGAAGGATGAAATAGTGGACAGACATTGAGGGATTCTGGTTAGTAGGGAGGTGATATCTCGTCCAGAGATGTAGATCTGTGTGTCATCAGCATAGAGATGATACTGAAAGCCATGAAATTCTATGAGCTGTCCCAGGCCAAAGGTGTACATGGATAAGAGCAGGGGCCCTAGGACTGAACCTTGTGGGACTCCGACAGATAGGGGGCGAGGTGAGGAGGTGGTGTGTGAGTGGGAGACGCTGAATGTCCGGTCTGTTAGGTATGATGAAATCCAGGATAGGGCCAAGTCTGTGATGCCAAGGGATGAGAGGGTCTGTAATAATAGGGAATGGTCCACTGTGTCAAAGGCAGCCGACAGGTCCAGGAGGAGGAGGACAGAGTAGTGTCGCTTGCTCTTGGCGGTTAAGAGGCAGTTTCAGTGGAGTGGTGTGACCGGAAGCCAGATTGTAAGCGGTCAAGGAGGGAGCAAGAAGAGAGATGGGAGGACAGTTCAAGGTAGACATGTTGTTCCAGTAGCTTGGAGGCATAGGGGAGAAGTGATATAGGGCAATAGCTAGATACAGAGGATGGGTCAAGAGAGGGCTTTTTGAGGATAGGTGTGATGGAGGCATGTTTAAAGTTTGAGGGGAAAACACCAGTTGTTAGTGATAGGTTGAAGAGATGGGTTAGGGTTGGGATGAAGACTGTGGTGAGGTTTGGGATGAAGTGGGATGGGATCTGGTCAAGTGCACAGCTGGTGAGATGTGATCTTGAGAGTAGAGTGGAGAGTCGATCTTCTGTAATGGTGGAGAAGTTGGTTTTGGAGGTGGATGGCTGGGAAGTCGGGAGGAAGGGCTCTGGGGGTTGGGGACCAAAACTGTCTCTGATGTTATCAATCTTCTGCTTGAAAAATGAGGCAAAGTCTTCAGCTGAGATGAGTGGGGAGGGAGGAGGTGCTGGGGGACGGAGGAGAGAATTGAAGGTGTTGAATAACTGTTTAGGGTTGTGAGACAGGGAGGATATGAGAGATGAGAAGTAGGTTTATTTAGCTGTGGCGAGTGTGGTCTTGAAAGAAGTGAGGGACTGTTTGAATGCAATGAAGTGCTCGTTGGAGTGGGAACTTTTCCATCTGTGCTCAGCAGCCCTGGAAGCTTGCCTCAGTTCTTTGGTCAGGCTGGTGTGCCAGGGCTGTCTGTTGATTTTGCGAGCTTTGGTATGTGTAAGTGGGGCAGCATATTCCAAAGCTGCAGCTATTGTGGTGTTATATAGAGCAGCAGCGTCATCCGAATTGTGTAAGGAACTTATATCTGTGAGAGGGAGGAGGGATTCAGAGAATGAGTGTAGGTCAAGGTGTTTAAGATTTCTGCGAGGGTGTGAAAGTTTGTGGGGTGGGGATTGTATACATGGAGTGGAGAGGGAAGAGAATGTGAGAAGGTTGTGGTCAGAGAGAGGAAGATGTGAGTTAGAGAGGTTAGATAGGGAGCAGAGGCGGGTGAAGATGAGGTCCAGTGTGTGGCCATCTTTGTGGGTGGCTGTAGAAGACCATTGAGTGAGGCCGAAGGAGGAAGTGAGAGATAGAAGTTTAGTGGCAGCTGAGAGGGAAGTGTCAAAAGGGATGTTGAAGTCGGCCATGATGATAGTAGGGATGTCCGCGTAAAGGAAATGAAGTAGCCAGGTGGTGAAATGGTCAAAGAAGGTGGTGGCTGGCCCTGGGGGGCGGAAGATGACAGCCAGTTGGAGGTTGGAGGGGGAGTAGATGCGCACAGAGTGCACCTCAAAGGAAGGGAGGGTAACAGAGGGTTGCAGTGGGATTGGGGTGAAGGAGCAGGTGTCTGACAGCAGAAAACCAACTCCTCCACCATGCTTGCTGCTGGGGCGGGGTGTGTGAGAAAGGTGGAAGCCACCATACGTAGGTACAGCAGGAGAGGCTGTGTCAGAAGGGGTGAGCCAGGATTCGGTGATGGCGAGGAAGGAAAGTTTAGTAATAACAAAAAGATCATGGATGTAGGAAAGCTTGTTGCAGACAGAGCAAGCGTTCCACAGAGCTCCTGTTAGTGGGACCGGGGAAGCGGGGGCTGGGTGAATGGGTATAAGGTTAGAGAGGTTACGCAAGGTTGTGATAGAGCGTGAATGGGAGGTAGAAATGACTGTGGGAATGTGGTGAGGAGGACCAGGATTTGGAGAGATATCACCAGCAGTGAGAAGGAGCAGAGAAAGTGTTAGCAGGTGGGAGCAGGAGAGGGTATTAGGGGGCTGTCTGTGTTTCGAGACAGAGGATTGTATGTTAAGGAACAGTTTTGAGGAGGAGGTGAGGTGGATGGGGAGCATTGAAGAAGAGATGAACAGTTCTTTACTAGGAGTAGGGATTAGGGGAGTTTGCAGAAAGTGAAGAATTATAGGGGTGAAAGTGAAAACAAACAGAAACATTGTTTACAGTGACTGTCCAGTTACCTTCAGTTCCCTTCTGGTTCAATTCTGGTTTTAATTCTAAAATTAATCTTCACACTTCTAGGACACACTTATAGGAATCACACAGCAGACTAAAGTCAATGCAGACTTTTGCTATGCAATATATGTACAACTAAGTGCATTCAGGAATGTTCTCCTTTATGGGCAGCACATTGTTTCCCCATGATTTGATCTCCTATAATTACAATGTGGAGAGCACAGGGCACCTATGTGTATTACAGACAACATGGACCTATGTGGATAACAGACAACATGGACCTATGTGGACTGCTGACAACATGGACCTATGTGGACTGCTGACAACATGGACCTATGTGGACTGCTGACAAAATGGCCCTATGTGGACTGCTGACAATATGGACCTATGTGGACTGCCAACAACATGGACCTATGTGGACTGCTGACAGCATGGACCTATGTGGACTGTTGACAACATGGACCTATGTGTTCTGCTGACAATATGGACTTATGTGGACTGCTGACAACATGGACCTATGTGGATTGCTGACAACATGGACCTATGTGGATTACAGACAACATGGACCTATGTGGACTGCTGACAACATAGACCTATGTGGACTGCTGACAACATGGACCTATGTGGACTGCTGACAACATGGCCCTATGTGGACTGCTGACAATATGGACTTATGTGGACTGCTGACAACATGGACCTTTGTGGACTGCTGACAACATGGCCCTATGTGGACTGCTGACAAAATGGCCCTATGTGGACTGCTGACAATATGGACCTATGTGGACTGCTAACAACATGGCCCTATGTGGACTGCTGACAATATGGACCTATGTGGACTGCTAACAACATGGCCCTATGTGGACTGCTGACAATATGGACTTATGTGGACTGCTGACAACAATTACCTATGTGGATTGCTGACAATATAGACCTATGTGGACTGCTGACAACATGGGCCTATGTGGACTGCTGACAAAATGGCCCTATGTGGACTGCTGACAATATGGACCTATGTGGACTGCTAACAACATGGACCTATGTGGACTGCTGACAACATGGACCTATGTGGACTGCTGACATCATGGACCTATGTGGACTGCTGACAATATGGACCTATGTGGACTGCTAACAACATGGACCTATGTGGACTGCTGACAACATGGACCTATTAGGACTGTTGACAACATGGACCTATGTGTACTGCTGACAATATGGACTTATGTGGACTGCTGACAACATGGACCTATGTGGATTGCTGACAACATGGACCTATGTGGATTACAGACAACATGGACCTATGTGGACTGCTGACAACATAGACCTATGTGGACTGCTGACAACATGGACCTATGTGGACTGCTGACAACTTGGCCCTATGTGGACTGCTGACAATATGGACTTATGTGGACTGCTAACAACATGGCCCTATGTGGACTGCTGACAATATGGACTTATGTGGACTGCTGACAACAATTACCTATGTGGATTGCTGACAATATAGACCTATGTGGACTGCTGACAACATGGGCCTATGTGGACTGCTGACAAAATGGCCCTATGTGGACTGCTGACAATATGGACCTATGTGGACTGCTAACAACATGGACCTATGTGGACTGCTGACAACATGGACCTATGTGGACTGCTGACATCATGGACCTATGTGGACTGCTGACAATATGGACCTATGTGGACTGCTAACAACATGGACCTATGTGGACTGCTGACAACATGGACCTATTAGGACTGTTGACAACATGGACCTATGTGTACTGCTGACAATATGGACTTATGTGGACTGCTGACAACATGGACCTATGTGGATTGCTGACAACATGGACCTATGTGGATTACAGACAACATGGACCTATGTGGACTGCTGACAACATAGACCTATGTGGACTGCTGACAACATGGACCTATGTGGACTGCTGACAACATGGCCCTATGTGGACTGCTGACAATATGGACTTATGTGGACTGCTGACAACATGGACCTATGTGGACTGCTGACAACATGGACCTATGTGGATTGCTGACAACATGGACCTATGTGGATTACAGACAACATGGACCTATGTGGACTGCTGACAACATAGACCTATGTGGACTGCTGACAACATGGACCTATGTGGACTGCTGACAACATGGCCCTATGTGGACTGCTGACAATATGGACTTATGTGGACTGCTGACAACATGGCCCTATGTGGACTGCTGACAATATGG
This sequence comes from Ranitomeya imitator, assembly GCF_032444005.1. NCBI lineage: Eukaryota > Metazoa > Chordata > Amphibia > Anura > Dendrobatidae > Ranitomeya > Ranitomeya imitator. The sequence goes on from NC_091286.1 coordinate 607,751,091, forward strand.
ACTTATGTGGACTGCTGACAACATGGACCTATGTGGACTGCTGACAACATGGCCCTATGTGGACTGCTGACAAAATGGCCCTATGTGGACTGCTGACAATATGGACCTATGTGGACTGCTAACAACATGGCCCTATGTGGACTGCTGACAATATGGACCTATGTAGACTGCTAACAACATGGCCCTATGTGGACTGCTGACAATATGGACTTATGTGGACTGCTGACAACATGGACCTATGTGGATTGCTGACAATGTGGACCTATGTGGACTCCTGACAACATGGACCTATGTGGACTGCTAACAACATGGCCCTATGTGGACTGCTGACAATATGGACCTATGTGGACTCCTGACAACATGGACCTATGTGGACTGTTGACAATATGGACCTATGTGGACTCCTGACAACATGGATCTATGTGGACTGCTGACAACATGGACCTATGTGACAGCTGAGAACATGGACCTATGTGGACTGCTGACAACATGGACCTTTGTGGACCGCTGACAACATGGACCTATGTGGACTGCTGACAACATAGTCCTTTGTGGATGGCTGACAACATGGCCCTATGTGGACTGCTGACAATATGGACCTATGTGGATTCCTGACAACATGGACCTATGTGGACTGTTGACAACATGGACCTATGTGGACTGTTGACAACATGGCCCTATGTGGACTGCTGACAATATGGACTTATGTGGACTGCTGACAACATGGACCTATGTGGACTGCTGACAACATGGCCCTATGTGGACTGCTGACAAAATGGCCCTATGTGGACTGCTGACAATATGGACCTATGTGGACTGCTAACAACATGGCCCTATGTGGACTGCTGACAATATGGACCTATGTAGACTGCTAACAACATGGCCCTATGTGGACTGCTGACAATATGGACTTATGTGGACTGCTGACAACATGGACCTATGTGGATTGCTGACAATGTAGACCTATGTGGACTCCTGACAACATGGACCTATGTGGACTGCTGACAACATGGCCCTATGTGGACTGCTGACAACATGGCCCTATGTGGACTGCTGACAATATAGACCTATGTGGACTCCTGACAACATGGACCTATGTGGACTGTTGACAACATGGACCTATGTGGACTGTTGACAATATGGACCTATGTGGACTCCTGACAACATGGATCTATGTGGATTGCTGACAACATGGACCTATGTGACAGCTGAGAACATGGACCTATGTGGACTGCTGACAACATGGACCTTTGTGGACCGCTGACAACATGGACCTATGTGGACTGCTGACAACATAGTCCTTTGTGGATGGCTGATAGCACAGACCTATGTGGACTGCTGACAGCATATGGTCTATGATATTGGCCGTTATCTCATATTCCTATAGGCAAAGAGCAGCATCTGTGTGGCGGATGCAGTTTTCCGAGGCCTCCACATGCCGTCATTCCCTTGCAGACATGATCGCAGTCTCTTGCACAGCTCTTGCCAAATAGCTATGTCTCCAAGAAAAAAAACTGTGATACTAGAGTTGAAAATATCTCCTCGGCACCTGTCCCAGCACTCTTACTGAATGATTTTCTGGTGTGTTTTGGGGAGGGCGTCTGTGAACATCTGCTAGTCATAAATGTGTGTGGATTATGTCCGTATGAAAGCAACACATCTGAAATTCTAATTCACTGATCCTATCATTTATGAATTGTTGATGTTGCAAATGACAAAAAAAATAATATTTTTTTAAATGTTAAAGTTGGAAATTACAATTTTTTTTAATGTTATTAGCAAAATACAAATCAAAAAGCAATGACAAATCCAGAAAATATGACTATTTCTTTTAAATGGAAGCTTCAATCCACTGCCAAGGCTGTATCTGCGCCTTTATGCGACATATGTATAGTAACTCCACTTGCCACTAGGGCTGCGCCAACTCACTCTGAATCAGCTGCAATCACGACAAAAGAGACATGATTGACATGCCAGGCATTCCCTGACCTTCTCCTTCCAGTTCTGAAAATAGTGTGCATGCATAGCACCTGCTTTAGCTCCATATAGTGCAGCTCTTTTTTCAAAGAAGACACCAGAGCACTAAGCAGTGGAGGACATGACTTTGGGAGGGGTGGACCTTTAACTCCTGCAGCTTTGTTTGTATAGCGGTGTATACTTTATACAAGAGTGATGTTGCTTTAAGAGGAAGGAGCACAGTATGTCTGTGCCTGTGGTGTTACTGTGAGGAGGGTGGAGCTTGTATAAAGGACAGTCTATCTGTGTCTACATCTCTCCCTCTTGAACTGGAGGAAATGTCATAACCTAGAATAATCAATGGATATTTTATGACAGCAGCTCAGCACCTCATATCACATACAGATCTAGCAAAGGTTACTGTTATGATCCGGTGACCTTGGAGCTGCATGAGAATTTTTCACTGGAGAAAGTGGCCACTATACTGACCGCAACCCTGAACTTAACACCGCAACTAGAAGTAGCCGTGGAGTGTACCTAACACACCTAGACACCTCGTCACAGCCGGAGGACTAAATACCCCTAAAGATGGAAATAGGAATACTATCTTGCCTCAGAGAAAATCCCCAAAGGATAGACAGCCCCCCACAAATATTGGCGGTGAGTCGGAGAGGAAAAAACATACACAGGCAGAAAAAACAGGATTTAGCACAGGAGGCCACTCTAGCTAGATAGGACAGAATAGGACAGAGTTCTGTGCGGTCAGTATTAAAACCCTTCAAAAAATCCACAGCAGAATATACAAAAAACTTCCTACATCCAACTAAAGATGTAGGAGCGTATATCTGCAACTCCAGTGAAACCAACCAGACTGAGAAAACACAGACACAGTCTAATCTGGACAAAAGGAAAACAAACGAACAGTACTGAAAATAAGCACACTGCATGTGTGCCACAGGAAAAGAAACAGACACTTATCTTTGCTGAACTGACAGATAAGCAGGAGAGGCCAGGCAGAGATCCAACACTTCCAAAGAAACATTGACAACTGGCAAGGGCTAAAGGATCCAGCACACCTAAATATCCCAGTCAGAATTGTAATTATCCGATACACCTGGCCAGGACTGCGAGTCAGAGACAACTGCATTCCCACCAATAACCACTGGAGGGAACCCAAGAGCAGAATTCACAACAGGTTACCTTGACTCAGATCAGACATGACAGGGATATCACGGTCCAAAAAAGTGTAATTTTTCACCTATTGTGACATTGATCAATGGTTTGTGCAGTGTTATCTTAAGTGGGATAGCCTTCTGTAGCAAGTTATCAAGATAGTGCTTAGTACGTTATAATAACCTTTGTTACACCTACAATTTTCACATTTCATGGGTGTGCTGGAACAGCTTGGGTTGTCCAGGACTTAATAAAGATTATTATTATATTTTTATTATTTATACAGCGCCAACATATTCCGCAGTGCTTTACAGTTAAACAGTTTCAAACCCAACAGTCATATGTAACAGCGTTAACAATAATATAATGATTAAAGCAAACTAAAACAACCCTGCTCGTGAGAACTTGCAATCTACAATGAGGTGGGGGAGATACAAAGTACAGGTGTGTATTTACAAATATGTATTTAAAGTGAAGGTCCAGCCATCTTCAGGGCTTCATTGGGTGGGAGATAGGTGGAGATAGTGAATGGGCTACACACGCAAACATACCAATAAAATTACTTTGATTAGGGAACGTGATAGGCCGCTCTGAACAAATGTGTTTTGAGGGAGCACCTAAAACTGTGCAAGTTGTGGTTTGTCCCAATTTCTTGGGGTAGAGCACTCCAGAGGATTGGCGCAACGCGGGAGAAGTCTTGGAGTCGGGAGTGGAAGGTAAGAATTAGTGCAGAGGTTAGTCGAAAGTCGTTTGCAGAGCCCAGTGGTCGGTTAGGTCGATAGACAGAAATGAGGGAGGAGATGTAAGGGGGTGCCGCACTGTGGAGAGATTTGTGGGTGAGAACAAGTACTTTGAATTGGATCCTATAATGAATGGGCAGCCAGTCTAACGACTGGCAAAGAGCGGACGCATCCGAGTAATGATTATCCAGGTGGATGACCCTGGCTGCTGCATTAAGGAAGGACTGGAGAGGGGAAAGTCCAGTAATGGGGAGGCCAATTAATAGAGCGTTACAGTAGTCCAGGCGGGAGTGGATCAGGGTGACAGTGAGGGTTTTTGTAGTTTCCATGGTGAGAAAAGGGTGGATTCTAGAGATGTTCTTTAGGTGTAAGTGGCAAGAGTGGGCAAGAGATTGTATATGGGAGGTGAAGGAGAGATTGGTGTCAAACATAACACCCAGACAATGTTCCAGCTGCTGGGGTATTATTATGGTGCCACCCACTGAGAGGGAAATGTCAGATTTAGGGAGGTTAGTAGATGGCGAGAGTAGAAGAAGTTCAGTTTTGGAAAGATTGATTTTCAGATAGATAGCGGACATGAAGTTGGAGACTGTGGACAGACAGTCACTGGCGTTCTGTAGTACAGCAGGGGTAAGGTCAGGGGATGACGTGTATAGTTGTGTGTCATCAGCATAAAGATGGTACTGAAAGACAATTCTGCTGATGGTCTGTCCAATTGGGGCCGTGTGGAGGGAGAAGAGAAGGGGGCAAAGGATTGAGCCCCGAGGTACCCCAACAATGAGAGGAAGAGGAGATGAAGTGGAGCCAGCGAACAGAACACTGAAGGAGTGGTCAGAAAGATAGGAAGAGAACCAGGAGAGAGCAGTGTCCTTAATGCCTAGTGACTGGAGCCTAGAGAGTAGGAGAAGGTGGTCAACAGTGTCGAAAGCTGCAGAAAGGTCGAGAAGAATGAGCAGAGAGTGGTCACCATTACATTTTGCTGTCAGAATGTCGTTAGTCACTTTGATGAGTGCAGTTTCTGTTGAATGTAGGGGGCGGAAACCGAAATGTGAAAGGATGGAGTAAAGGAGTAATGATAGAGTGTTTGAAGGAGGAGGGGAAAATGCCAGAGGAGAGGGAGAGATTAAAAATAGTAGTTAGGTGAGTTGTGACGACTGGAGGAGATGTGAGGGAATGGGATCAGTAGTGCATGTAGTCAGACGAGAAGAAGAGAGGAGCTTGGAGACGACTTCTTCTGTGATGGGATCGAATGTGGAGAGTGAGCCAGAGGAAATGCAGGGAGTCACTGCATTTGGTGGCTGGGAGTGGATTTCCTGATAGATATTATCTATTTTCTCTATAAAGTGGGAGGCCAGGTCATCAACACGAATGTCTGTGATAGGAGCTTGTGCTTTTGGCCTGAGGAAGGATTGAAAGGTGTCAAAAAGTTTCTTGGGGTTGTTGGATATTGAGGAGATTAGGGTGGTGAAGTTGGTCTGTTTGGCAAGCTGAAGGGCAGAATTATAGGTTCTTAACATACTGTAAATTTGAAGTGGATGAAGTCTTCTGGTGTGCGAGTTTTCCTCCATAAGCACTCAGCACACCTAGAGCATCGCTGGAGAAATCAAGTTTGCGATGTGAGCCAGGGCTGTTTTACTCTGTGTTTGGAGGTTCTGAGGGTGGAGGGGGCTAACTTGGTCAAGGGTGCTTCTAAGAGTGTCGTTGTAGTGATGTACAACCATATCAGGACAGGAAAAAGAGGAGATTGGGGACAGTGATGAACGTAGGGAGTCTTAAAGTGTATGAGAGTTAATGGCTTGTAGATTTTCTGAATGTGTGGTAGGTAGGAGTATGCTGTGGTAGAAGAGGATTTGTGAGTGTTAAGGAGAGAATGTTGTGGTCAGAGAGGGGAAACAGTGAGCTGTCTATGTAGGAGATTGAACAGAGCTGGCGAAGACCAGGTCAAGGGGGTTACCGTCTTTATGTGTTTTAGAGGTTGAGAGCTGTGAGAGGCCTAGAGAAGTGGTTAGTGACAGAAGCTGGGATGCATGTGTGGAAGTGGGGCTGTTAATGGGGATGTTGAAATCTCCCAGGATAAGGGTTGGGAGTTCTGAGGACATGAAGTGCGGCAGCCAGGCAGAGAAATGGTCCAGAAAGTGGGTGGATGAGCCTGGGGGCCGGTATATGACCGCTACTCTGAGGGAGAGGGGACTGAAGAGCCTGATGGTGTAGACCTCAAACGAAGGGAACGAGAGTGATGGAACTGGGGGGGATGACCTGGAAAGTGCATTGTGGGAGCATGAGTAGCCGACTCCACCACCATGTCTGTTTGTGGGTCTCGGGGAATGTGAGAATTGTAAGCCACCATGAGAAATGGCAGCAGGGGAGACAGTGTCAGAATCCTGGATCCAGGTTTCCGTGAGGGCCAGCAGATTAAGAGAGTTGTTCAGAAAGTAATTGTGTAGGAAAGGAAGCTTGTTACATACAGACTGTGGATTCCAAAGGGCACAATTAAAAGAAGAAGATGAAGGAGTGCAGCTAATATTAATAAGGTTAGTGAGGTTTCGATGTGAGGTAGGGTAGGGGTTGAGATTGGGGATGGTGGACTGGGGTTGGGGGAGATGTCACCTAAAATCAGTAGGAGTAGGAATATAAAGACCAAGTATTTTTTGGACTTGTAAAAAAAAATTTTTGTGCGATGTGTCTGGGCAAGATGGGCTGAGGTTTTTCAGGAAGGTGAGAAGTGCATGGGAGCTGTTATGAACATGGGAGAGGGAAGTATAGAGGGGCTGATGTGCATGAGTCGTGATGGAGGGGTGATGGTGCAGTGAATTTGGATGGCAAGGGAACATAGGAGGATAGAAATAAATCACATGGCTAAAAGGGAGAGCAAAGTGTGGGTTACCTGACTCCTGCCCTGACTAACTACCATGGAATAACTGCTTTATCATGATGCTTATCTTCTGGGATGCTTTGCTTATGTGATGCATGCGTGCACCCCACACTGCGTGCACCCCTTAGGATGTTTCTAAATTTATAGGCCACAATACAGGCTCAGGATAGATAGATTGTGGGAGCTGGTTTGGGATAATATGGCAGTGGGGTGGTTAGATGATCAAAGACATTGGGCCTGGCTACATCTATGTGCTATAGCATCTTCTACCAGATAACATCTAGACTGATCCCAGTCATGGAAATACAACAGTGAGTATTAAATACAATGCAACAAATGAATTAAACCAATGATTTATCAGGCACACTAACATATGTTGCTAGATGGTAAAGCGGCAGATGACAGACAGCAAGCAGAGATGGATACCATTAGAAGCTGCTTGCTGACATAGAATAGAGTGAACATATGCAGTATCAATTCAGGAGTTGAATGAGATGGATACCATTAGAATACTGTATATTGCAGCAGATGAGACAGCAAGCAGAGGTGGGGAATTGTACCATTAGAATATATTGCAGCAGATGAGACAGCAAGCAGAGGTGGGGAGTTGTACCATTAGAATATATTGTAGCAGATGAGACAGCAAGCAGAGGTGGTGAGTTGTACCATTAGAATATATTGCAGCAGATGGGACAGCAAGCAGAGGTGGGGAGTTGTACCATTAGAATATATTGTAGCAGATGAGACAGCAAGCAGAGGTGGTGAGTTGTACCATTAGAATATATTGCAGCAGATGGGACAGCAAGCAGAGGTGGGGAGTTGTAGCATTAGAACATATTGCAGCAGATTAGACAGCAAGCAGATGTGGCATATGCTTATGATAATGGCATATATCGCTTAATGGCATATGCTTACAATAGGTCATCGATATCTGGTTAGTATGGATGCGAGTTCCCTCCTATCAGCTGTTTCCAGTGTTGTCGGGGGCCAGATGTGCTGAGTTGTGGAGCTGCACAGCACATCGCTATCAAAGGAATAGTGGCTGTGACCTAGTGCTGCACATCTTTTCCCTAATGATTGAAATAGATGGTGAATTGGATGTGAAATACTTGACCACAGCCATTATTCCATTGAGGGAGTTGTGCAGTGCAGCTCCGCAACTCAACACATCTGGCCGTCAACAACACTAGAAACATCTGATCGGCGGGTGCTGGCCGCCATATCACCACCAATCAGATATTGATGATTTATCCTGAAGGCAGGTGCAGACCGCCGTAGATTCTCTCATCCGAGAGAATAGGGTCGATTAAACAAATTACACTCTGATCATAGTTTAATTAGAGCGTGATCACAGTGTGATCCAATTCTTTCCGACGAGGAAAAGAAGGAAAAAAAATTCTCCATTCTCTATTCTGTCAGTCTGCAGAAATCAGACTGCGCTCAGATATCATCCTAGTGCAGTTCAATGTTTTCCATGGACTCTTTGCCTTGAATGGCTGAGTGTGATCCAAATATTGGCTCAAACTTGGGCATGCAGCGATCTGACATGTGCATGGCCGGGTGGCCCAATAGAATAACACTGGTTCGAGTGCGATCCCATGTTTTGTCGGATTGCCCTCGGACCGAAAATACGGCCAGGTGCACGTGCCAGTGGTCATGTGCAATAGCCCATATAAATGGGGCCGTGAGCCAGATGACTGTAAATCAAATTGAGATCCGAACATAAATGCTCTGACTGATCGGCAGCTCTACCGACCCGAGTGTGACAGCTCCATATATTTTTGTACAGCTGTCACGCTCAGGTCGGGAGAGCCACTGGCAATCCGTGCAATGCGTTCCGACCTCGTTCCGAATTATTTGGCTGTCTGACTGCACCCTAAGCATAGGACATCAATATAAATGCCCCAGATAACCTCTTTGACCCCTTCACCCCCAAGCCTGTTTTCACCTTCTTGACCAGGCCAAATTTTACAATTCTGATCAGTGTCAATTTATGAGGTAGTAACTCTGGAACGCATCAGCAAATCCCAATGATTCTGAGACTGTTTTTTTTCACGACATATTGTACTTCATGACAGTGTTAAAATTTGGTAGCTATGACTTACTTTTATTTGTGAAAAAAATCTGAAATTTGGCGAAAATTTTGAAAATTTCACAATTTTCAAACTTTTACTTTTTATGCTCTTAAATTAGAGAGCTATGTCACAAAAAATAGTTAATAAGTAACATTTCTCACATGTCTACTTAACATCAGCACAATTTTTGAAGCATATTTTTATTTTTATTAGGAAGTTAGAAGGTTTAAAAGTTGATCATCAATTTCTCATTTATCCAACAAAATTAGCAAAAAATTTTTTAGAGAGCACATCGCATTTGAAGTTACTTTACGGGGTCTATATGACAAAAAATGCCCAAAAGTGACACCATTCTTAAAACTACACTCCTCAAGGTGCTCAAAACCAAGATTCAAAATTCTTCTTCAAAATTCAAGAAGTTTATAAACCCTTCAGGTGCCTCATAGGAATTTTTGGAATGTAGAAGGAAAAATAAACATTTAACTTTTTTTCACCAAAATTTTACTTTAGATCAAATTTTATTATTTTTACAAGGGTGAAGGGAGATGGTGAACCTCAACATTAGTTGTACAATTTCTCCTGAGCATGCGAATACCCCATATGTGGGTGAAAACTACTGTTTGGACACCTGGCAGTGCTCATAAAGGACCGGTTGGCTTTTGAGTGCAAAATTGGCTGGAATTGAGAGCGGGCACCATGTCACGTTTGGAAAGCCCCTTATGTGCCTAAACAGTGGAAACCCCCCACAGGTATCCCCATTATGGAAACTGGACCCCTCCAGAATCTTATGTTGATGTGTGGTGAGCACTTTGAACCCCAGGGTGCTTCACAGAAATTTATAACGCTGAGCTGTAAAAATGAAAAATCACATTTTTTCCACAAAAATGTTGCTGTAGCCCAAAATATTTTTATTTCCACAAGGGTAGCAGGAGAGAATGGACCCCAAAATTTGTTGTGCAATATCTCCTGAGTACGCTGATACCACATATGTGGATGAGAACTACTGTTTGGGTACATGGCAGGGCTCGGAAAGGTATGAATGATGTTTGGAATGCAGATGCGTCACGTTTGGAGAGCCTAAACAGTGGAAACCCCCCCATAAGTGGAATTGATCTAGTGCTTCCTGGTATGTGAATTTTATAATGCAGTGGAATACGTAAGTTGTGTAGAGTGCATCAGGTTGGCATACATGAGTTGTTTAGTGTTCGTCAGGTTGGCATACGTGAGTTGTGTATTGTGCATCAGGTTGGCGGCATACGTGAGTTGTGTAAGTCAGAAAATAATTTAATCGTCCATGGATGTGTGGTACTGTTTGAAGCATTCTTTTATACACAGGCCAGGTTTGTCAGGGGAGGTGTCACATAAGTTGTGTCTTTGCGTATCTTTTGCAAGTTGTGTCTCTGCGTATCTTTTGCAACCTTCCATTCTTTGTGGTTTGAGGTACTCGGGGATATTTTGGCCTGGTGCCCTCTCCTTCCTGACTTCCAAAGATTAGTGACTTAATCACTACCTGCTGGAACTGAAGGTACATAACAGTCTGGCCTGCACATCGTGATAGCATGTAAACATTATACACCGCCATCTGTATAATGTGCATGGCCAGCTTCTTGTCTTCTTGTACCGCACCTTGGCTTTTCTCATAGCACTGTATGGCTGGAGCACCTGATCAAAGAAATCAACTTCCCCATTTTCTTGTTGCATGCCAATACATAGTCGGGTTTGTGTCCTGTGTAGAGGTACCTCATACAGTGGGGGTGCTGCTATCACCATGTATGGTGATCAAAAAAAGGACATCCCTCTTGTCCTTGAACCTGACCACCAGCATGTTGCAGCTATATTGGCTTTGCTATCACCCTTTCTGAGCTGCTGTCCAATTAGCATCTTAGATAAAATACTAGGGAGAAAGTAGCACAAATTGTGTCTTATCTAACATACAATTAAAGCGAACCTGTCAGCAGGATTTTACTAAGTAAACTACAGACACTGCACGGTTGGCAGTGTTTAACTGATTAAAATGATACCTAGGTTCATGAAATCTGTCTTGTGGTTCTTGCGTAATTAGTATTAGAAGTTTTCAGTTAATTAGATTCTCATACTTCAGGGCTGGAATGTAGGCAATATTTTCTTCCTGCTCTAAGCCAGAGAAACCAAGGAGCCCACAGGCTCGCCCTGAAGCACAAACAGTCTGTCTCTATGATGAGGAACATGTTTGTGCTGCGGGGCATCCTGTGGGCAGGTCTTTCCTTGGTTTCTCTTTCTTAGAGCAGGAAGATAAGACTCTGCCTACAGTCCCGCCCCAGAGCACAGGCATTTCATTAGCTGAAAACTTCTCACACTAATTACAAAAGAACCACAAGACTGATTTTTTTTCACTACACGTATCATTTTAATCAGTATAACAGCGCCTCCTGACAGTGTCTGTAGTTTACTTAGCAAAATCCTGCTGACAGATTCACTTTAAAGTTCTTAATCAGATTGTATTAACCTGCTTTAAGATTTAAAAAGCATTTTTAAATCCTTTGTATAGCTGCTGCAGATCCATGGGTCATAAAACCAAAAAAGCATGAAGATAGGAATAATTTGTGGATGTCTCCTTCGCTTCTGTGTATTCAAGATGTCTAATCTCAGAGATTTATTCAAGAATGTGGTTTTTATTCAACTCGTTTCAAAGTATCAAGCACATCTTCATCAGGAAATGACCACATACAAAAATACTGTAGTAGGTACAGATTACTGTGGTACATTTTTACTGAACCTAATCTAGTCCTATGAACTAGTTACATTTTTTTTCCGCTTTACTTTCTGACACCGACCCTGAATAAATTCAGTAAAAAAAATTGTAGCAAATGCTAATTACTAGGGTATATGATTACTGTCCCTAATCGAGTCCTAAGAACTAATCTAAAATTTTTTCTTCTTTTTTCACACAAAAAAACAACTGATGGTCGATCAGTGATGTGTGTCACTGACCAATGTTCAATGGCTGTAGGACACACTCACGGACGTGGTGAAAAGGGGGTTGGGAAAATAGGGACAAAAAATGTCCTGGAAAACAGTGAACATGAGTGCCGATCAGTGATTTGCATCACTGATCAGCGCTCAGCAGCAGCAGGGTGGACAACCAAAAAAACTCCCCAAAATCAAGTACTGATGAGCAATCAAGCACTGATCAGCACTTGGCGGCAGAAGAGGTAGTGGGGAGCGGGTTAGGTAGAGGTGGAGTGGTGGAAAAAGGAGGGAAAAAAGTGGGAAAAAGGCGAAAAAGGTGGAGAGAAGGATTGGGGTGGATTACGAAAAATCAGGGAGCTGGAACGGAGCAGGAATGGATGCCTGCTCTGCACATATTCGAAGCTAGAATGAAGAAGTACAAAGTGGTCATACTGAGGTCAGATCACTTCTGTGCACGTTATCGTCCAATCGCACCAGTCAGAGATGGGCCTGGTGATGCTGGCATTGATAGGCTTCTGCCTATGATCAGTGCTTTTACAGCAATGATCATAGGCTGGACATCAGTGTTTTAGGTAATTTAATTGCCTGAAACACAGAAAAAGCTATGATTGACGGTTCAGAATTGAACTGCCAATCACAGTGATCGTAGTTGTGACGACGACTCCCGGTGCCCTGATGTGATGTGAGAATCAGCATGCCTCTTTATGTGATCATCGCGACTGCAGTTGCAGTGCTGCATTAAAGATATGATGCATCCATACTTCCATGGTCAGTAATTACCTACCAACTGGACGTATGGATACTTCCAAGGTGATGAAAGGATTAATACTGAGAAATAGCCTTATCCGGCAAGATTCGTACAAGGAATGCTGATAATAGGTGAAATTAATTTCCTACCACTCAAAGTACAGATGACAAATCTACAATATTCTGCACCCATCATGCAGATGGGAACATAATAAATATGAGTACTTCCTATCATAGGTGTCAATTTTCTTTATATTCAAAATTTTCCTAATTTTTATGTCGCTGTCCAGCCTTCTAAGGTTCATAATGGGGTTCCAACAATGGGGCAGATATTAGGCACAATAATAATTGAGCAGATCGATTTCAACATGCCTGATCCTTTTTTGATGCTCTTAAAAGAGATACAGTCATGGCCAAAAGTATTGACACCCTGCAATTCTGTCAGATAATACTCATTTTCTTCCTGAAAATGATTGCAAACACAAATTATTTGGTATTATTATCTTCATTTAATTTGTCTGAAATGAAAAAACACAAAAGAGAATGAAGCAAAAAGCAAAACATTGATCATTTCACACAAAACTCCAAAAATGGGCCAGACAAAAGTATTGGCACCCTCAGCCTAATACTTGGTTGCACAACCTTTAGCCAAAATAACTGCGACTAACCGCTTCCGGTAACCATCAATGAGTTTCTTACAATGCTCTGCTGGAATTTTAGACCATTCTTCTTTGGCAAACTGCTCCAGGTCCCTGATATTTGAAGGGTGCCTTCTCCAAACTGCCATTTCTAGATCTCTCCACAGGTGTTCTATGGGATTCAGGTCTGGACTCATTGCTGGCCACCTTAGAAGTCTCCAGTGCTTTCTCTCAAACCATTTTCTAGTGCTTTTTGAAGTGTGTTTTGGGTCATTGTCCTGCTGGAAGACCCATGACCTCTGAGGGAGACCCAGCTTTCTCACACTGGGCCCTACATTATGCTGCAAAATTTGTTGGTAGTCTTAACACTTCATAAGCCATGCACACGGTCAAGCAGTCCACTGCCAGAGGCAGCAAAGCAACCCCAAAACATCAGGGAACCTCTGCCATGTTTGACTGTAGGGACCGTGTTTTTTTCTTTGAATGCCTCTTTTTTTCTCCTGTAAACTCTATGTTGATGCCTTTGCCCAAAAAGCTCTACTTTTGTCTCATCTGAGCAGAGAACATTCTTCCAAAACGTTTTAGGCTTTTTCAGGTAAGTTTTGGCAAACTCCAGCCTGGCTTTTTTATGTCTCGGGGTAAGAAGTGGGGTCTTCCTGGGTCTTCCTACCATACAGTCCCTTTTCATTCAGATGCCGACGGATAGTACGGGTTGACATTGTTGTACCCTCGGACTGCAGGGCAGCTTGAACTTGTTTGGATGTTAGCCGAGGTTTTTTATCCAACATCCGCACAATCTTGCGTTGAAAACTCTTGTCAATTTTTCTTTTCCGTCCACATCTAGGGAGGTTAGCCACAGTGCCATGGGCTTTAAACTTCTTCATGACACTGTTCACGGTAGACACAGGAACATTCAGGTCTTTGGAGATGGACTTGTAGCCTTGAGATTGCTCATGCTTCCTCACAATTTGGTTTCTCAAGTCCTCAGACAGTTCTTTGGTCTTCTTTCTTTTCTCCATGCTCAATGTGGTACCCACAAGGACACAGGACAGAGGTTGAGTCAACTTTAATCCATGTCAACTGGCTGCAAGTGTGATTTAGTTATTGCCAACACCTGTTAGGTGCCACAGGTAAGTTACAGGTGCTGTTAATTACACAAATTAGAGAAGAAACACATGATTTTTCGAACAGTGCCAATACTTTTGTCCACCCCCTTTTTTATGTTTGGTGTGGAATTATATCCAATTTGGCTTTAGGGCAATTATTTTTGTGTTTTTTTAATTTAAGACAAATTAAATGAAGATAATAATACCAAATAATTTGTGATTACAATCATTTTCAGGAAGAAACTGAGTATTATCTGACAGAATTGCAGGGGTGTCAATACTTTTGGCCATGACTGTATCTAATAATAGTTTACTCCCGTTACCAATTCAGAACCCATGCACGCTGGGCATGCCTGTGTATGGGGTAGTCAAGGGGGATAACTGTCTGCTGAAGGATCATTCATCCGACTGCTTTCCATAGTCCAGCTTTAGGGCTATAGACAATGATCATAGCCTCAGCTCCACTTCTATTCAGTTGTCACTGAGGAGAGTCCAAACTTTTGTCTGGCGCCTGCACATATTACATGCCTGTTGTTCTTGTCCCAATGACTTATATAGAGCATTTGTGTGTTTTCTGTAGAGTGAATGTGTCTGCAGATTCACAGTGCGACACACCGCCGAGATTTCTACTGGCTCAAAGCAATTTAAAGTTTCCAGTGTCCCGAACTGCAGAAGTGAAGAGGCCGTTTATCAAAACTGTCGAGCATATCAGGAACCACACCAGATAGACAGATGGCCAAGGAGCATTTAGAGATTTCACTGTAGATGTACCGCAGAATAGTAAGGTCACATTCATGGTGCACGGTAAAACTTGCTGAATTTCTGTATCATTATTTTTAGGTAAACCCCTCTAAAAACTGTTAAAACATGTAAAAAAAAAACCTAAAAAGTAATAATCTACAAAAAAAATTAGATAGTTTTACCTAAAAATAAGTAGAGATCTTGTAATTTATACTATGACACAACCCTACAAGCTTAAAGGGAATGTGTCGTCAGAAAATGAAGTATTGTTTATATTAAGTTTAATATTAAATTTATTTTTTTTATAATTTGTATATATACAATGGGTACGTAAAGTATTCAGACCCCTTTAAATGTTTCACTCTTTGTTTCATTGCAGCCATTTGGTAAATTCAAAAAAGTTAATTTTGTTCACATTAATGTACACTCACCAAATTTAATGAAAAAGAAAAACTGAAATATCACATGGTCATAAGTATTCAGACCCTTTGCTCACACATTTATATTTAAGTCACATGATGTCCATTTCCTTGTGATCCCTATTGAGATGTTCTACTCCTTCATTGGAGTCCAGCTGTGTTTAAACTGATAGGTCTTTATTCGGAAAAGCACACACCTGTCTATATAAGACCTCACAGCTCACAGTGCATGTCAGACCAAATGAGAATCATGAAGTCAAAGGAACTGGCCAAGGAGCTCAAACACGGAATTGTGGCAAGGCACAGATTTGGCCAAGGTTACAACAGAATTTCTGCAGTACTCAAGGTTCCTAAGAGCACAATGGCCTCCATAATCCTTCAATAGAAGAAGATGGAAGAAGGTTCGGACCACCAGAAGTCTTCCTAGACCTGGCCGTCCAGCCAAATTGATCAATCGTGGGAGAAGAGCCTTGGAAAGAGAGGTAAAGAAAAACCCCAAGATCACTGTGGCTGAGCTCCACAGATGCAGTAGGGAGATGGGGGAAAGTTCTACAAAGTCACTTATCACTGCAGCCCTTCACTAGTCGGGCCTTTATGGCAGAGTGGCCTGATGGAAGCCTCTCCTCAGTGCAAGACATATGAAAGCCGCATAGTGTTTGCTAAAAAACACATGAAGGACTCCCAGACTATCTAATATATAATTGCCTAGAATACTACTTCCTGCAATTTGTGCCAACTTCCGTGGCTTTGTCCGGAGCTAATGTCCGGAGCTAATGTCCGGAGCTAATGTCCGGAGCTAATGTCCGGAGCTAATGTCCGGAGATTAATTGCCTAGAATACTACTTCCTGCAATTTGTGCCAACTTCCGTGGCTTTGTCCGGAGCTAATGTCCGGAGCTAATGTCCGGAGCTAATGTGCGGAGATAATGTCCGGAGCTAATGTCCGGAGCTAATGTCCGGAGCTAATGTCCGGAGATAAGTGACGTCAACAGTGTCCAGTGTCTGATTGGTTGCCGCCTGCTGCGAGCGACCAATCAGAAACGTGCCGTACTGTGACACACTCCGCCCGCTATTTTGGTGTGATTTTTGAATTTTTACCTCACAGCAAGTTTCTACTGCGTGGAGGCGGGCCCAGTGACGTTGCTCTTCAAGCTCCTGCTGAATTTCGTCAAAAAAATGATAATACCATTTACCAAAACTATATATATTTAGTTGTGAAGTGGTTCAGTGACATTTTCACACCAATTTTGAACTTTTGTTTGGTGTTTTCTCATATACTGCCTATTATTTTTGTTCTTTCTTACTATTATTTATTAATTGTATTATTCTTACATTTGAATAAATAAAGTATATATGGATTCTAGACTCCCGATTCTTTAGAATCGGGCTGCCATCTAGTGAGAAATAAGATTCTCTGGTCTAATGAGATGAAAATATACCTTTTTGGTGATAATTCTAAGTGGTATGTGTGGAGAAAACCAGGCACTGCTCATCACATGCCCAATACAATCCCAACAGTGAAACATGGTGGTGGCAGCATTATGCTATGGGGGTGTTTTTCAGCTGCAGGGACAGTATGACTGGTTGTCATTGAAGAACACATGAATGCAGCCAAGTACAGAGATATCCTCGATGAAAACCTCTTCCAGAGTGCTCTGGACCTCAGACTTGGCCGAAGGTTCACCTTCCAACAAGACAATGACCCTAAGCACACAGCTAAAATAACAAAGCAGTGGCTTCAGAACAACTCTGTGACCATTCTTGACTGGCCCAGCCAGAGCCCTGACCTAAACCCAATTGAGTATCTCTGGAGAGAGCTGAAAATGGCTGTCCACCAACGTTCACCATCCAACCAGACGGAACTGGAGAGGATCTGCAAGGAAGAATGGCAGAGGATCCCCAAATCCAGGTGTGAAAAACTTGTTGCATCATTCCCAAGAAGACTCATGGCTGTACTAGCTCAAAAGGGTGCTTCTACTCAATATTGAGCAAAAGGGTCTGAATACTAGTTATGACCATGTGATATTTCAGTTTTTCTTTTTTAATAAATTTGCAAAAATTACTACATTTCAGTATTTTTCAGTCAAGATGGGGTGGTGAGTGTACATTAATGTGAACAAAATTAACTTTTTTGAATTTACCAAATGGCTGCAATGAAACAAAGCCTTAACAAGCCTTGCAGCAGCACTAAGGTTATGTGAATATAGCATCATAAGGACAAATCCTTTTTTCTTTGGAGCTTTAAAATAATATTAAATGTGAAGGATTAATATTTCCTACACACATTCTGCCATCCATATCTTACAGTGTGACGGGGCTGACCAGACACCACCTCACCATTAATCCCTTAGTGCTCACAGGGAATTTCCATGCACCCAATTAGCAGGAGAGTGTAGTGATGAATTTAGTTTATTAGAAGTAAATTATACTCATGAAAATAAGGTAGGCATCATTAACTTAAAAAGCGTTGATTATATGACTAGACTACCAGTCTTTTGATGTGCAATGCGTGTAATTACTCATTTATTTTTTAGCAACATTACTAAAATGATTGGGTAACTACCATAATATCTATCTATCTACAGATGAAACTAGAAGTATCCATACACTATACAAAAATACACATCTGCATGTTACTCAATATCTGGCATGAAATTAGAATAAACGTTTCCCATTTTAGGTCAATTAGGATTACCATAATCTATATATATATATATATATATATATATATATATATATATATATATATATATATATATATATATATATATATATATATATATATTTATATATTTACCTTGTAATGTCTCCACATCCTGTTCCGTCCAGATGTGTCCGGATCCCAGAGTTCCAAGTGGCGGAAGTTCACCGACCTCCATATTGGGACATCCAAGTGAATGGAGTCTCAATATGGAAACTGCTGGTGGTACCAGCCTTCTGCGCGGTACCACTAGCGGAACACCATCGCACCACACACACACACACAAACACACACTCTGCATACGCCGTACGCCCACACACACAAACACACACTTTATATGCTGTACACACCACACACACAAACTGCATATGCCATAAGCAGCCTCTTGCGCTGTACCATCAGTGGAACACCATTGCGAACACGCCGCGACCTGGATCAGCCGAATGATTCACTGACCGCCACCATCTTTGTACAGGAGGAGCGCATGCCGGTTTTTAATGTGAACGCCGCTATCTGTCTGCACAAAGATGGCGGTGGTCTGATTTACTGCGCCTGCGTGAATTCCGTACAGGCACAGTGAATCATTCGGCTGATCCCGGCGGCAGATGTACGACATGTCTACAGGCAGAGGAAGCCGGTCATGTTAAAGGGGTTTTCCCACGAACGAAAGTTCATTCTAAAAAGTGTCTGTGTCTGACCGTGTACGGAGCATACCACATCTCCAGGGCAGGGGAGGAAGCAAAAGACAATGCTGACATTACAGCAGGGGATCACAGAGGATTTCTTTTGTCAGGTAAAATATTTCACTGACTGTTTTTAAACAATATTTTACCTCACAAAATGTAGCCTCTGCGATCTCCTGCTATAATGTCAGTATTGTCTTTGAGGGGAGAACACAGCACAGGAAGGGGAGAGAGAGCAGACAAGGGGGATAGCACATGGGGTAGACAGGTCAAAGAAGAGAGCACAGACGGGAGAAGTAAGCACATGGGGAAAGAGAGAGTGGATAGGTGGGTGAGCACATGGGGGGAGAGATTCTCAACACTGCAAAGCCTGCCCCCATCATGACATTACCACCCTCCCGATGCGATAGCATCGGGCCCCCAGTTAGTTATTAATATTTGCCAAATGCCAGAATAATGAGAGAGAGAAGGTTTTAAGGCATTTTTATTACTTACTGAAAAGTCAAAAGTTTACATCCACTAAGATTACTATGCCTTTAAACAATTTTCGATTGCCCATATGATGATGGTATGTGTTTGGAAGCTTCTTGGCAACATCTGAGTTAATTAGAGACACACCCGTGGATGCATTTTAATGCAAGTACATAAAAGATGGTAATGTCCAGTCATCATACCGCTCAGGAAGGAGACAGGTTCTGTGTCCCAGAGATGAACGTGCTTGGGTCCGACATGTGCATATCAACCCAAGGACAAAAGCAAAAGACCTTGTGAAGATGATGACGGAAACTGGAAAGATTGTGTCAATATCCACAGTGAAACGAGCACTGTATCAACATGGGCTGAAAGGCCACTCTGCCAGGAAGAAGCCATTACTCCAAAAGAAACATAAAAAAGCCAGATTAGTGTTTGCAAATCCACACAGGAACAAAGACCTTAATTTTTGGAGATATGTCCTGTGGTCTGATGAAACTAAAATTGAACTTTTTGGGCATAATGACCATCAATATGATTTAAGGAAAAAGCGAGAAGCTTGGAAGCCTAAGAACACCATCCCAACTGTGAAACATTGGGGTGGCAGCATCATGGTGTGGGGTTGTTTTGCAGCAGGAGGGACTGTTTCACTTCACAAAATAGATGGTATCATGAGAAAAGAAGATTATGTGGCAATACTGAAGCAACATCTCAAGACATTGGCCAGAAAGTTAAAGCTTGGGCGGAAATGGGTCTTCCAAATGGACAATAACCCGAAGCATGCTGCCAAAATGGTAACAAAGTGGCTTAAGGATAAAAAAGTTAATTTTTTGGAGCAGCAATCATAAAGCCCTGATCTCAATTATATTGAAAATTTATGGGCAAAGCTGAAAAAGCCAGTGTGAGCAGGACGACCTACAAACCTGGATCAGTTACACCAGTTTTGTCAGGAGGAATGGGCCCAAATTCCAACCAACTATTATGAAAAGCTTGTGGAAGGATATCCCAAACGTTTGACCCAAGTCATTCAGTTTAAGGTCGATGTTACAAAATACTAATGAAATGTATGTAAACTTTTGACTTTTCAGTAAGATATAAAAATGCCTTAAACATTCACTCTCTCTCTTTCTCTCTCTCTCTCTCTTATTATTCTGGCATTTGGCAAATATTAATAATTATGGTAATCCCAATTGATCTAAAATGGGAGAGGTTTATTCTGATTTCATGTCAGAAATTGAGAAAACATGCAGATGTGTCTTTTTATATAGTGTATGTAAACTTCTGGTTGCTCATTCCATGCCTAGTAGACTTGGCGCTGTCCTGAAAAATCATAGAAGTCATACAAAATACTAGATGATAATACTAGATAATACTACAAAATACTAGTAGTTTTGGTATGCGATATATTTATTTTTGCATCAACTAATTTGAGTAAAACTGAAAGTTTAGTTATGAAACTTATATTATTAACCTTACTTTCATGTTATGGGATAATATATGTTCTATGAAACTCAGTCTTGTCAATTTGGAAATTGTTCTTGTGTTCAGTGAGATATTGATTCAAATCTTACTTTTCAAAGGGGGTGTACTCATTTATGTTGATCAACCTATCTGTCATCTATCTATCCCATCTGTCAACTGATGAAAGAAGCCATTGTCTCCCATATGCAGCAAATCCCCGTTACCGTTACCAAGCGCAGTGATTTATGTTTTTTTGGATGTGTCAGGTATTGCGGATGATCCCTCCTCAATGCCATTTAGGTCAGATTTTAGAAATCAGCCCCCCCACCAATACGATGTTAATAAAGTCTTGGAAAATCCTCTTAATTTCTGATTGTTTATCTGTAGTGTAGCTATACAGGGTGTGGGGTAGCAGGGGTACCTGGGCGTAGCAGGGGTACCTGGGCGTAGCAGGGGTACCTGGGCTCTGATGCTTTTGCATACTTCACATTTCAGTAGAGAAGATACAATAATATTGTGGAGCTGTAGATTTGCCTCATTTTTCCCACTGAGGACAGTCACATAAATCAGCGCTAAGTCTATGTTGAAAATTATGTAAATTGTTGCGTTTTTGCAGTTATACTAGCCTCTAGCTACTGATAAATGACTCACTTCTCGTCATTCTGCAGCTCATGATAAATAATCAGCTTAGTCCTATTCAATATTTTGAAGTTTACAATGATTCATTATGGTATTCTGGAGTCCGCACCCCTATTCTGTCTCCGCTGTGGGCAGTTATGCAGGTTCGGGGCTTTTTCTGAGGTTCTATTATACAAACCCAAAAATGAACAAATTCACTTATATCCAGACATGACACGAAGAAATATTCTGTAGGAACAAGAACATGTGACGCATGAAAACCCCTAATATATCTATCTATCCATCCATATATCCATCTATCCATCTATCTATTATCTATCCACAGTGGGGGAAATAATTATTTGATCCCTTGGTGATTTTGTAAGTTAGCCCACTGACAAAGACATGAACAGTCTATAATTTTAATTTTAACTGAGAGACATAGAATATCAAAAATAAAATCCAGAAAATCTCATTATATAAATTACAATTTGCATTTTGCAATGAGAAATAAGTATTTGATCCCCTACCAACCTCATACAGACCAGTTAGACGCTCCTAATCAACTCATTACCTGCATTAAGGATAGCTGTCAGACTCTAACCTCTACAACACGGGCAAGACCAAAGAGCTTTATAAGGATGTCAGGGACAAGATCCTACGATAAAGATATACTTAGGCACACTCTGGGGAGTCTGATGCAACAAAGAGTTTAATACATACAGTATTCACAATGTTCACAAACGTTTCGGTCTGCAAACGACCTTCATCAGTGTGCTCTGAGAACAAGCAAATAAAGTGAATAGACATAATGTAAAGGAAAAAATGAAACAACTAAACCAAAAAACAAAGTATATACAGGTAAGTATACATGGTTATACATACATTATGTCTATGCACTTTATTTGTTTGTTCTCAGAGCACACTGATGAAGGTCGTTTGCAGACCGAAACGTTTGTGAACATTGTGAATACTGTATGTATTAAAATCTTTGTTGCATCAGACTCCCCAGAGTGTGCCTAAGTATATCTTTATCGTATTTTATGGTCTGGGCACCTACTATCAGGCACCTCTACCATTGGGCTGTGCTGACCACTTACTATACCACAGGGACAAGATCATAGACCTGCTCAAAGCTGGAATGGTCTACAAAACCACAAGCAAGGCGCTGGGTGAGAAGAAGACAACTGTTGGTGCAATAGTAAGAAAATGGAAGAAATACAAAATGACTGTCAATCGACATCGATCTGGGTCACCATGCAAAATCTCACCTCGTGGGGTATCCTTGGTCATGAGGAAGGTGAGAGATCAGCCTAAAATTACACGGGGGAACTTGTTAATGATCTCAAGGCAGCTGGAACCACAGTCACCAAGAAAACCATTGGTAACGCATTACGCCGTAAAGAAGGCACATGTGCAGGCTCATCTGAAGTTTGCCAATGAACACCTGGATGATTCTGTGAGGGATTGGGAAAAGGTGCTGTCGTCAGATGAGACAAAAATTGAGGTCTTTGGTATTATCTCAACTTCCGCACTTGGATGAAGAGAAAAACTGCCTATGGACCCAAAGAACACCATCCCCACTGTCAAGCATGGAGGTGGAAACATTATGTTTTGGGGGTGTTTCTCTGCTAAGGGCACAGGACTACTTCACCGCATCAATGGGAGAATGGGTGGAGCCATGTACCGTAAAATCCTGAGGGACAACCTCCTTCCCTCCGCCAGCACATTAAAAATGAGTCATGGCTGGGTCTTCCAGAAAGACAATGACCCAAAACATACAGCTAAAGCAACAGAGGAGTGGCTAAAAAAGAAGCACATTAAGGTCATGGAGTGGCCTAGTCAGTCTCCTGACCTAAATCCTATAGAAAACTTATGTAGGGAGTTGAAGCTCCGAGTTGCCAAGCGACAGCCTCAAAATCTTAATGATTTAGAGATGATCTGCAAAGAAGAGTGAACCAAAATTCCTCCTGACATGTGCGCAAACCTCATCATCAACTACAAATAACGTCTGACTGCTGTGCTTGACAACAAGGGTTTTGCCACCAAGTATGAAGTCATGTTTGCCAGAGGGATCAAATATTTATTTCTCACTGCAAAGAGCAAATACATTTATATAATTTATACAATGTGATTTTCTGGATTTTATTTTTGATATTCTATCTTTTAATGTTAAAATTAACCTACCATTAAAATTATAGACTATCTATCTGTCTGTCTATCTATCTACAGAATCTATTTTTTTTTGTTCTTTCTGTCTCCTTTCTTTTTCCCTTTATCTCTTTCATCACATCTCCTTCTTTCTCTCCTTCTGTCTCCTGCTTTCTCTCTTCCATTGTTTCCTTTTTTTCTCTCTCCTACTTTCTTTCTTCCTTCCATTCTTTTTATTTATCTCTACTTCTTTCTTTCATTCATTCATTCATTAATTCATCTTTTTTTCTCTTCTTTTTTCTTTTTCTTTCATTCTTTCTTCTCTCTCCTTTCTCTTTATCTCTCTCTAACTCCCTCCTGTTTTCTTTCTTTCTTTCTTTCTTTCTTTCTCTCTTTCTTTCTTTCTTTCTTTCTTTCTTTCTTTCTTTCTTTCTTTCTTTCTTTCTTTCTTTCTTTCTTTCTTTCTTTCTTTCTTTCTTTCTTTCTTTCTTTCCTTCTTTCTCCCTCCCTTCCTCTCTCCCCTTTCACATTATATTCCAGACTCCTATATTTATTTTCTCTAAAGAGGATTACATCTTAGTACAAGAGAGAGAGACGCAATATTCCCCAACATTTCGCTGTTTCTCGTCTCTTTAAGTCGGGTTCTGATTTTCCTTTTGATGAGAGAGCCTGAATAGGAGAGCAGATCTGAACAAGATATGAACGCTGCCTTGCACTGATAAATTCGTACATCAAGTAGGTGTAGTCCAATTCCACAACCATAGTTTTTGGCTGGATCCACATTACACAGAAAATCACATTCATGCATCAAATGCTTTTCCAATAAAAGGCGCTGAGAAGTCCCAGTTTCTGCAGATCTGTCATACTGCCTTCTGCTCACTAGAGGGCAATGCAGCTTTTCTTTCCAAACTGCTCCCATTCCGCTATTTGCTCCGAGTTCTAGAATGACCTCTCTCCTATGGATTTTCACACTTTAGAAACCTCAGCGCTGAATGCTGATATGCAATATTCATCATTCTGCATTATCAAGATTAATGCATAAATCAGCATCTGTTATCTCACCCCTTTAAAGGCGTTTAGTGATGTTCTAATAACGGCTTGGAATGAAGTCTCTATTTTTGATCTGAAGGTCTGGTCTGCCCTCTTATATGAGGTATATCATGTGCTGCACCTCAGCAGACGTTATATTTGTGTCCACGTCTCTCTGTGATTCCCTGGCCGGACTTTTGTGATATAAGCCACGTGATTTGCTCTCTATTCTCGCCCCGAGCTCCGGCGTGTCGCCTTGCGGCCCCTGGGAGCTGATGCTGCTGATGTTACAGCACTGATTTTAATCAGCCAGCCTGGCAGAGAATTAGAGTGCATTCACAGGTCTGCTTATATAAAAGCTCCTCTTATCTGACTCCCGCTGGCATATCAAAGCACCAAATAATGGGTAAGGGGGGATTTTTTTTCAGGGTTATGCTTCCTTTTTTAATTTTTACTGGAGGCTGAGAACACATTGGAATAACGACATTATCTTCCCTGGCATTTCTACGTTGCCTTGCTGAAAGCGGTCCGAGGAGTAAGCTTACAAAAATGGCAACATGTGCTTCGTATCAGTGCGCGATGCAGTGTGAAACGCGTGGGTGCTTGTTATAGAACTTGTGCCGACTACAAGAAGGAAAACAAACTTAGGTTTAATGTATCATGCGCTTCTACACGTCCAATGCTTACTTTATGTACTCACTGATGGGAGTCACATACGGTAAAAGGGAAATCAGGATAGCCAAGTCACTTTTATTTTGGCTACTATGAGCCTACAGATGTGGCCTTCTTTACCTTTCCTCTTCACTAGGGTTGAGCGAAACGGATCGGACAAATTAAAAAATCCCTGACTTTCGGCAAAGTCAGGCTTCATGAAACCCGACCCGATCCTAGTGTGGGATCGGCCATGAGGTCGGCGATCTTCGCGCCAAAGTCGTGTTTCGTATGACGCTTTCAGCGCCATTTTTCAGCCAATGAAGGAGGACGCAGAGTGTGGGCAGCGTGATGACAAGGGTCTCGGTCCCCACCATCTTAGAGAAGGGCATGACAGTGATTGGCTTGCTTTCTGCGGCATCACAGGGGCTATAAAGGGGCGTGCACGCCAACCGCCATCTTACTTCTGCCGATCTTAGCATAGGGAGAGGTTGCTGCCGCTTCATAAGAAGAAGGGATATAGTTAGAGAGGGAAGATTAACCCTGAAACTGCTTGTGCTGTAGCGATTTCCACTGTCCAACACCACCTTTTCTTTGCAGGGACAGTGGAGTTTATATTTTTGTGCATCAGCTCTGTAGCTTATTAGGCTACCTTATAAGGCTCCCTGATAGCTGCATTGCTGTTTGTACGCCGCTGTGCAAACCAACTGCTTTTTTAAAAGCAAAAATTATGTTGCTCCTTTCTGCACAGTTATCTTTATTTGTCCACACGTTTGTGTGCAGCAGTCCTTTTTATTACTGCCATACTTTTCCTGAGATCATTGTAGGGAGATTAAAATTGTACTACAGTCCTTGAATTTTTTCATATATCTTCCAGCCACTTTCTGCCACTTAGATTGCGTTGTTTTATACACTGGGCCTGAGTTTTGGGTCAGTCTCCCCCAAAAAAAGGGACTTTCAAATTCTCACAAAGTGGATCTACAGCAGTCCTGTTAGTTTGGTGTATGTCAGCCAGCCACTTTCTGCCACTTAGATTGCGTTGTTTTATACATAGGGCCTTGGTCACCACCTGGCGCAAGCACCCATGCGAGTGCCGTTTGCCTGGACTGGTGGGTGTGCCCACTCTTGGGCGATGGCACTGGCACAGGGTCCCTCATAGTACAATAAAGTGTCTCTGATGGTGATGGTGCACAACCAGCCTCAGACACACCGTCGTAATATGAGGGGCCCTGTGCCAGTACTGCCACCCATGAGAGAGTGTTCCCCCCCCCCAGCTCGAACAGTGCTCTACCACTTGCAATACTTACCTCTTCCTGCTCCACCACGGTGTAGTCTGTGCTGATAAATCCTTCAATGGCACTGCCAATACAAATTTGTTGAAATGATAGATGATAGTTAAAATATACAGGGGCCCTGGCCTCCATTTAGACCAGTTAATACTTTGCGCCTACTACCACTGTCTGCTACTCAGCAGAGGAGCCCACCCCAGTACCTAGCTATGCCGCCTGTTTAGTCCTGTTACCAATTTAGAACTGCATTTAGCCTACTTTATTATTTGGGCCTGCTAACTGTGTCTGCCACTCATTACAATTGTCCTCCACAGAACAAAGCTATGCCGCCTGGTTAGTCCTGTTACCACTTTTGAACTGCATTTAGCCTACTTTATTATTTGGGCCTATATCTGTGTTTCCTCCTCATCCTGCCCATTTTCCAGCCACTGCTAGATGAGTCTGCTGGTAGATTGACACAGACCACTACATTCCCCTTGCACTCTACACAGCCAGAATCTGACCCTGCTGAAAGTCAGGTTCCCCTTCCCGCATACTATACCACCTTACATGGGGACAAAGAGGAAGGTGCAGATGAAAGTGCAGGTTTCTTCATCAGGTGGGGGGGCATACTCGTTGGCGACGTCATTGGCACAGGGCCCCTCATAGTACGCAAAAGTGTCTCTGGCAGTGGGAGGCGCCACCCGCCGTCAAACACACCGCCGTACTATGAGGGGCCCTGTGCCTGTGCCAACTAGTGGGCCCCCCTGCTTGCTCAGGATCACAGCACTTGCAAAGTTGAAATACTTAACTCTCCCTGCTCCACCGCCGTGACGTACTCCGCGTTTCCTGGGCCCATGAAAATCTTGAGCCAGCCCTACGCCCCCACAACTTTAGCCAAATGACCCCCTGTTTTCAATGCCTAACTATTATTATAAAGTAAATTAAGATTGACAAGCTTAAGAAATAAGAATTGATGTTTTTGGCATTAAAATGGGCACTGTAGGTGTTTTCCTGTCCTCCTCTCACTGCCGACTTTGATTCCCCATTGACTTGCATTGGGTTTCGTGTTTCGGTCGGCCCCCGACTTTTCGAAATAATCGGCCGATTTCACCCGAACCGACTTTTGACAAAGTCGGGTTAGCGAAACCCGACTCGATCCTAAAAGAGTAAAAGTCGCTCAACTCTACTCTTCACATACCCTGAGATGAATTTTACAACATTACCTGATTATAAAAATAAGCGAGATTTCCATATACTCTGCTGGAAGTTGTTAATGTTATCTATCCTCTATCTTTTACATTGCTGTGTACTATCCTTCTAGATCTATCCTCTACCTTTTACATTGCTCTGTACTATCCTTCTAGATCTATCCTCTACCTTTTACATTGCTCTGTACTATACTTCTAGATCCATCCTCTACCTTTTGCATTACTCGGTGCTATCCTTCTAGCTCTATCTTCTACCTTTTACATTGCTCTGTACTATCCTTCTTGATCTATCCTCTACCTTTTACATTACTCGGTGCTATCCTTCCAGATCTATCCTCTACCTTTTACATTGCTGAGTACTATCATTCTAGATCTAGCCTATATCTTTTACATTGCTGAGTACTATCATTCTAGATCTATCCTCTTTCTTTTACATTGCTGTGTACTATCCTTCTACATCTATCCACCACCTTTTACATTGCTGTGTATTATCCTTCTAGGTCTATCCTCTACCATTTGCAATGCTCTGTACTATCCTTCTAGTTCTATCTTCTGCCTTTTACATTACTCGGTGCTATCCTTCTAAATCTATCCTCTATCTTTTATATTCCTGTGTACAATCCTTCTAAACCTATCCTACCTTTTACAATGCTCTATACTATCCTTCTAGATCTATCCTCTACCTTTTACATTACTCAATGCTATCCTTCTAGATCTATCGTCTACCTTTTATATTGCTCTGTACTATCCAACTACACCTATCCTACCTTTTACAATGCTCTGTACTATCCTTCAAGATCTATCCTCTATCTTTTGCATTGCTGTGTACTTTACTTGCAGACCTATCCTCTACCTTTTACATTGCTGAGTTCTATCCTTCTAGATCTATCCTCTACCTTTTACATTGCTCTGTACTATCCTTCTAGATCTATCCTCTACCTTTTACATTGCTGTGTACTATCCTTTTAGACGTTTCCTTTATCTTTTACATTGCTGTGTTCTATCCTTCTAATTCTATCCTCTTCCTTTTACATTGCTCTGTGCTCATCCTTCTAGATTTATCTTCTACCTTTAACATACCTCTGTGCTCATCCTTCTATACCTATCCTCTACCTTTTATATTGCTCTGTACTATTCTTCTAAACCTATCCTACCTTTTACAATGCTCTGCACTATCCTTCTAGATCTATCCTCTACCTTTTACATTACTCGGTGCTATCCTTCTAGATCTATCCTCTACCTTTTACATTGCTGTGTACTATCCTTCTAGATCTATCCTCTACTTTTTACATTGCTGTGCATAATCCTTCTAGGTCTATCCTCTACCATTTACAATGCTCTGTACTATCCTTCTAGATCTATCCTATACCTTTTACATTGCTGTGTACAATCCTTCTAAACCTATCCTACCTTCTACAATGCCCTATACTATCCTTCTAGATCTATCCTCTACCTTCAACATTACTCGGTGCTATCCTTCTAGATTTATCCTCTACCTTTTACATTGCTGTGTTCTATCCTTCTAGATCTATCCTCTACCTTTTATATTGCTCTGTACTATCCTACTACACTTATCCTACCTTTAACAATGCTCTGTACTATCCTTCAAGATCTATCCTCTATCTTTTACATTGCTGTATTCTATCCTTCTAGATCTATCCTCTACCTTTTACATTGCTGTGTACTATCCTTCTAGATCTATCCTCTACCTTTTACATACGTCTGTGCTCATCCTTCTATACCTATCCTCTACCTTTTATATTGCTCTGTACTATCCTTCTAAACCTATCCTACCTTTTATAATGCTCTGTACTATCCTTCTAGATCTATCATCTGTCTTTTACATTGCTGTGTACTATCCTTCTAGACCTATCCATTACATTTTACATAGATGTGTACTATCCTTCTAGTTCTATCCTCTACCTTTAACATAACTCTGTGCTCATCCTTCTAGATCTATCCTCTACCTTTTATATTGCTCTGTACTATCCTACTACACCTTTCCTACCTTTCACAATGCTCTGTATTATCCTTCAAGATTTATCCCCTACCTTTTACATTGCTGTGTACTATCCTTATAAACCTATCCTCTACCTTTTACATTGCAGTGTACTATCCTTCTAGATCTATCCTCCACCTTTTACATTGCTGTGTACTATCCTTGTAAACCTATCCTCTACCTTTTACATTGCTCTGTGCTCATCCTTCTAGATCTATCCTCTACCTTTTACATAACTCTGTGCTCATTCTTCAATTCCTATCCTCTTCTTTTTATATTGCTCTGTACTATCCTTCTAAACCTATCCTACCTTTTACAATGCTCTGTACTATCCTTCTAGATCTATCCTCTACATTTTACATTGCTGAGTACTATCCTTCTAGATCTATCCTCTTCCTTTTACATTGCTGTGTACTATGCTTCTAGATCTATCATCTACCTTTTACATTGCTATGTACTATCCTTACAGATCTATCCTTTACCATTTACAATGCTCTTTACTATCCTTCTAGTTCTATTCTCTACCTTTTACATTACTCGGTGCTATCCTTCTAGATCTATCCTCTACCTTTACATTGCTGTGTATTATTCTTCTAGATCTATTCTCTACCTTTTGTGTTGCTCTGTAGTATCCTTCTAAACCTATTCTACCTTTTTCAATGCTCTGTACTATCCTTATTGATCTATCCTCTACCTTTTACATTACTCGGTGCTATCCTTCTAGATCTATCCTCTACCTTTTACATTGCTGTGTTCTATCCTTCTAGATCTATCCTCTACCTTTTACATTGCTCTGTGCTCATTCTTCTAGTTCTATCCTCTACTTTTTACATAACTCTGTGCTCGTCCTTCTATACCTATCCTCTACCTTTTACATAACTCTGTGCTCGTCCTTCTATACCTGTCCTCTACCTTTTATATGACTCTTTGCTCGTCCGTCTAAAACTATCCTCTTCTTTTTACATTTCTCTGTGCTCGTCCTTCTAAACCTATCCTGCAGATTTTACATTACTCTTTACTATCCTTCTATACCTATCCTCTAACCTTTACATTACTCTCTGCTTGTCCCTCAAGAATTTTACTCTTATTTTGAAAAAGTTGATTAAGTTCTCATTTTCTCTCACATTCCTTGGTATCACAGATTTGGACCTCTTGGAGATCTCTCTGTGATGCTCCAACCATCTGTTGGTCTCCCACAAGGTTGTGTCCCGGGGCCACAACAGTTTTCCATTTAGTCCCACAGTTCCACTTTTACACTGCTGTCTTAGTCTTTCCTTTTTGTATTTTTTTTCTCAATTAACTAATTCCAATATGGCTGCTTCTTCAGTTCTAATTTTTTTTATCCACATTTTCCTGAAATTTTGTATTTGATAGAAATAAAAAGAAAAAAAAAAGTCACATTTAACGATATCATTTTTAACCTGTCATAATGCCTTTTAATTATTACTTGAGCAGTCATAAAGTCATGAATCTGTGTCTATAAGGGATTATGACAAATCTGGTGCCAGCATGGCACTCAACTCAAGGAAACCACCTGCCACTAACTTGAGGGCTCTCGTCTCAAACCCTGACACTTCATGCAAATCTAAAAAACAAAACTCCTGAGCTGAAGCACTAAGACATTTATTTCCCTTCACTTAAACAGACCTGAATGACGGGCTGTCAGGATCTTCTCAATGTTGATACCTGTTATTTTAAATATTACTGCTCTGTATCATTTTTATGTTTCCTTAGACACTTAAGTAGATAAACACAGTGTGTTTCTGGATAAGGCTGTTTTAAGGGGCTGCTACTGACTTTGAAGCAAAACTAAACTTTTATTTGACAATTTTTGTCCGGAATGGAAAGTTACTAAACTTTACTATTTCCCTCCATTCCTGTAAAGAATTGCATGTAAGTAGCATTTGCCGTCGACACATAATCTGGGACGTTCTGAGATGTTGTGCCTGTTCCAAATTAAATTATAAAATGCAAATATGTGCACGGTAGAGCCACGCTGATACATTGAGCATCAAAGCAGATCTCTCTTTATTACATCATCAGTCACTCATCTATATAGACATTTCTTGGACAGTGATTGTAGCAATATAATTGGCTCAGCTTACCTTTAAATATGTGCTGGCATTAGCATATATACATCTCATTGGCTAAAGGTAATACTGTCTACAGCCAGCTGAAGAGTTTAGGTGCATCTTTCACTTTGGTATTTCTGTCTTACTCTTTAGACAAAAGCATTCCTACAACTCCTTATCTGAAAACACGCACACAGACCCCATCTCGGAAAGCCGGAGATGCATATAGAATATCCAGAATGGAGTCAGGATAGATAAATAAATCCTGATCTCACACATTCAAATTCCTACTTTTCAACGGTCTATTTGTCAACCTTTTCCTGCACTGATAACAGAAAATAATAATTTGGAGTACAGATGATGGCAGTGAAAGGGTCAGAACCTGTGTCGTACTAACTCTAGGAGCAACCTACTTCAGGAAACTGTTCTGTTAGTGACTACACTTTGATTTATTTCCATTCCCGTAAAAAAATATGCATGTAAGTGGCTGTGACCCCTTCCTTTTCCCAGAATATCTGTCAGCCTTTAGCTGCATTGTTATCAGAATGTGCCCAGTTGGAGCACAGATGATGGCAGTGCAAGGACCAGCACCTGATTCTCCTCTGACTGTTCTGCTTTGGCCACATTCACATGTTCAGTATTTGGTCAGTATTTTACCTCAGTATTTGTAATCAAAATCCAGGAGTGGGTGATAAATGCAGAATTGGTGAGGTGTTTCTATTATACGTTCCCTCTGATTGTTCCACTCCTGGTTTTGGCTTACAAATACTGAGGTAAAATACTGAACAAATACTGACTATGTGAACATGAACTTATCATAACAATCTCTAGCAGCAGCTTGTCCCTAGATTTAGTGAGATACACAGGCTGACCCACCACTGCCATCATCTGTACTCCAAGTGAGTAAATTCTGATATCAATGCAGCTAAACAGACTGGAGAGAATCAGGAGTTTGTAAGTCACTTACATGCATTATTTTTACAGGAATAAGAGATAAATCCCCTAATAAAGTGATTTGCAAAGAGTCATAACTTTCCGCGCTGGACATAGTTATTAAAACAAAAAAAATGAAATTTAATTACCGTACTATTTAATTAGCGCTGACCAACTTGAAAACAATAAGGAAAGTGTAATCTGTGTGGGGGGGCACTCTGAATGCATTATGGATGGAGGCATTTTAGCTGTAACCATGGAGGAACAGCCTTATAAATATACAGATATTAGTGATGAGTGATGAGCGAATAATATACAATTATTAGGTTCTGTACAATTACAATTACAATTATTAGGTTCTGTAGAAGGACGTAGATCTGGGGATTTATTATGATGGAATATAGGCTGAACTGGATGGACAAATGTCTTTTTTCGGCCTTACTAACTATGTTACTATGTTACCATGTTACTCGTTGCTCGGGTTTTCCCGATCACGCTCGGGTGTTCTCCGAGTATTTATGACTTCTCGGAGATTTAGTTTTCATCACCTCAGCAGCATGATTTGCGGCTACTACTGTAGACAGCTTGAACACATGTCGGGATTCCCTAGCAACCAGGCAACACCCACATGTACTCAGGCTGGCTAGTAGCTGTAAGTAGTGATGAGCGAGTGTACTCGTTGCTCGGGTTTTCCCGAGCGCGCTCGGGTGGTCTCCGAGTATTTGTTAGTGTTCGGAGATTTAGTTTTCATCATGGCAGCTGAATGATTTACAGCTATTAGCCAGACTAAGTACATGTGGGGGTTGCCTGAATGCTAGGGAATCCCCACATGTAATCAACTTGTCTAGTAGCTGTAAATCATTCAGCTGCGGTGATGAAAACTAAATTTCCAAACACTAACAAATACTCGGAGATGACCCGAACCTGCTCTGGAAAACCCGAGCAATGAGTACACTCGCTCATTACTAACAGATATCAGTGACATCTTTTGTTGTAAATGGTGGCTGTAATTTATATAAATGTAGGCTTATATGATGGCCAAAACAATGGTCAATAATATTGTAATGTTCTACATTTATCTAATGTTTCTCCCTTCTGTCTAAACTTCCGTCCACTTCCTGTTTTCAAGGGTAAGTTATCGCTAAGAGCAGAGACCCCGGGACAGGTTGCAGGAAGTGCAGGCGGCCAGGTTTCTTGTCTGTCTTCTTTCTAGTCTGCGCAGATAGGCAAGCTATTAAACAATAGCAAATCATTCTGGGAAGTGATGAAAGGGATATTCTAGCATACATAGTGCTGGAAGAGTACTTATGAAGAGGAACCATCCACAAGTTATAAAACATGGAAATTAGGACTGTTCCCACACATATTAGACTGGTATGTGCTCCGAAAACATTTTGAAATGGCAATGGATGATGAAGGCAGCAAGACCATGTTTTATACAGGTTTTATATGAAAAGGACAGGTACTCTTTAAGCCTGCTAAAAGCTCAACTGAGGACATGGAATCTGAATACCTCTTACTTTCCTCACAGCTATTATGGCAGATACTATAACTACAGGAAGCTTCTTAATGTCCAGTCACTGCATGAAATCAAAAGTCAATGTGCTTTCCTGACAGAGACCAGGAATATTGTGTGCTGACCACAGCTCAATACCACCGCATGGTGCAGGATGACAAGTGACTTGTGTATCCAAAGACAGCGGACATGGCTTTATTGCTAATATACAATGTTTCACTGAAGTGTAAGGCTTATATGTCCGTCCTTGATTCATTTGATATTTTAACCCTAAATGGGCCAAATTTATTCTCCCCCATAAGTTCTCCTTAAGAGTAGTAGAAAAGCAACTAAGTTACACGTTTTTATGCAAAGGAAATGTGCACCAAATGTAGTAACTTTCATACCTCACTATTCTAGTGCACAATCCATGATAAATTACTTCAATGTCTATGTAGGAAATTTCAGTTCTATGCCATAAAAGAAGAATATCTGCTATCATAATTTATATAAAATAATAAATCCACATAGAAAAATTTACCTAAAATTCATATAAAAATGTGAACATCTGGAAACAGCAGGTAGATTTTATTATTGAAATTTATCTAAAAGATCCTTTGGTCTACTATAATGTATATATCCCAATAATGGCTTCTCTTAACATTTATTAGGACCGACCAATACCATGAGGCCTACTATTCGACATAGACATGGCCTAAAAAGAATCTGTCAAAAGCAGCCAGTATTTGCCCTTATTTTTTTCTCGCTCCTCCCCTGAGTATTCTGTTTTGTTGTTTTTACTTTCTACCCATGTGGCTCCAAAGATATCGGCCTTTTTATGAAGTGCTAATTTTTATGGCCTTCAGTGAGGGGGCGTGGCTCACTGGGTAATAATGCGGAGCAGTCTAAGGACATGCCCCAGAGGATCCTGTATGCATCGTCCCTTTGTAAAAACCACAAAAATTTGCACTAAATAAAAATATCCATAACTGTGGAAGCATTTAGCAGATTAAAAAAAAAAAACCTGAATACCCAGAGTAGTAGCAGAAATAAAATAAAAGCATACAGCCATTTTTAACTTAGCATCAGGTCCTCTTTAAAGTTATAGCTTTAAATAGCTGGTTTTCCAGTAGCCATTGCTATAAAAATAAACATGAGCGTACTAGAGTCATATTCATTTTAAGCCTTTTATAAGATTATACTAATGTAGCAAAACTATGATGAGTAGAAAAATACAATATGTAGATAACTGTAGATATGGTGTCCCTTACGTCACTATTTTGACTATTAGAAGAATGGTTGGTTGATTGGTTGGATTTTAGTGAAGTCCCCAAAAGACAAGAAAATAGCACCTCAAAGACCAAATTATTACCTTGTTCATCATCATAATCGTCGTCGTCGTACTCCTCATCGTCATCCTCTTCTATTTCTTCTCCTTCCTCTTCCT
Source organism: Ranitomeya imitator (assembly GCF_032444005.1). Classification (NCBI taxonomy): domain Eukaryota; kingdom Metazoa; phylum Chordata; class Amphibia; order Anura; family Dendrobatidae; genus Ranitomeya; species Ranitomeya imitator. The sequence goes on from NC_091286.1 coordinate 607,786,696, forward strand.
CCTCATCTTCTTCTATTTCATCGTCATCATCCCTATCTAACTCCTCATCTTCTTCATCCTCCTGGTCTTCGTTATCATCGGAATATTCTTCTTCCTCTTCCTTCTCATCCATTTCCTCGGTGCCGTCTGTTTCATAGCACTCGTCTACCGAGGAGTTGTCAGTTTTTGAGGAGTAAGGTTTTCTTTTTGGTGAAGGTTCTAAAGGCTTGTTTTCTTGGGTTTTCCTTTTCTTGGCCAAAGGACAGCCGTAAACACTACAATACAGATCAGATTGTAATAATTAGTAGGTGCCTGCTACATTTCACTAATCTACTCTAGCATTGTCTGTACACCTTCTTAATCTTATTCTGTGTATCACAGTTTATTTTATTCTATAATACATTTATTTCAAATTTTTGAGCTGCAAAATGTAATTTACAAACATTTCAGGAATAAAATACACATTACACACATGACTTATACAAAACTCAGTTTTGGATATTTTTGCCTAGGGCACACTAGAAATGCAGAGATTCACCCACACATATTTGTCAGAGTTAGTTACTTCTGGTCCAACATGTTTGACATGGATCCTTCATCCCGTGTCTGGGTCACGCAGTTACTGTATTTGTCTAGTCCTGGTTTACATTTTTCCTTCCATTTCTGAGCTGTATTATATTTACTATGCAACAAACATTGTGTTAATGTAGTATTTCTGCTGTCCAAAATCACCTAGATATCTCCAGTCTCTGCAGACGTGTAGCATAAAACTCATGAAGCTTATAAGCATGCATATAAACATGCACACTAAAAACATACACACATTAAACACATTAATAGTCCATACACACACACAGAAAAACAAAAATAAATTTGCCCTCTTGGTCTTTGAAGAGCACCATATTTTTGTGTCTTGTTGTTTTAGGGTAGACAGTAACATAAAGGATGCCATATTTGCAAATGTTGGCAAACTATGGTTGTGCTCAAACTCCAGCAGAATTTTTGCTTTCTTGGCCTGTCGTCAAGAAAGCAACGAATAGAACTAAGCAACTTGCTGTTGCTTGGTTCTATTCCTCCTATTCTGTAGATGTCATTTTTGCTTTTCTTGCTCAGACGTAGAATCTTGCATTTTTCTCTGTTAAACACGATTCTATTTGTGTCAACTTCTGTACATGTTATCAGCCTAAAATCACCAGGGTATGTGAACTTTTGATCAGGGTCCCTTGGATGTTTTGTGTTGTCATTATGATTTAAAAAGAGGAAACACAGTGGTTTGACAATAAATGTATTCACCCAACCACTAACCATGAGTGGAGAAAAAGTTTTGGTGCTATCATTCATCTTCTCTGAAAAAAGGCCAAGAAAGCAAAAATTCTGCCGTGGTATGTAAACTTTTGACCACAACTGTATATATTTGACTGTGCAAAAATATAAGCAAGAATATGTTCCCTTTTGCTTCAAGCATACCTACAATTTTGCTCTCCTGTGCGATCAAACCTTCTGAACTCAACAACCTCATACTACATACGTCTAAGAGGCTACTGAGTTTCAGTACCATGAATCTAGGACATGTGAAAAATTGATAATTCCACGTTGATAATTCCAACCAGGAAAGACTCCAAAACTGGTGGTTTTGCTTAAGCCCAGTTCCCATTTCAGCTAAAGATGTCCCTAAATTGTTTCTGAATTTTTTTTTTTATATCCAAACCAAATTTAGACAAATACAGCTTAAGACTCTGAAATATCACACCACACCAGACACATAAATCGTATGGAAGCACCCACCTTCAAGTAATAAAAAATAATGGACCCATCAAGGTTAAGTTTTCAGGTGATTAATGAGGAGCACATACAGTGCCTTGCGAAAGTATTCGGCCCCCTGGAACTTTTCAACCTTTTCCTACATATCATGCTTCAAACATAAAGATACCAAATGTAAATTTTTGGTGAAGAATCAACAACAAGTGGAACACAATTGTGAAGTTAAATGAAATTTATTGGTTATTTAAAATTTTTGTGGAAATTCAAAAACTGAAAAGTGGGGCGTACAATATTATTCGGCCCCTTTAGCTTAATACTTTTTTGCTCCACATTTTGCTGCGATTACAGCTGCAAGTCCCCTGGGGAATGTCTCTATCAGTTTTGTACATTGAGAGAATGAAATTCTTGCCAATTCTTCCTTGGCAAACAGCTCGAGCTCAGTGAGGTTTGATGGACATCGTTTGTGAACAGCAGTTTTCAGCTCTTTCCACAGATTCTCGATTGAATTGAGGGCTGGACTTTGACTTTGCCATTCTAACACCTGGATACATTTATTTGTGAACCATTCCATTGTAAATTTTGCTTTATGTTTGGGATCATTGTCTTGTTGGAAGACAAATCTCCGTCCCAGTTTTAGGTCTTTTGCAGACTCCAACAGGTTTTTTTCAAGAATGGTCCTGTATTTGGCTTCATCCATCTTCTCATCAATTTTAACCATCTTCCCTGTCCCTGCTGAAGAAAAGCAGGCCCAAACCATGATGCTGCCACCACCATGTTTGACAGTGAGGATGGTGTGTATCGGGTAATGAGCTTTGTTGCCTTTACGCCAAACATATCATTTGACATTGTTGCCAAAAAGTTTGATTTTGGTTTCATCTGACCAGAGCACCTTCTTCCACATGTTTGGCGTGTCTACCAGGTGGTGTGTTGCAAACTTTAAACGATACTTTTTATGGATATCTTTGAGAAATGGCTTTCTTCTTGTCACTCTTCCATAAAGACCAGATTTGTGCAGTGTACGACTGATTGTTGTCCTATGGGCAGACTGTCCCACCTCAGCTGTAGATCTCTGCAGTTCATCCAAAGTGATCATGGGCCTATTGGCTCCATCTCTGATCAGTCTTCTCCTTGTTTGAGATGAAAGTTTAGAGGGACGGCCGGGTCTTGGTAGATTTGCAGTGGTATGATAATCCTTCTATTTCAATATAATCACTTGCACAGTGCTCCTTGGGATGTTTAAAGTTTTGGAAATAATTTTGTATCCAAATCCGGCTTTAAACTTCTCCACAACAGTATCACGGACCTGCCTGTTGTGTCCTTGGTCTTCATGATGCTGTCTGTGCTTCAAACAGAACCCTGAGACTATCACAGAGCAGGTGCATTTATACGGAGACTTGATTACACACAGGTGGATTATATTTATCATCATTAGGCATTTAGGACAACATTGGATCATTCAGAGATCCACAATGAACTTCTGGAGTGAGTTTGCTGCACTGAAAGTAAAGGGGCCGATTAATATTGCACACCCCACTTTTAAGTTTTTGAATTTCCACAAAAATTTAAAATAACCAATAAATTTCGTTCAACTTCACAATTGTGTTCCACTTGTTTTTGATTCTTCACCAAAAATTTACATTTGGTATCTTTGTGTTTGAAGCATGATATGTGGGAAAAGGTTGAAAAGTTCCAGGGGGCCGAATACTTCCGCAAGGCTAAGTAAGTGTACAACTTCTATTTTTTCAAGCATGATTATGTGTTTCAACTATTTTCCTTTTTGAATTATCCCCCAAAATATCAAAACATACATTTTTGCATAGAAACAATTTGCAATAAAGACAGAGACTTTCTGAAGTAAAGAGTTTTTGTTAATCTAGTAATTGTAATTTTAATGATAATTAAGAGGAACGTTAGGCTATTGTGGAATATCCTCATTGAAATCTTCAAAAACAATATCATAGCATTATCCATCCATCACTAAACTATAAAGCTGGCACAATGCAGTCGGGCGGCTAACGTTCTCCCACCATTCGCCAAACCCCAATTCGTCCATCAGACGCCACATAGAGAATTGTGATATATCACTTTACAGAACACGTTTCCCCTGCTCCTGCATCCAGCGGTGGTGCTTTTACACCACGCCACAATGGATACTTGATTTAGCAGCTGCTCAGTCATGGAAATGCATGCCAAGAAACTCCCGATGCCTAACGGTTTGGTGCAAATGTTAATGGCAGAGGAGGTTTGGACTCTGTGGGGGCTATGTGTGAGACAGTTAAGTTTTTCCACACCAAACTCACCTAACCAAGCCTTAATCCAACCTCTGAAAAAGAACCCCATAGCACTATCACTTCACCAAACCTTACAGTTAGCAGTTCTTCGGTCATCTACCAAACCCACACACGTTCATCAAATTACCAGATAGAGAAAAGTGATTTGTACCTCTACAGAACAAGTTTCCATGTCTCAAAAATCAAGTAACAGCGTGATTTACAACATTCCATCTTATTCTTGGCATTACACTTGGTGATGTAAGGCTTGCTTGCTACTTTCAACCACAGAATTTTATGCTATCATGATGAGGCTTGGACTCTGTAGATAAGTAGTTACCAGAGCATTGGTGACTTTTCTGCCCTGTGCTCCTCAGCACATGATGGTCCCACCCTGTAACTTTACGTGGTCTCCACTTTCTTGCTGTGTTGCTAAGATTCCTAAATACTTCCACTTATCAGTAAAACCACTCGCAGGTGAGTGTGGAATATTTAGGTGGAAAGAAATGTCATAAACTGACGTGTTACAATGGTGACATCCTATTAAAGGACCATGCTCGAATTTAGTGAGCTCATTAGGACAACTTATTTGTTCAGAAACGTTAGTAATGGCAGGCAGCATGGTGAATGGCTGCATTTTATTCATCTGTGGCAACTGGAACTGAATGAATGAGGCTTAATTCAGTGATTAGAGATGTGAGCAACACATTTCAGTGACTAGAACTGAGTTGCAATAACACCTGTGAGCTGGTGTGGTGCAGTTTATAGATGCACGAAAATGGCTACCTGATATCCGTAGAAATTAACTAATATTTTTACCACTTAGTGACAGAGCCAATTTGGTATTAATGACCAAGTCAATTTTTACAATTTTGACCACTGTCACTTTATGAAGTTATAACTCTGAAACTCTGAAGTGACATACTGTACTTCATGTTAGTGGTAAAGCTTATTCGATATGACTTGCGTTTATTTATTAAAAACACAAAAAATTGGCAAAAATTTGAAAAATTTAGCAATTTTCAAACTTTTAATTTTTGTGCCCTTAAATCAGACAGTCATATCGCTCAAAATAGTTCATAAATAACATTTCCCACATGTCTACTTTACATCAGCACAATTTTGGAAACATAATTTTTTTTAATTAGGATGTTAGAAGGGTTAAACGTTGACCAGCGAATTCTCATTTTTCCAACAAAATTTACAAAACCATTTTTTAGGGACCATCTCACATTTGAAGTGGGGTCAATATGACAGAAAAAGTGAAAGCATTATAAAAACTCTCCCCCTCAAGGTGCTCAAAACCACAATCAAGAAGTTTATTAACCCTTCAGGTGCTTCTCGAGAACTAAAGCAACGTGGAAGGAAAAAAATGGATTTTTTACTTTTTTCACAAAAAAATTACTTTAGACCCAAACTTTTTTTTATTTTCACAAAGGTAAAAAGAGAAAATGAACCACAAAATTTGTTGTGCTATTTCTCCTGAGTACACCAATACCCCATACCCCATATGTGGAGGAAAGCCACTGTTTGGCACATGGCGTGGCTCAGAAGGGAGGGAGCATCATTTGACTTTTTGAACGCAAAATTGGCTGGAATCAATGGTGGGCGCCATGTTATGTTTGGAGACCCACTGATCTACCTAAACAATGAAAATCCCCAATTCTAACTCCAACCCTAACACAGCCCTAACCACAACCCTAACCCCAACACACTCTAACCCTAACACCACAACCCTAACCCCAGCACAACCCTAACCCCAACACAACCCTAACCCCAACCCTAGCCCCAACCCTAACCCTAGCCATAACCATTGTTCTAACCCAACCCTAACCCTAGCCCAACCCTAGCCCAACCCTAACCCTAGGTCTAACTCTAACCCTAACCAAGTCCCAATCATAAACCTAGCTCTAACTGTAACCCCAACCCTTACCTTAGCCCCAAACCTAACCCTAATAAAAAAATGGAAAAAAATACATATTTTTTAATTTAATTACCGGTATTTTTACCTAAGTGGGTGATAAGGGGGAGTTTGATTTACTATTTTTTTTAATTTTTATCACTGTGATAGGCTATATCACAGTGATCAAAATGAACCAATAGGAGAAATGTCCTATTGTTGCCGGGTGCCGGCTGGCAGATCTAGGAAGGCGCACTGTGCATGTGTCCGTCATTTTCTTCCCAAAAAATACCAAGGGCCGGGGGAAAGAGCCTGAGGGATCAGGGACACCGGATGCACCGGGAGGGGGTCTTTGGGGACCCCAGTTCTCTCTCCTCTGGTATGCTAGATCCTTTCAGAGGAGAGAGAAATAAATGGGAAATCAGATTTATTTTTTTTGTTGGTCGCTATTATTCGGTGAATAACAGCGATCGCAACACTGTGGGCGGTAAAAACCGATCCAAATTATGTTCTCTGGGGTAGCTGAGATGCCAGAGATTTTATGATGCTAGGGGTGCTATCCACTTATTTCTCAGCACCGCTAAACAGTACTCTTAACTGGCGCCGCTAAAAGGCTTATTGGTGGTTGTTAAGGGGTTAATAATCAAGCCAGTTTATTGCTATAGAAGTTTGCGAATTAGGGTAAAGTCATATTTGCATGTAGCTGAAAATGGGCCCCTGTAGTTGATGTTACCGGTGGGCCCTTGGTGCCCCAGTCTGTTACCGTATACACTGTATATGTACAATACTGTATTATATTTGTATGTATTCTGATTTCTTTTTCTCATTTTTCCTTACCTATTGGTATCGTATTTTGCAATTATATTAATATACATTTTAAATGATATATTTAGAGTATATTTCTGAAAGCAACACATCCCCTTTCTTTACTTGTATTCTATAGATGCAACATAAAGACATTTCCTATAGAATAACAGCTCATACATGACAGCAAAACTAACAGAAGGAAAAAAAAAGAATAAAGGAAGCACCGTCACAATTGCAGCCTTCATTCTCCCTCTGATTACATCATTCCGAGCCTTATATATATAAAAAAAACCACCAGGTTATTTACTTTGATGGGTTTCATATCTCATTGATTTTATCAAAGGCTGAAAAATCTTCTCCACTTTTCCTATGCAACTGTGTACCCCTGTGAGATGCTAAAATAGGAAGCAGAGACTTTCCTTCCTTGTTGTCTCATCTTCCTCCCTCAATAACCCTGACATGAAACATAAATGCTCGGCATCTGCGGCGGTGGATTTCATGTGCTCTATAAGAGACGAGGCTTTAAAAATGTATAGCATAGACTCGGCAAAGTTCACCCAAGGACAGGCCGCTCGGTGCAACCTCCCCAGCTCTGCCGTCTCCGGAGCGAGCGAACACAACATCTCACTGCCTGCTGATTAACCATCTTCTTGCCCCAAATAACATTCCCAGTCAAAGACTAATCAACTACCGGCTAACGCAATTCATCGGGATAATTAATGACGCCGGTAGAGGACATAGTGCAAGCGAGACATCTGCAGTAGGATATGAAGTATACAGGTATCCGTATACCCAGGATGGAAAATAATCTCATGACTGGATAATGCATTTTTATCATTAAGTGATATCCACAAATATCTGACTTAAAATAATTATCAAAATACTACAACGCAGGCAAAGATGATTCCGGATGTAATGAACCTTGAAAATGCTTACCGTCGGAGGGAGCGCAGCGCTCTATCTCCTCATCCATTAGCCTCTTTAGACTGTCAATGTGCTTCCCGTTTTTTTTTTCTAAATATTATTTTTATATACCCTCCTCCCTTTACAGATTTCATGCTCTCTTGCCATGGAATGAAATCGTAGGAATTCATCTTCGAAAATACATAGTTGCAATGTTCCTCACGTATAGATGAGGGAATACCACTTAGCTCACCCCAGGGTAGTAAATACATGATGCTAATCACTCCGGTATCCAATGTGCGAAATGAATTTACTTATGGGTTGTTGTTTTTTTTTCTATGCATAAAGAATTTTTAATGATCATTGGTATCTTAAACGGATTCTTAAGATTCAGCTAAAACTGCATTAATACATACTTATGGGACAAAGTGGGCGAATTCATCCTACTGATCTGACAGCAGCTAAGGGCTCTCCATCTGATTGCCAGAGGCCAGTTTTTATTGGTTCCGCATTAGAAATTGATCTCTTGGTTAATTATATATGTGACTAGATGGAGGCCCGATGCTATCGCATCGAGAGGGCGGTAATGTCACAATGGGGGCAGGCTTTGCAGCGTTGAGCATCTCTCCCCCCATGTGCTCATCCACCTATCCACTCTCTCTTTCCCCATGTGCTGACATCTCCTGTCTGTGCTATCTTCTTTGACCTGTCTACCCCATGTGCTATATGCATTTTTGTCCCAGCGATGCTGTTGCTCTTCAAGAGTCTAATTTGTCCTTTATTGTCTTCGATGTTGTGCCTTTGCTGCTTTCCTTTCATTGTCATTGGCGTACTTTTTAGGAAGAGACATGTTGACGTTGATATTTGCTTTTTGAAGGGGTTTTCCCACGAATGAAAGTTCATTTTAAAAATTATCTGAGTCTGACCGTGTACCAAACATACCATAGCTCCTGGGCAGGGGAGGAAGCAAAAGATAATACTGACATTACAGCAGGAGATCGCTGAGGATACATCTTGTGAGGTAAAATATTGTTTAAAAACAGTCAGTGAAATTGTTTACCTCACAAAATGAATCCTTTGTGATCCCCTGCTGTAATGCCAGGATTGTCTTTTGTTTCCTCCCCTGCTCAGTACATGGTCAGACACAGACAATTTTTAAAATTTCCAGAGATATGGGCCTTGTTAGTGCAAGCTTTTAAGGTCTTTATCAAGGGGGAGTGACTCACAGAGTAATAATACAGAGCAGATTCAAGACGCTCCCCTAGTAACTCATGTGGGCCACGCCTCCTTGTAAAGGACATAAAAATGTACACTAAATAAGAAGGCCCTTATCTCAGGAACAATAAAAACAAACAAAAAACAAAACCAGAATAATCAGGGGAGAAGCGGGAATAAAATACAAGAAGAAACTTTTGAGCTGATATCAGGCCCTTTTTAAGGGAACCTATTCTATTACTACCAAGAAATTAGCATATGTAAAAGCTTACCCTCAAATGGACTACCCCTTTAATGTATTTTCTACATAATTTAGGACCATGCATACTCCTTTGTAGTATTTATTGATGCTTTTTTGCAAATAGGAATAAATCTGGAATTCCGTGGGGGAGTGCGTGGTGGAGAAGCTGAAATTTGCCAGAAATTTCGTGAGTTTTAATGTGGTCCATCAGATTGTACAACTTCCACCAAGGATACAGCAGAGAGAAGATTTATGTATCCTTTTCACTTTACACACTTTCAGCTTTTGATAGTTGTCCAAGACTAAGACATTGATGACCCATCCTGAGGATAGTTAATCAGTAACAGATCAGTAGTTGATCCACACCCGACACCCCACCAATGAGGTGTTACCAGGTCCTGCAACCACTGGAAGAACACAGTGTATGTGGTTGGACCAGCACAGCTCCATACGCCACGTAGTGGCTGGTCTCATGTACTGCGGCTTAGCTCCCATTACACTGAACAGTGGCCGAGCTGCAGTATCCAAAAAAAGTCACTACACAAGGTACTGAGCTGTGGTGTTTTGTATCTATACAGTGTAGTTTCCTGGTAGCTGAGCGAGCATCGGTGGGGATGCCCAGTGTCGGACCACCACTGACCTCTATTACGGATAGATTAGTAGGAGAGAGGAGTGCGGAGGATCCCGGGCACTGACAATGGATAATCCAGGCGGTAAGTATAAAAAACTTCCAATTTATTGCAACATGTTTTGAAGTAGAGAGATTACTCCTTCCTTAGGCCTGAGGAAGGAGTAGGTTCTATTCCGAAAAGAGTTGCAATAAATTGAATGTTTCTTATACTTACTGCCTGGATTATCCATTGCCAGTGGCAGCATCTGGGATCCCCCGCACTCCTCTCTCCTTTACTTGCTATGTCCTCTGTCCATCTGCTGGGAATACGGCCATGATTGGATTATACATTACCCTTCACATAGTTGTCAGTGCACAACCTGATCAGCGACCAACCCTCCAACTCACCCTCACCAATTTTCACCCTTGCCCATGGTGTCACCCATGGAGCGCCTGCTGTTTCTTATCCCCCCAGATTAGCATGTTATTACCTGAATACCCCTTTAAAATTGATATCACTGCACATTGGCTTTTACTGTCACTTTTAATTGTAGCATTCTTAATATTGCTTATATTCCACTGGTAAGGGATATGTTATAGCAAACACCTAAACTTCTATTGATGTCTACAGGAGAGTATTGTGGGCATGCTCAGTGACATGTGCAGGAGTTCCTGTGCGGGGAGGGTGGAGCTGAGCTGATTTTCATCCATAGCTAATGGTGGGACCTGTGTTACCTGCCTCCAGCTCTATAACAAGAGATCAATAGATGATACAAAGTCGGTCCAAGGTCCGGACCACGGGATAGCGCCAATGTGTGTGGAACATTGACAGATCCTGGCTCCGGAATGGCCGTCCTCACCTAACATCTATCAGCACTATTTGTCCGGAGCTGTTTACAGGCTTTAATGCCACTACCATAAAATATTAGCGAAATCCATAAAAGCTGAAACAATTTCAGGTTAATTTGATATAAAGGCAGCCGCAGTTTACCTGCTTTTAGCGAGACGGCATTCATTTTATAGAAGGGAGGTGTTCACATACATTAACAATAACGGATAGGCAAGTAACGACAGGAAATAGGACTGATGGGAAAGCAGATTGGTGGATAATTAAGGCTTCAATCACTAAATGGAAGTATGCATTTTTCGGCTGATGCATTAACCTAGCGAGTCACCAAGGGCATTTATGCATGCAGTCAGAGAAGCAGGGAAACTGTGTATGCTTCGCATTGGAGAGTAGGGAAGCACGCATAGGGCTGAAGCTGGAAACCGCCATATTATTCATCAGACCCGGTGCAGATGCTTGATGGACCTCCCGCCGGCATCAGCAGTCTGGGCCCTGAGCACATATCTTAGAATTCAGCTGGATACAGTATAATATTTTACTCAGATTTACCACTGACATAAAGCTGTGCGGATCAGAATTAAATTATTCTAAGGCTATGAGCTCTGGAATAAAACAGTCTCCGATGCTTGAAGGGGTTTTCTCTTGGGGAAGTTAGACCAATGAGGAGCTGATCACTGTGGGTTTCGCTTCTCAAAGCGTTGGGCAGATGGACATTTCTCCTGCATTGGTCACTGCAGTATAAGGGCTCATGCACATGACCGTATTTTTAGAACATGCGCAAAATATCAGATCGCACTCAGACCAATCTTATTCTATTGTCAGATCTGAGCCGGTCCGAGGAAATGATTGCTGCCTGCCCGAATTGGATCCAGTATTTGGATCGCACTCGGCCAACGAGTCCATGGAAACTATCCGATCGCGCTCAGATGACATCTGAGTGCAGTCCAATTACCACATACTGCCAGATTGTAGAAGATGGAGACTTTTTTTTCCCTATTTTCTCCTCATCTGAGAGAATCAGAGCCCACTATGATCATACTCTGATCATAATCGGCCCGATTCTCTAAGATGGGACAATACGTGGTCGTCTGCACCTGCCCTTACAGAATGACATGCCAGATCTGACAAAATGACAACTGTTTTTTGTCACAAACTATTTTTTGTCACTAGATTTTTTTTGGCTAATATAAGCAATGGATCCACAATGTGATTCTCAAAAACCCAAAAGGGATATGGAAATTGACTGATGGGATTACACAACCCATTATAACATTTTTCATTGTATCCAATGAGCTGGAATTTTCTTTCCTAGTGTTGGCATCAAATGTATTTGCCAATAACTTTCCTATGAGTAGTGCTTATCCTTACCTACTATTTGTAGTCCTGTTGTTCCTGCAGCTTCATTACTATACAGCTACAGTATCATCAGTCACTTCATCTTCATTATATCAGCTATACTGTCTATAGGAAGCTTAAAGTGGTCATCTGAAGGTCACCTCCATCGGAAGCACTTCATTTACCCAAAGTGTCCCCCTTCTATATAACAAGTTGTCTGCTGCCTATTGTCAAGTGTAATCCATCCCTATCAGCAGAGATGACTCAAGACAGATTATAGGAATTAGGGCCTTCTCTTTGCTCTGGCTCCCCTTACTGTCAATCATAACAGAGAGGCTTTTAGTTCGGGCACTCAATTGGACATTGGCAGGGATAAGGAATGCTAGGAAGTGCAGGAAAGGCAATTCCAGCACCTTTAGTGCTGTCAGAATGCTGATGAAGAGGAACCCCCTACTGAAAAGGAGTGGGTGGCAAGCTACACAGCATGAGAACTGAGACATTTCCTGGACATATTAGATTGAATTTTGCTATGTAATCTGACAGCAGAATAAGATAAGGACAGAGACCCTGATACCAGCAATATTTCACTAATTTCACTGGGCGCAGCAGTTGTAATAGAATCACAGTTTTCTCTGCCGCAGATCTAGCGGAATGTAGTATAACTCCGCCTATACCAATGTATAAACATGCCCACTCCACTGATTGGCAGCTTTCCGTATTTTGACAAAGAACTGCTAATCAGTGGCGGGGGCATGGTTGGACCAGCAGGTACATGCCAGGTGGTCATCTAGTGATGATCTCCTGCTGATAAAACACTGATTTTATTGAAACAGAAACACAGTCTAGTAAGTGACACATAGCTGGAATCAGGGTATCAGTCCCTACATCAAGCTGCTCTCTGATCACCTTATCGAAAACATGCTAATAGATTATCTTTAATCACACATATGTGTACTAGTTAAACTAAATCAAAATATCCTTTTGTAAAAAAAATAAAAATAAACATAATGCTATCTCTGCAGTCATTGCAGAGGGCAATAGGAATCAGCCAAAGGCAGAAAATGCAAATTCCATCTTGGCACTATTCAACTGTTCCTTCTTCCATTCATCATCCTTAAAATGTATAATGCCAGTTCAATCTCTTCTTCTGCTTAGTTTCTGGCCCTCTATGCGACTAGATGGTTCTAACATAATATTTTTGGCAAATGGATGCATTTGTAAGTAGCAATCTGTAGTTGAACCAAAAGACCCATGTGCGGTACATTCGCTCATCTTAAATCACCACATTGAAAGTCCAGGATGAGGAAGAACAAGAATTAATGCGTAACTTGCTGTGCAATCTTGTGAAACCTCTGGCGCTCAAAATGTATAATCAGCAACCCGGCATCTCATTACTTGTACATTAACAGGTATTCCATTTTCTTAGAAAGGGCAGATCAAAATGTCAGACTAGTCTGAAAATACGGTTCATCAATAATGAACGAAACCTATGATATATTTCCTCCATGGTTGATGCTTAAAGAGAACATTATTTCACATGTAAACAAGCTGCTGCCCTCTTCTATATATTTATAGAGCAAAACTGGTTATACAACATGGGCAGCATGGCGGTAAAGTGGCGCCATCGTACACCACAGCCATGGAGCATTATTGTCCTGGTTAGTGGCACCATCGTACACCACAGAGTGAAGCATTTTTGTCTTGGTTAGTGGTGCCATCGTACACCACTGCCATGGAGCATTCTTGTCCTGGTTAGTGGCACCATCATACACCACAGCTATGGAGCATTCTTGTCCTGGTTAGTGGTGCCATCGTATACCACTGCCATGGAGCATTCTTGTCCTGGTTAGTGGCGCCATCGTACACCACAGAATGAAGCATTTTTGTCTTGGTTAGTGGCGCCATCGTACACCACAGAATGAAGCATTTTTGTCTTGGTTAGTGGTGCCATCGTACACCACTGCCATGGAGCATTCTTGTTCTGGTTAGTGGTGCCAATGAATAATGCATCCATGGAGCATTCTTGTCCTAGTTGGTGGGGTCATTGTTCACCACAGCCAAGGAGCATTTTGTTCTGGTTGGTGGTGCCATCGTACAACACATCCATGGAGCATTCTTGTCCTGTTTGGTGGCCCCATCATACTCCACAGTCGTGAAGCATTCTTCTCATGGTTAGTGGTGCCGTCGTACACCACAGTCAAAGAGCGTTCTTGTCCTGGTTAGTGGTGCCACTGTACACCACAGTCAGGGAGCATTCTTGTCCTGGTTAGTGGAGCCATCGTAGACCTCATCCATGGAGCATTCTTGTCCTGGTTGGTCGTGCCATCGTACATCACAGACATGGAGCATTCATGTCCTGGGTTCAAACTTAACAGCAGACGACCTGTACATTGAGTTTGTATAATTCTTATGTATGTGTGGCTTTCTGTTTCACTACTTTCCCATGATGAGTATTTGGTCAGTTTTTTGATGTTGCAGATTATCTCCAGCATTTCTATACCTATTAAGTAAATTGTGTTGCTTTTGTCTTTTTTCCAATTGTTTTTGTCACGTTTTTGATTCTTTTGTTTTTGTGCCTTTTTTGTAATCTTTTAAATTAAATTCCGTTTTTTTTTTTAATAATTCCTGAATCTTGGCTTTGATTAAATTTTATTGATATTGGATTACATGCATCTTTATTTCGGCAGCAGAAATGCACTAAAAATGTGTATGCGATTTTACCTGCGTCATTTCCCCACCTAAGGCTACATTCACTCGTTCAGTATTTGATTAGTATTTTTACTCAGTATTTGGAAGCCAAAATCAGGATAGGAACAATCAGGGTGAAAGTATTGTAGAAACACCTCACCACTTCTGTATTTAGCACCCACTCCTGTTTTTGGCTTACAAATACTGATGTAAAATACTGACCAAATACTGACCAATGTGACCTTAGGCTATATTCCCACGATGAGCTTTGGGTGCGCTTTTGATGTTTCAGAATTTCTGCCCCATTTCTTCATCCATTATGTAAATTAGGTTACTTGAGTTTTTATCGCATTTTAGATGCTGCTTTTTTGTCTCTTGTTGGTATGTCATATTTTAAATAAAGCTGCTTTGTTTTTGATACTTCCTGGTATTTGGCTTTGACAAAACTTTATCATTGTATTCATGTGCAGATTACTTGCATTTTTTATGTATTTCACTAAAACTGCCTTTGTACATTTTTTACCTGCGGACTTTCTGCATTTAATACAAGTCTATGAGGAAAATATGTAAAATTCAGCATAGCCGCAAGAAAAATTCACTATATTTCATACCATTTCTATAAATCTCATCCACTTTCCTGGACTCTAAAGGTATGTGTCCACGTTCAGGATTGCATCAGGATTTGGTCAGGATTTTTCATCAGTATTTGTAAGCCAAAACCAGGAGTGGAACAATTAGCCGAAAAGTATAATAGAAACATATGCACCACTTCTGTATTTATCATCCACTCCTGGTTTTGGCTTACAAAAACTGATGGAAAATCCTGACCAAATCCTGATGCAATCCTGAACGTGGACACATACCCTAAGATGCTGTGTTTTGATGCAGTAAAAATACACAGCCTCAAAAACTCACGAAAAAAAGAAACTCATTATGGGAGCAAAATATTTTACCTCAGTATTTGTAAGCCAAAACCAGTGGAACAATCAAAAGAAAAGTATAATAGAAACACCTCACCAATTCTGTATTTATCGCCCACTTCTGGTTTGGCTTACAAATACTGAGGTAAAAAATGCACCAAATACTGAACGCGTGAACGTGGACATAAGACCACTAGTGTATATTAGGGATGAGTGCTATGCGAGAAAACATCGCATAGCACTTGGACTAGTGTTAATCTATGGAGAAGCTCACCGTATTTTTTCTTGGGCGTATTCTACGTGCGAGTAAAATTGCAGCATGCTGCGATTTTACACGTATATCAGCCGAGTCTCACCAATGCAAGCCTATGGGTGCGAGAAAAAATCAGACACCACACGGACTATCCCGGTGACTTGCGAGAAATACGTACACATTTTCCTCATTTCAGCCAATTGAGCCATTAAATTCATTGGGGAAAAGCAGTGAGAAATGTAAAGCCATACGGATGTCATACGGATACATAGATGCGAGGAAATCGCATTATCGCATTGCAGACGGATTACACATGGATGACCATACGGAGAACATTTCTGCGACTCTCAGCTGAGAAAAGTGGCCAGATTTTTCATACGTTAAGCGTGATGCCGGCCTTAGGGGAAAATCTGCACGTAAAACTCAGCGTACCCGCAAAAGAAATTGACAATCTCACACTTTACATCCTGGGATATGTAGAGGGAAGAGAAGGTAAAGAAGGAGATATCTTAAAAATGCGAGTCCAAAAAACATATTGGACCATGACTAAGGGTATGTGCACACGTTGCGGATTCCATTGCGGATTTTTCCATGCGGATTGTGCAGAATCCGCAGGTAAAGTGACCTGTGTGTTACCTGTGGATTCCCTGCGGGTTTTCTGCGGATTTTGTGCGGATTTTGCCTGCGTTTTTACACCTGCGGATTTCTATAATGGAATAGGGGTAAAACGCTGTGGATTCCGCCCAAAGAATTGACATACTGCGGAAAATAAACCGCTGCATTTCTGAGTGGAACTTTCCGCAGCATGTGCACAGCGGATTTGGTTTTTCATAGGTTTCCATGGTAATGTACACCGCATGGAAAACCGCTGTGGATCCGCAGCCAAATCCACAACGTGTGCACATACCCTAAGGGTATGTGCACACGCTGCGGAAAGGTGTGCAGATTTTTCCGCACTGATTTTAGGAAATCCGCAGGAAATCCGCACTGCAGATTTACTGCGGAATTATCGCAGATTTACCGAGGTTTTTCCGTGGTTTTTGTGTGGATTCCACCTGCGGATTCCAATTGAGAAGCAGCTGCGGAATCTGCCCAAAGAATTGACATGCAACGCAGCGTTTCCGTGTGTTTTTTTCCGCAGCAAGTGGACTGCGGATTTGTTTTCCATCGGTTTACATGGTACAGTAAACTCATGGAAAACTGCTGCGAATCCGCAGCGGCCATTCCGCTGAGGATCCGCAGCAAAATCCGCACGGTGTGTACATACCCTAAGACTTTCTAAGTCGAAACGCATCAGTCAAGCTCCCCCCTGGGATCTCTTTAGTGTGCCAACATGTCCTCATTTTAACAAGTTTGGAATAAATATTAAGTTTTACTTATCTATGCTGCAGAACACAGATACGCCCAGGACCAGGGCTGCTCCGAGCGTGGATGTCCTCCCCAATCCAGTGCCAGACACACGGTGAGCTGACTATTTTTCCCCCCTCTTTACACAAAAAACATTTAACTCAATTTTTGCCGAACATACCCCTGCCGACATTATGAATCCCGTGTAATCGCAAGAAGTTATCACCATTACAGATCTATAAAATGTTACATAGCAGAAAAAAAGGCTCAGACATAAGGAATTGACGAGGAGAACAAGCAAATGGCATGAAAATGCCTTCCTTTCCGAGCTGCTGTGAACTGAGATACAGAGAGGCTGACGGTGTGCGCAGAATATTTTATGAATATCCCACAGTGCGCCCTCTTGTAGAGGAGCCATACATTAATTAGAGCATTCGGCAGACACTGCAATGTCTTACACGCATCCAAGTGAATCTTCATTTTTCACATGCAGTGCCACACTAATTAAAATCAGCTTTGCAATTAAATGTGGAAAATTGTGTTCTATTTCCAAGCGCGGACCAAGAAGAGAATGCATTTTATTTTTAGAATATTTTATTTTGATGCAAATGACTATCCCATCACGGTGAGACCTGCGGAAGGGAAATAGAAGGATTTCTCACTCTATTTTTTTTTGTGTATAATACCCAGTCTTCTCGATTGCAAGTTGCAATGCTTTACTATCTCTCTGCCAGTACCTGGCCTTGTTCCAATGCTTTTAGTGAGTGCTATCTGTCAAGGCATGAATAATACAGCCCCAAGGCTGTCGGCTGAATCCAAATGAGGCATACATCAGGAAGAAAGCACTCGACTTTAGCTCCAGAACATGCTCCTGTGAAGACAGGCAATTATTCACCCACGGCTGCAGCCATGGCAATCAAACTGGTGGGTGAAAAGGTATATGAAATGAAAAAAAAAAGGAAAGAAAGAGACAGAGAGCGGGAGCAGTGCGGCACAACAAGCAGATAAAATTCAATAATTTTCTAATGAAGGATGTGAAATCCCTTATTTGCATATTTCTTATATATTTATGATTTTAACGCTTTGGCTGCTGCTACTAGACTAGAAATCAGTATAAGGGACCAATAAATGATTCTTATTTCACACGAATGCCTTGTCTAGCTGCATTTACAGGGCACTGAAGACTATTCCTCAGAGTAGAGCTATATCCCGGCATTATTGGACTGGTATGACTTTGTATGCACTCCGCTGACCTCAGAAGTGACGTGCACCCTGCACAGTACACTCCGCTGACACCTCTCAGAATAGAAGAATCTACGTAGCGTCTATTGATGCAATATTGTCATTTCCTAACTAACTACTTTCACACTAGCGTTTTTTTAAATCCGTCACAATGCGTCGTTTTGCAGAAAAAACGCATCCTGCAAAAGTGGTTGCAGGATGCGTTTTTTCCCCATAGACTTCTATTGACGACGCATTTGCGACGGATTGGCACACTTCGCATCCGTCTTGCGACGGATGCGTCGTGCTTTGGCGGACCGTCGGGAGAAAAAAACCCTACATGTAACGTTTTTTTCTCCCGACGGACCGCTTTTTCCGACCGCGCATGCGCGGACGGAATCCGCCCCCACCTCCCCGCACCTTACAATGGGGCAGCAGATGCGCCGGAAAAATGCATCCGCTGCCTCCATTGTGCAATGCAGCAAACGCTAGCGTCGGAATCTCTCCCCGACGTATTGCGACGGGGAGATTCCGACGCTGGTGTGAAAGAAGCCTAAGATGTAACTGTAATAGCATGCACGATAAGAAGGTATGAATGTAGGTCAACTTTGGATGAGGATTGCCGCAGCGTAGGAACAACCCCAGAAAATGATCATCGGACTAAATACTCTTGATGGATCATAATTGACTGTTTCTTAATTGCATTCTGAATGTGATTTGTCTGAATGCCAAAGAAAAAACTCAACTAGCACTTACAAAAGCAATCACAGATACTTAGTAACAAAAATATCTATTTTTTTTACAGATGCATCAACAATTGTGCATTGATAAGGCAACAATGATAAAGACATAATTGACATGAGGAATAACACTTGTAGCCCGCATTTTCACCAGTTTTCACCTCTATCTCTTATGTTAAGTTGACTCTAAACTAGAGGATGGAGACTAGCTCCAATGGCATCATACATACATATAACACAAATGGAGAAGTTCGCTGCTTTTCTTACTCTGTGGAACACACTGGCTCAGAATCAGCAGTGAAAACAGCATGGGGAAAATTATACGACAGTACAGAGCAGTGTGGCTGTGAATCCAGCACTGAAATGAAATATTTTTGCTGAAAGCTGCAGCACGATCGTCTAATGTCTGCTTCCTGTGCTGAGTGCTCCTCACTCCTCCTCCTTTCATTCTCTATAGACTTCAAAATGCTCTATAAACTGACAACTCACTGTGCAGGGGTCTGTCTTGCTTTGACAAAGGCAGAATTAAGATGTCTTCATTAGAATGGATTAGTTCAGGAAGTTTAGAGAGGGAAAAAATGGCTAAAAAGTGGAAATTGAGGCATATTTCTCTGGTAAGATATATTACAAAGTTTCCTATATTAATGTGTACAATTGACTTAGAAAACATTTGTTGAAACAATAGTGACCATTGAAGAAAAAATTACCATTGTTTTGCCATACATGAAACTGGACCATCCTCCACAAAATAGATAACAAATGTATTATCATTGAGAATGGGGATGATGGCCACCATTGGGACATCCAGAGATGGCCGAGCTGTGCAGTTCGTGACATAAACCTTAAAAATCACTCATTAGAGAACATTTTGTTAATGAAACTAACTTTGGCAAATTTCCATCATTTCTTTAATTTAATTTCTTTAAATTAATTTACTTTCTATTTTAGAGAAATTTATAATTTTAGAGTAATTTAGAGATAGAACTGACGGATATTTTATCATTAAGTTCTTGTTAAAGGAAGCGCATACTAAAATACCCAATTAAATTAAATTAAAATTAAAGGAAGCGTGTCAATCAATTCGTATTTCCATTAATAAGTCTGAGCCGAAAACAGGGAAAATTAGGCTAAAGTTATCATAGCATTTTCACCTTTTTCTAGAACACTGTTTTCTTTTTTAATTTTTTGTGCCTTTTTAAACTTTGCTACTTTTCTTTTTTCTTCTTCAATATGGATGATTTCAGCCAGTTCCACGTATTTTTCCGAAGTCATAATTTGCAACTTTATAAAAAGTTGCAATTTTTTTTCCAGATAGAGGACATTCATTGCCTTACCCTGCTCCAACCTAGAACTTATCTCATAAAAGCTGCTAATATTTAACCTTCGAATGTTAGAAATAATGGTCTGTCTATCATTACTCGGGGGTGTATGCAATCTAGGCTCAGGGATTTGTCTACTTTAGTGTTTTTGAGGTGGCACCGTACTTCCTGCTGAGTTAAGCAGGTTTTAATGGACTGTGTCGTGATCTGATGAGAGCCTGGAGGGGGGTGACTAGACCTCAGATGTACGGTGGCTGGCGATACCAGAATGGAGGGATGAGGGAGACAGAACCAGGTGCTGCACCAGGATTGACCTAAGGTAGATAACAGCTGACCCCCGGGACAGGAAGTAGGAGCGGCCAGGAATGATGGACTTATAGTGACTGACATGACAGACACCCAGACAGTTGGGTACTAATGGGAACAACTGATATCCTGGCAGGCTGGTGCAGATGGGAATGGCTGATATACAGACAGACAGGCGGGCATGGCTGATAGGCATGCATGGCAGATAGACAGGCAAGCAGACTGGCATGGCTGATACACATGCTGGCGGGCTGAAGAATAATGAACAGTGCAGGTATACTGGGATCAAACAATGGGGCCTGAGAACTAACAAGCGTGTTATAAACAAACTATAATGTTGCACAGGCACCTCCATGCAAGTAGAGGTGCCTTAAATAGTACTTGTCTCCCAGCCATTAGCTGGGGACACTTTAGGACTGTGCACGTGCATTTGTTTTAAGAAGGAGGGAACACGTGAGCCCTAAGCACAGTGTCTGGGAATCTTTGCCCTGTGCTCATACCCCAGACATCAGCAGCAGGAGAGAAGGGAGTAAGTGTGGGACCGCTGCGGTGAGTGAGTCGACGACTCTGCTGAGGAATGGAGGCAGAGGGCAGAGACGCCGGTGCTACACAGGTGACACTTAAAGGAGAATTTATGGTATCCCTGATTTTATTACCTCTTATTTGATTTTCTTGTGCAAATAATGTAAAGAAGAAGGCATTTAGTTGATTCACCTTTCCTTCATCCTCTTACTCCATTTCTCCCAGATTATTTTTGAGGGGGCTAGCACTATAATTTTTTTAATTTCTATGTATGTCATCCCATACAAATTCATTTCTTAATGTTTATGTAGTTGAAAAAGATTTTTGGATTACTTTTACTTTTTTTAGGCAATGAGCATCTCTGCCTCAATCTTTGTTTCCCTGATTTGTTTCTTTATACAATTTCTTTCTTTCTCTATGATAATTTTCTCTATATAATGCCTCGTTACTATACTCTTGCTTTATTTCTCTAAATGTTTTCTTTTTGTGCTCCTCTCAGCTCTCTTTAACCATACTAGCTTCCTGCTATTTCAAGCATGTTTATTCCCATGGGGTATTTTGTGTACAGGTCCTATTCATGATGTCTTTAAATGCTTCCCATTTGCTTTGCGTACTTTTATTTTCAATGACATTGTTCCAGTTTATGGCACTAAGATCATCTCTTAGCTATTGTAAATTTACCTTCCTGAAGTTTAGTGTCCTGGTAGCCCCTCTACAAAACATCTTATTAGAGGATACATGAAAACATATTATTTTGTGATCACTGTTGCCCATGGGAATCCCAATCTAAACATATGATATTCTGTCTGGCTCATTGGTTAATATTAGGACTAGCAGTGCCCCCCTTCATGTTGGGTCCTCAACCACTCGTGAAAGTGAATGGTATTATATTATTGGCAGTTTTCTTTGTTGGACCTGCAGATTTCTGCTCCCCAATTTATATCTGGAAAGTTTTGCTTTATGAAAATATTTTCTGCTTCTTCCTTTATATTTGGAGATTTATAACAAACCCCAATACCTCAGAATTTAATTATTTTTTTCTACCTCCTCTTATCTCCACCCACAGGGACTCTAAATTTTCATTTGCCTCACACATATTACTACATTGTATGAGGTTTAGGGACAATTTTACATATAAGCCATGATCTCTCCCTCGCGTATTTGTATGGTCATTCCTGAGTAGACTATAGCCCTGTAAATTCTCAGCCCAGTCATAGTTCTCATTCAACCATGTCTCCAATATCTCCACCATATCTTCATTTTCTCCAAACATTACTAATTCTAATCCCATCCTTTTCTTGTTGATGAAGTTTCTGGCATTAGTATACATATACTGTACCTGATACTTGAAGTTACATCCAAAAGTAGATTTTATTTTTTTACGATTTTTTCCAGGAGCTAAAGTTCTACTGTAGACATCCACTTCATTTTTATATTACACAGTTCTAGCATTCTCCAAATTTAGTGATCTGCCCCGAAGTTAGAAATGGACAATCTTGGGCTTCCAAGTAAGCCTTCAAGATCAACTGTGAAAATGTATAGAATGTAAACTTCTCATCTAAAGCATGTGCCTGCAGAGGAAGAACGGATGTGATATAATTGACAACCTCTTTTTTCAATAAAGACAACACCTTACTTTTTTTTTTTAGCAAATTGTGTTTATTATTTTTGCAAATGAAAGGTAATATATAAATACATAACGGGCAGTGATAGGGCCAGATGCAGAATCTGTAACAAGGATGCCAACCTGTGCTTAACCCCTTTCTGACCTCGGACGGGATAGTACGTCCGAGGTCAGATCCCCTGCTTTGATGCAGGGCTCCGCAGTGAGCCCGCATCAAAGCCGGGACATGTCAGCTGTTTTGAACAGCTGACATGTGCCCGTAATAGGCGCGAGCAGAATCGCGATCTGCCCGCGCCTATTAAGTAGTTAAATGCCGCTGTCAAACGCAGACAGCGGCATTTAACTACCGCTTCCGGCCGGGCGGCCGAAAATGACGTCATCGCCGACCCCCCTCACATGATTGGGGGTCGCCAATGCTTCAGAATTGTAACCATAGAGGTCCTTGAGACCTCTATGGTTACTGATCGTCAGTAGCTGTGAGCGCCACCCTGTGGACGGCGCTCACAGCACACCTGATTTTCTGCTACATAGCAGCGAACAGCAGATCGCTGCTATGTAGCAGAGGCGATCGTGCTGTGCCTGCTTCTAGCCTCCCATGGAGGCTATTGGAGCATGGCAAAAGTAAAAAAAAAAGTTAAAAAAAATGTGAAAAAAATAAAAAAAATATAAAAGTTTAAATCACCCCCCTTTCGCCCCAATCAAAATAAATCAATAAAAAAATATCAAATCTACGCATATTTGGTATTGCCGCGCTCAGAATTGCCCGATCTATCAATTAAAAAAAGCATTAACCTGATTGCTAAACAGTGTAGCGAGAAAAAAATTTGAAACGCCAGAATTACGTTTTTTTGGTCACCGCGACATTGCATTAAAATGCAATAACGGGTGATCAAAAGAACATATCTGAACCAAAATGCTATCATTAAAAATGTCATCTCTGCACGCAAAAAATAAGCCCTCAACCGACCCCAGATCATGAAAAATGGAGACGCTACGAGTATCGGAAAATGGCACAATTTTTTTTTTTTAGCAAAGTTTGGAATTTTTTTTCACCACTTAGGTAAAAAATAACCTAGTCATGTTTGGTGTCTATGAACTCGTACTGACCTGGAGAATCATAATGTCAGGTCAGTTTTAGCAATTAGTGAACCTAGCAAAAAAAGCCAAACAAAAAACAAGTGTGGGACTGCAGTTTTTTTGCAATTTCACCGCACTTGGAATTTTTCCGTTTTCTAGTACACGACATGCTAAAACCAATGATGTCGTTCAAAAGAACAACTCGTCCCACAAAAAATAAGCCCTTACATGGCCATATTGACGGAAAAATAAAAAAGTTATGGCTCTGGGAAGGAGGGGAGCGAAAAACGAACACGGAAAAATGAAAAATCCCAAGGTCATGAAGGGGTTAAATGCCAATGTAAACGGAGCACCAATGGGTTGCCCTGACAGCTAGGGGCCTGCTGAAGATCTTCGTTCTTGTCAGGACGATACTGCTATGAATGCCAACATTGGCATTTTTTCTAGACATAGGAGAGCTGAAGCCCAGGAATGTATAGCACAAATAATCGAACAATCGCAGCTTCCGTCCCCTAAGAGGACTAACAAATGCAGTATAAAGTGAAAAAAAAGTTTTTAAAAATGCGAGAAAAAAAATTACAAAAGCTCAAGTCACCCCCTGTTGCTTCATTAAAAAATACACATATTTGGTATTTCTGCTTTTGTAAAAGTCAAATCTATCAAAATATAAAATACATTAATCTGTAAGTAAATGGCGTAATGAGAAAAAAAAAGAGCCATAACACTGCAATAAAATTCAATAAAAGGTGATCATACCATCATATCTACCCCAAAAGTGCACAAAAAATAAGCCTTCATAGCCCCATATCTCAAAAATGTAAAATGTTATGGGTTTCAGATAATGGCAACACGAGCAAAAAAATGTTTTTGTTACTAATTTCCAATTTTTTTTTACAACTGAAAAAAACAAACAAACTATACATACAGTGGGGCAAAAAAGTATTTAGTCAGTCAGCAATAGTGCAAGTTCCACCACTTAAAAAGATGAGAGGCGTCTGTAATTTACATCATAGGTAGACCTCAACTATGGGAGACAAACTGAGAAAAAAAAATCCAGAAAATCACATTGTCTGTTTTTTTAACATTTTATTTGCATATTATGGTGGAAAATAAGTATTTGGTCAGAAACAAAATTTCATCTCAATACTTTGTAATATATCCTTTGTTGGCAATGACAGAGGTCAAACGTTTTCTGTAAGTCTTCACAAGGTTGCCACACACTGTTGTTGGTATGTTGGCCCATTCCTCCATGCAGATCTCCTCTAGAGCAGTGATGTTTTTGGCTTTTCGCTTGGCAACACGGACTTTCAACTCCCTCCAAAGGTTTTCTATAGGGTTGAGATCTGGAGACTGGCTAGGCCACTCCAGGACCTTGAAATGCTTCTTACGAAGCCACTCCTTCGTTGCCCTGGCGGTGTGCTTTGGATCATTGTCATGTTGAAAGACCCAGCCACGTTTCATCTTCAATGCCCTTGCTGATGGAAGGAGGTTTGCACTCAAAATCTCACGATACATGGCCCCATTCATTCTTTCATGTACCCGGATCAGTCGTCCTGGCCCCTTTGCAGAGAAACAGCCCCAAAGCATGATGTTTCCACCACCATGCTTTACAGTAGGTATGGTGTTTGATGGATGCAACTCAGTATTCTTTTTCCTCCAAACACGACAAGTTGTGTTTCTACCAAACAGTTCCAGTTTGGTTTCATCAGACCATAGGACATTCTCCCAAAACTCCTCTGGATCATCCAAATGCTCTCTAGCAAACTTCAGACGGGCCCGGACATGTACTGGCTTAAGCAGTGGGACACGTCTGGAACTGCAGGATCTGAGTCCATGGTGGCGTAGTGTGTTACTTATGGTAGGCCTTGTTACATTGGTCCCAGCTCTCTGCAGTTCATTCACTAGGTCCCCCCGCGTGGTTCTGGGATTTTTGCTCACCGTTCTTGTGATCATTCTGACCCCACGGGGTGGGATTTTGCGTGGAGCCCCAGATCAAGGGAGATTATCAGTGGTCTTGTATGTCTTCCATTTTCTAATTATTGCTCCCACTGTTGATTTCTTCACTCCAAGCTGGTTGGCTATTGCAGATTCAGTCTTCCCAGCCTGGTGCAGGGCTACAATTTTGTTTCTGGTGTCCTTTGACAGCTCTTTGGTCTTCACCATAGTGGAGTTTGGAGTCAGACTGTTTGAGGATGTGCACAGGTGTCTTCTTATACTGATAACAAGTTTAAACAGGTGCCATTACTACAGGTAATGAGTGGAGGAAAGAGGAGACTCTTAAAGAAGAAGTTACAGGTCTGTGAGAGCCAGAAATCTTGATTGTTTGTTTCTGACCAAATACTTATTTTCCACCATAATATGCAAATAAAATGTTAAAAAAAACAGACAATGTGATTTTCTGGATTTTTTTTTCTCAGTTTGTCTCCCATAGTTGAGGTTTACCTATGATGTAAATTACAGACGCCTCTCATCTTTTTAAGTGGTGGAACTTGCACTATTGCTGACTGACTAAATACTTTTTTGCCCCACTGTATTTGGTATCTATGTACTCGTACTGACCTGGAGAATCATATTGCCTGGTCAGTTTACCATATAGTGAGCATGGGAAATAAAAACAATTATTTTTTCCACTTTTTCCAGTGCATCACATGATAAAATAGTTGGTGTCATTCAAAAATTAAACTTTTCCTGCAAAAAACAAGACTTTATGTGGTTATGTGGATGTAAACGTAAAAAAATTGATGATTCTTGGAAGAAGGGGAGGAAAAAACAAAAGAAAGGAAACTGGTTGAGGTATGAAGAAGTTGTCATGGTGTCATGAAGCGGACAGGAACTTTGTAGGCTTTATCAGGTGCCTGGAACTGGATGGGACTACAACCCTCTATAGTCGCACATTAGTAATATTAATATGTAAGGTGAACCAAAAACTTGGCATTGTATCTACTTAATCAATCAACTTCTGGATCTGAGTGACTTTGATAATTAGATGACTAGGTCAAAACATCATTAAAATGGCAGCTCTTGACCAAGAGAGGTCCAAGTTAGGACAACCAGTGAAATGACTAGAGGCTCATGTGTACCCAAGACAAGACTCATCGATACATGTGGATGTAAAGGCTAATCTATGAATTCCATTCTTACAGAAGAGCTATTGTCGCACACATTGCTGAAAAAGATAATGCTAATTATGATAGAAGGTTGTCAGAGCCCACTGCACATCAGTGCATGATGAGCATCAGAACAGGGTTTTGAGGCCATACAAGAAGATGGTCTGGGCAATGGTCTGCTAGAAATCCTTGGGTCCTAGTATCCATATGGATGTTATGGTCAAACATCAGGAACAACATTTAGATGTTACTGACTTACTTAAATGTTGTTCCAGTAATATAATTTATGGCAACCCTTTCTGCACAATTATGTGCCCTGAACACTGCAAAAAATGTGAAGGAATGGATTGAGGAACATGACGACGAGTTTAAGATTTGTACTTCCCCAGTTCTCAATTCTTCACGACAGATACCTCAGGACGTATTCAGAATTTTTGTGGAGTTCATGCCTCGAGATGATAGCACAACACAGACCTACACAATATTATACCGATGACTATACTGTTATAGCTCACTGGTGTATACAATAATTGCCATAAGGAGTCTCTCACACAAGAGATGCTCTTGCAAAGTTGAATATATTTATTAGGACATGGCTCCTTCCATTTCCTTTGGAAAAAAAAAACATGGCACTGGAGAAAACGTTGAAATTCATCTGTTTTCACTAATTCTGGATCCAAATAAATACAGGATATTCACCTTTGCAAAAGCATCAAGAAGACATCATCTTTTTGTATGCTGAGGTTACCGCTTATGATATGATTCTTACGAAGACACAAAACCTTTATTGCAATGTTGCCAATCCCTTACCATTTGCATTATAATTTTCTCACATCAAACACACATGGTGCAACTATTTACTGTACGAAAATACTACGAAAAAAATCACTCGATAATCAAAAATGCAAATTCTGAAAAATGTTATAAATGGAAAAAAAATCTGCAATTTTTTAAGTTCATCAGAAAATGGCAGTTTCTATATTATATAGTCAGTAAATGTCATTTTGAAACATTATACGACTAAATCCACGATGTGTTGACGGGTAATACGTGATTCAAGTTTGTATATGATGGGTACTTATTATTAGACTTACTGGGGATTTATGTCACATGTAGAAAGGATAAGCATTTATTCACATACCAATCCTTTCTGATTCATCATCAGGAGCATTACACTTTCCATTCTATGGCACTGGGCATGTACATGAATCCATTCCATTCTCTAGTTAGCTCATGCCGGTGTGCATGCTGATGCCTCGCCAACAGAGACTGTGCCCTAAGTATATGGAAAACAATAGCAAAACAACATAAAAACTGCCATCAGAAACCAGGTGCATTATGGGATACAATAGAAAAAAAAAGTAAATGAATAGATGACTCTAACGTGCTTTACAATATACATAAGCCCAAATAATGCCATTTATCCCTACCTCAACAACATTCCAAAAATGTTGGGAATGTGTCAATCTGCTCACTTTCCACTTCTTGTGTGGTCTGTCTCACTTAAATTTCAGGTTTGGGTGCAGTGTAGAGCTATCCCATTCAACCTCTTACATTTTACTGCAGTTGGACACAATGTTTTAGAGATCTGGTGAACTTATGTTCTTTTTAGATTCTACATATCCACAATGGTCATGAAGGCAAATTATCAGCATTCTATCAGCAAACATATTGTATCATTGCCTTGGATTTTTGAAATATTGAATCCAGCTACCGTGAGATTTATTACAAAGAAGTTGCCAAAAAATGAGGATTTCTGCTCAAAACAAATGAATGCAAAGCTATACGTAGATCTGGATTCAGGGCGTTAGGGGCATGATGAAATAAGGTTTCCTGCTAACAGGTTCCCTTGAAGTCAATGATTGATGATAGAACCATCAAGAATAAAGAATGGTTCTATCGCAAGCCCCTGTTGAGGCATGACCACTGTTAAGGTAGGTGCACATGACTGTTTCCTCTCCATCATTGGAGGTAAAGAGGAAAAAAGTTTGTCAACCTTCTCCATTCCGTCAGTATGTGGAAATCAGACCACACTTGGATGACATCCCAGTGCGATCCAATGATTTTAATGGACCCATAGACTTGCCTTACCGATTTTGATCTAATTCTCAAATCAAAATCGGAAATGTCTCCATTTTCTTCCTCAGACCAATCAGTCAGAGGAAAATACTAGGCATGTTCACAGCCCAGTAGAATATCATTTGTGCAAGGGCTATTTGTGAAAACCATGGAAAGCACTCGTCAGATTTAATCGGTCCTGTGCACAAGCCCTTAAAGAAACTAGTTCGTAATGCCCCAGTTATGTTATGACCTTTACTAGTCCACATGATCTTTAAGACTTCAGTAGAAGATATAATTTTGAGTAACATAGTTGATCTTAATGAGAGTATGATATTTACTGCTGTAGGAAGCCCCAAATGGGACATGACCACAACTGTTAATCAAAAATGTTAAATTTTGCATTTTTTCCCAGTAAATTGATAATTTGATATAAGATTTAATTTCTGATGCAATGTACCATTTCAAGTGAACCAGTTAGGTTTTGGCCATCATCAGGGTAGTAACTATAGCTATAGTGGGTGCAGGAGTTGCAATCACATCAAGACCATGAGCCCTAAAGGGGACCCAATGTCTCTTTACATAATATGAAAAGACCATTACTATTATAAAGACCTGTGATAATTATGGGCCCAGTTGAAGATGTTGCATTTCTGGCCCACAAGTTTAAAGTTTCCTCGAGGTTGGTTAATAGTTGAAGAAGTGATTTACTCACAGTTTTTATTCAATCTTTGTTTCTACCTGAGTTTCTCTTTATGTCTGGATTTTTTCATCTCTCGCTCTCTGTATTAATGTAGTCACAATGACGTTAAGCATTCACAAACTATATATATATACTGTATACAATAGCTCCTAAGTTCCAGTCTCCAGCTTCGGCATAGGTTGTACTCTGATAACCTCACTTCGTATTTTATTGAGCTCCATAAAACACCATGAACTTTTGCATTGCTTTTGTAAAGCCATCAAACCATTGAAGGTTTCTCATTTTGCACTGGTTACCTTCAAAATACTTTTTTTCAAGCTTTTAGAATGATTTTACTAAAAAAATCAACTGTTCAAAAACAACTCAACAAGTGAGGGCGATGCCTGCAATTCAGATACACGCATGAATTCAAATGCTTCACTTTTTGGTTTGAAGCCTCAAAGGACCTTTTTTCCTCCTGCTATGGTCTCACTACAACCAACTATTCAGCTACATTTAAGCCTACCGATTTCCACACGTTCAAAATGGCTTGAAGATTCTTGAAAATCTATATAAATAATGAAAAGCCAAGAAATAGTTTTTGTCTCTCTAATACATATCATACACGCATAAAATTGTTTTTTTAGTGCATCCCGTAGCACAGATATGAGGTGATCCGAGGTTTCCTTTAAATTTTTAAATTTTCAGTTAAATAGCGTAAAGCAAAAATGAAAATGAAAAGCGATCATCAAAGAGTAACAGAGGCTTTTTAAAATTTGTTTGCTTTTTTAATTTGCAAGCAACCCATGGCAGTCCAGATGCTGACAACCCAACCACTTGCTCGACTTTCCCTCTCCCCAACCAATTGGTCAACCCTCTTTTCCCCCATAAAGAATGCAGCTCAGGAGACAGTAGTGCACAGCACTGTATGCACGCTCAAACTGGAGCTGCGTGCCCGTTTCTTGAGCAAATCACTTCTCAGGCTTCTGCTGAGCAATTAGAGGTGATCTCAGAACCCGGAACGCTTACTGATCTACTTGCAGTTAGAAGTTCTCACACAAATAGTAAAAAAAGGACTTTGTTAAAGGCCCACTTAAAAAAGTACAACGTTTTGGGTTCAGTTGTTTCATGGAGCAGGTAGAGTATTTACATTGATTACGGTATTTCCTGTAAAATAATTGCTAAAACAGTTACTAAATTGTAAAGTCGTCACATTTTTAGATCAAAGAATGAAGACTCAGGTAAAACCATAGTAATGACCAGTGGCCTGACTAAATATCTATTGTTATAGGGTTATAGTGTGTGGTCTAAAGTTACACTTATATTTACCCTGTATAATGTGCAACCACTACATGCCTGTAACGCTAAATGGTTCTCAGATCATCAACTTATGATCAGAAATGACGTTCCGTCAAGAGATAGTAGACAAGTTATTTGGTTAAGTGATGTCAGAATGACGGACAATAAACTCTAAGTATTTGGGTTTGTAAGTATACACTGTACAGCCAAAGTGTCTTCATCATTGATAGGATATTGTTAAGATGTTTCACCGACTTCTAATCAGTAGGGGTCCCACCATTGAAACCCATTACCTCCACCCACTGTCGGACTGGCTTGGCAAAGGCCAACTAATAACGTTGATTCTCGGGGCCCACTGTTCAGCACCATGCAAAAATTACCTAACTCTTGTATACAATTTTACTTTTGCTTCTATGTAATATTCATTTGGCTAGGTTTTTTAATGAATGATTAGATGACACCTTTTCCTGCAAATTGTGAATCCAGCACTGCTCAACAGCACTCCTTCACAGAGGCCTACCAGAGGATTCTCCTGTTCCCCTGTGGGCTAGTCCCATCTTGCCTCTACCACTGGCTAAACTAAGATAGTAGTAAGTCTAGAAAAGTTTTGTCCTACATTTTGTTTTCTAAGCTCATCTGTTCTTTTTAGAGGTTTCATGGTTGGCCCACTAAATTTAATGTCAAATCGTGAAACCTCCAAAAAACATGGGTAAAATGGGAACTGCAGTTTACTAAATTGCCAAGCACATTGCTTTAGTAATCAGAAAATGTAATAATAATCAGAAGAAAATCCTAAATGGGTTTCTCTCTTCTTTATTCAAATAATGAGAGACCTATCAAGCCCAACAGGTGGGGGAGTAGCCCAAAGTGGTCCAATGGACACTTCTTCAGATGCCCAGACTTTCCTCCACATACTGATTGTTAAATATAAAAGCTACAAGTGTATACAGCATGCCGTATTCTACTCCACATATCTTATTTGCCACACTTGCAGTTATTAATTATGTCTCAGAATTTAGCAATTTCTGCATTTTATAGTTTTCTTCTGACCCTGGTGCATATTTACAATTTTTGTTTCTGCATTTCTTCTTATGAACATTAGAGATACATTTTAGATTATTAACACCACAAGACGTTATGTCAGAATCGAAAATAAATTTTGACACCGCAGTTTAAAACATTCCGCTCGGATAATGGGTAAGAGATAATGAGAGCGCATCCAGACAAAAGGTCGCTAGCAGTGGGGGTAGGACTCGTTATGACTGAGCTCCTGGCATTGCATCAATCCCATTGCTTGACAATAAAGTTTGCCCTCATAAAGTTATTTTGCGGTTAAGCCATGAGGAGAAGTCTTTTAACTATGTTTTGCCCATTCTGTTTCCTACCCATAGCGCTGCACAAGGAAGGTTTCTTTTTTTTTTGTGCTTTTGTACAATGTAATTGCTCCATTAATTACTTTCATTTCCAGAGCTACAGCTTGGAAGTGATTGTACAAGTGTGCTGCAACCCAATTTCCAATTCTGGAAAGGCGGCATAGAAATTCACTGTATCTTATCTCACTCCCCCACAGCACAAATACAATAGACATGTTTACTAATTCCGTAGACATTCTATAAATTCTTTCATCTATACCCACCCGAAAACCAGAACGTTAATGTTATACCACCTTAGATGCCTCCAGTTCCACTAAAAATAATTACTACATATGGAGGCATAGCGTAATGACTTTTTTTCAGAATAATACTTGACCTGTAGAGGCGTAACGGAGCTAAACTGTATACAGTTTGTAAGTCCTCCATACACTAAATAAAAGTTGACTGAAATGTCTGATTTTGCATTAGTATTTTAATCAATCATCATCATAAGAGAATATCGAACGGTTGGACTTTTCCGAATTTGTTGAATTTTACCTCAAAATTTCAGTCTCTCGGTACTGTGAGTTCTCCAAATGGCCAAAAAATACAACACTCGCAGGTCCCCTTGTATTGTATTGGTCAGTTTTTTAGTTCAAGCACTGCCTTTTTTAATGTCCAAGCGACCTCAGCCTATCTAGCTGAGGGTAAATTGATGGTAACCATCCATTTGGTCCCAGGTGTATAAGGGCATACCTCAACTAGAACGGGTGAAGAGAAGAGCAACCAAGGTTATTAAAGAATGGGTGGACTGCAAGACGGGTCATCAAACTTGGAATTATTCAGTTTGGAAAAGCAAAGGCTTAGGAGCAATCTTATTACAATGTATGAATATATGATGGGACAGTACAGAAATCTTTCAGTGATCTTTTTACACCTTGGTCTGCGATGGTGACAAGGCGGCATCCTCTACATCTAGAGGAAAGAAGGCTTAATCATCATCACAGACTGTGATTTTTTACTAATATACAAAATCCCATAGCTATTGTGATAGTCTGGGTACGGGAGTACTAAATTAGTACACCCCCCCGACAAAATAGTCCGCTCCACATAGCATATATCAAAAATAGGAGAAAAAGGAGCATACCGTGGACAATATATATAATATTAAGTCTTTATTAGTACATAAAAAACATTAAAAGATGTAATCAGTAATAAATCACAGTATATACATTCCAATGAACAGCAAAAAGGAGGACAGTTACTCCAAATGACCCCTAAAAAATGCTGCAGGGGGAATTCCACATATAGTGGGTAAAATACACCATGTGCTCCCCAGCAGCGCTGTAAAGGCACGGCAGGACCAGGATAGAGCAGGATAATCAGTCTATCTGCAATAGAGCAGAGCCCACGTGGGCTGCATGTGCATAATGATAAAGTAATAGCGCCCTACCAACATGGACTCACCAGAATAAGTGCAAAGGGGTGCAGAGGAGTAACCAGCCAGGAGTAGAGACCCCACTATATGTGGAATTCCCCCTGCAGCATTTTTTAGGGGTCATTTGGAGTAACTGTCCTCCTTTTTGCTGTTCATTGGAATGTATATACTGTGATTTATTACTGATTACATCTTTTAATGTTTTTTATGTACTAATAAAGACTTAATATTATATATATTGTCCACGGTATGCTCCTTTTTCTCCTATTTTTGATATGTGATTCTTTACTGTAAGAGCCGTGAGACTATGGAACTCTCTGCCGTATGATGTTGTAATAGTTGATTTACTACTAAAATTCAAGAAGGGCCTGGAGGCCTTTCTGGATAAATCTAATTTTACAGGTTATGGGCCATAGATTCCATGATTTCAAGTTGATCCAGGGAACTAGTCTGATTGCCGTATGTGGAGTCGGGAGGACTTTTTTACCTATATCAAGCTATTAGTGTCTTCCCCAGTATTTGCTTTCTCTTGGATCAACTTGTTAGGGTATAGGGGGAACTTGATGGACTTAAGTCTACCTTCAACCTTAAAAACTATGAAACTATAAAACTGGTGTTTTTTATTTTTAATTTTTTAAAAGCTTTTCCACGTTTGCCAAAAAAAATCCAATATATTTCACCCTAAAATACTATATCGCTTGGCAGGGACGCGTGTTGAAAGTAATTTGAAGCAATAGCTAGCACTGCAGTATTGTTGTGTTTATTTTCTTTTTCTTACTTTTACTTATTTAATTTTCACAGCTCTTTACAGACACCGTCATTATTGCGTACGGGTATTACATTTCCCTACTAAAACAACAGTAAAACCTTAAGAAATCTTGTTTTTAAGTTTTTAGTTTGAATAAATAATCAAAAAAAGTATTTTCAACTATTTTAATAGCTTAATTTAACGACCGGGCGTAAATTATCGTCCCATTTAACAAAGTACACGCAACATAAAATGCTATGTTGCAAAGTAGGTGTAACAACCCTGCTGGCATCACTGCATGGCCTCCCATCCCCCACCTGCATTACACTCAAACTCACTTCTCTGGGCCTTGTGGTGACTTCTGTCTGCTGCCAGCTCCATGCTGTGTGCCTCATGTCTGCTGTTTGCTCTGTGCATGCTCTGTCTGTGTGCATAGGGGCAGCGCCAGCAACTCCTGTTTCTTATAGAGACTGTGTGCACCTTGCTAAGGTGTCCCTGGCCAATCGCCATGAGGCTTCCTGTATTTAAGACATCCCCACCCATTGGTGGGGGCCTGTGCAACTTACTCCTTCAGTCAGTTCTTAGCTGCTGAAGTGCCAGGCCATGTCTCTGTGACTCTTGTGTTCCACCACCCAGGGGGGCGTTGTACCCTGGTCTGTGTCCTGTGTAGTCACCCAGTCGGGCTTAGTACCCTGGCCTATGTCCGCTACCCAGAGGGGCGTCGTACCCTGGCTTGTGTCCATGTCTCTGTGCCTTGTCTCGTTCCTGACTCTGTCTTAGTCTAGTCCTGTTCCTGTGTTCGTTTATATCCCTGTCTTGATTTCCTTTCCCTGCTGTGCGTTCTCTGTGTCTTGCTTTGCTCCGCTTTGAGCTCTGCTCTCTGCGACCTTGCTTTGCTCCTTGCTCTGCATTCTGTTACCTTGCTCTGCACTCTGTGGCTTTGCTCTTGGCTCTGCACTCTGTGCCTTGCTCTACACTCTGACTTTGCTCTGCTCTCAGCTCTGAACTCTGTGGCTTTGCTATCAGCTCTGCACTCTGTGTCTTGCTCTGCACTCAGCTCTGCACTCTGTGGCTTAGCTCTCACCTTGCTCTGCACTCTGTGGTTTCGCTCTGTGGCTCCTTGCGGTTCTACCTGGCTCCACTCTTTGTGGTTCTACTTCTTCTGATCTTGGCTTTGCCTCCTGCGATTCTGCACTTGGCTCCACCTCCAGCTCTTGGCTCCGCCTCCTGCATTTCTGCACTTGGCTCCGCCTCCAGCTCTTGGCTCTGCCCCCTGCGTTTCTGCACTTGGCTCCGCCTCCTGCTTTTGGTTCCGCCTCTGACATCTCTGTTATATGCTCTAGCTCCTGTGCTTTCTCTCTGCATCCGCTCTTGCGGTCTTCCTATACCTTTTCTTAAGTCCTCCTGTCTGAACAGGTTCTTACCTGTTTTACATACCTGTCTGCAGACCGGTCCCTACCGGTTCTTCCAGTGTACCAGCCTTGTCCGCCTGTCCTGCCAGAGAGCCAGCCGCCTGCTTGCCAGTGTCTCTGTTGTACCCGCCTGTCTGCCTGTGTCCCAGCCGTGCCCGCCTGTCTGCCAGAGTGCCAGCCATGCCCGCTTGCCTGTCTATGTTCCGTTCCCCGGTGGGATCAGCAGCCACAGCCAGACACCACCCTGGAGAGGCACCTGGTAGCTTCCTATTGCACAAGTCTGACCTCACCATCAGAGGCTCCAGCGAACACCTAGGAAGCTACTTAGTTACGCCCCTTCCAGGGAAGTTTGGTCT
Organism: Ranitomeya imitator; assembly: GCF_032444005.1. Lineage (NCBI taxonomy): Eukaryota > Metazoa > Chordata > Amphibia > Anura > Dendrobatidae > Ranitomeya > Ranitomeya imitator. The sequence goes on from NC_091286.1 coordinate 607,823,033, forward strand.
GTGGTCCACTGGGGCCACACCCCCGCATGTCTGCGCCAACCAGTCTGGGCGCGAGCGTGACAGTAGGTATACGTAGGTTTATGCTTGGAAATGAAAATACGGTAACAACGTGCAGTATGGTCATGTATGGGATGTAGAGTTGATGAATTGGACTATTAAAACGGATTTTAAACACATTTTTATGTGTCCATTAGTTAAAAAATGCATAATAATAATGTACACCTAGTACTTAAAAAAGAAAAGAAAATGAAAAGCTTATTAGTTTTTCATCTCGAAAGTGAGCACCTACGACGAGCCATTGTATTTGGGTTTTTTGTATTGGTCTAATATTGGACTATTGCAAGAAAGTAGTGTACAAAATGACATTTTTTACCAGCACGCACACTTTGAGAGACAGACTGTTGATTTTATATTTCAGAATTCTGGAGATTTGTGATATATATAAAATTGTGGCTACAAGTCTCATTACTACCACCATTGAAGCACACTTTTATGTCTTTTCAAAATGTTACATAATAGCAAATAATAAATTCTATTTAAATTATCATTTATACTGTAAATATATGATAGATTTCATTATGAATGAGCACACAGATCTTTCACATAGGGACAGAGAAAGATGTATATTTAAATTTAATAAATATTAATACATTTTAATACATTTAATAAATATTAAAAATATACAGAAAATGTATGGCTTTGCTGCCTGTGACACACAAGCCTAGGTTTCAGGATTCTTGATTGCTAGCCCTCCTGGTTTGCAATTACAGTGTATGAAGATTTATAAAAAAAAATTCTGTTATTAAGGTGATGTTCCTGCAGTATATCACAGATCTATGAATTTACAGTCACACTGACTATGCAGGTACAGCACCTCCCTATATCACTTGAATCTTTGGATATTAGTCACATAATGAGACTATCATTCCCATACTTAATGTTATTCACTGCTAGCATAGGAGTACAACATAATCCATAATCCAATTTTGGCCTTTTTATGTCTCTATGTGAATATAATATAAACGATAATATAAACTGTATTTTAATGTATCTTTGTCTAACATTTTTTAAAGAGATAAAAATCTGATTCAATGCTGGTGATAATGAGACTTTGTCTTGTAGCCACAGGTGTGTGCCTTTTTCGCATTGCATTGGTAAAAAAAGAAAAACGTACGGTATATGTACCTGAATATGATGCATAGAATATAAAAGATCATATGTTCTTTATAACACATAAATCTTACACAGTACAATGGTTGTCAGTAGCAGAACATTTTCCAACTGAGTAATAGGGTGTTTCAAATGGAGGGAGCTGCAAGTCACAAATTTCTTCCGCAAATACAAATTTTCTGAAATGGACCATGAACATGAGGAATGGAGCTATGTTACGATCTATCCACATGGCTGAAATTCATTACGTGCCTTTTTCATTTCTATGGGTCATAAATGATCCATACAATATGTGGTACAAATGCATAGATGATCTGTTTCATTACCCGAATATCAATAGGATTATGATATATATGTCTTCCAAACCAGTACTCTACGTCAGGGGTCCCCAACTCCAGTCCTCAAGGCCCACCAACATGTCATGTTTTCAGGATTTCCTTAGTCTTGCCCAGGGAATAATTGCATCACCTGTGCAATGCAAAGGAAATCCTGAAAACATGACCTGTTGGTGGGCCTTGAGGACTGGAGTTGGGGACCCCTGCTCTACGTGAAGGAGTCGTCTCAAAATGGCTCTTCATTTTCAAAGTGTCCAAATCAACATATTGTTCAAATACTTGTATATTTGCTTGAAGGTCTATTTATTGATGGTGATAGATTTTATGAAAACCTACAGTATGCTGAAATCTTCATTGCTTTTCATAATAAATTATCTTAAAAACTTGAACGATATCAAATAGGAGAAGCTTCAATGACCAAAGACGATTTAGTAGCTGAATACTGAAACATCAAACTATGGTTTCCTGTGTTATAGCCTTGAACCTCTCCTACCATTTGCCACTTCTTCTCTACCAAGACTCAAACAAAATAGTAAAGAGAAATAAAAAGGATAAAAAGCTTTATTAAGCATTGCCAAGCCAAGGTCAACCAAGAAGCATTCTGATGGACAAACTGGTATGAACGAAGAACATCAACAAATATCTTCAAGTCAATAGAAAGACTATTTGAGAATAATGTCTACTTTATTAAATTATTCGATATAAAAAAACTTAGCTCATTGAGAGAATATATGAAGGAAGGCATGAATTTATAAAGCTCTATGAATAGTTTATATTGGCAAGCCTCCTCATTCATTCATTCATTCAAATACAAATTATCCAGAATACATACGGTACATTTGTTGGCATAGTTGGTGAGGATAGAAATATTTGAAAATTTCAATAGTAGATTTAATGGAAAAACATAGTATAAACCCTCAAGAATATATCATGGAAATGTACGTATTTGCCATTGACATAAATATAGGTAAAAAAAAGTTCATCCTTAAGGGTCAATACCCACAATACATGTATACCAATAATCAGAACAGATAGGCAAAAAAATTTAAGAAATTATTAAATCCTCTTTTTAACTTCTTTGTCCTCCCCTCATCTTTCAAATGCATGTTTTTCCTTCCTTAAATGATGCCTGTAGATGAGCATAGGCAAAGTCATCTGAGTTTCATCCAGAAAACTTGGATAATTTAATAAATAATTCATCCATGTGCCATCCCTGTGTCCATTTTTTACGTACAATTGACATCCATGTGTGATCCACTTTCATACATCAACATTTAAAAATGTCCATGATCAAATACAGTTTCTTAGGTTCATAATAGAAGTCTATCAGTAAAAATCAGATGCCACTTGGATGGTCTGTGTGGAATACAATTTTTTTCTTGCACCCAATGAATGTAAGTCTCATCAGTGCTGCAACCTTTTGGTCATGGACACTCGGATCAAGAGAAAAATCTTACATCTGCTCAGCCCTATTGAATAACGTGGGTTGGTGTGCTGTCCCAGTGCGATCTGACCAAAGATCGGACAACACATGTCCGATTTGTAAGCTCGGCTGCCTGAGCCCTAAAGAAAAGCCACAGAACTTTAGTGTTTGACTCTCAGTAACAACAAAAGTGCTGATTGTATGGATATCTGAAATAGTTCATGTGGTTTTGCATGTTTTTTTTTTAATAGAGCACACAAACTCTTCAATGTCTAATGATTATATTTCACATACTCTGCCATCTTCTGACTGACTGGATGTTACGGTCACAAGTGTAAGTCTATGATGGCCTCGTTCTGGCCTTGTTCTGACTCTCATAGGCTTGTATTGAGAAGTGACATCCAGCTCATCCAGCAAGCACTGGAGTGATCCGGCAGGTCACAGCCGACCGCTGTGCCGATAACAGTAGAAGACCGCAGCTGAAAAGTATGTTACTAGTGGAGGGGAACTAAAATTAGTAATACCAAAATGATTGTGGGCACATACCCTTAAACACCATTCAGAGAAATGCTTTATAGCAGCTACAAATGGATTATTTTTTAATATAGATTAAAAATATGTAAAATAAAAAAAATAACCAAAATATTCTGAAATGCATTTAAGTTAAAAAAATGCCCACAATTAAGTACTTTCTGATAACGCACTCCCAATTTAAACTTCTTAATTAGTAACATAGTAACATAGTTATTACAGTTGAAGGAAGACTTTAAGTACATCTAGTTCAACCCATAGCCTAACCTAACATGCCCTTACATGTTGATCCAGAGGAAGGCAAAAAAAACCATGTGGCAAAGAGTAAGCTCCACTTTGGGGAAAAAAATTCCTTCCCGACTTCACATACGACAATCAGACTAGTTCCCTGGATCAACGCCCTATCAAGGAATCTAGTGTATATACCCAGTAACATTATACTTTTCGAGAAAGGCATCAGGTCCACTCTTAAATTTTTGGAATGAATCACTCATTACAACATCATATGGCAGAGAGTTCCATAGTCTCACTGCTCTTGCAGTAAAGAACCCGCATCTGTTATTATGCTTAAACCTTCTTTCCTCCAGACGTAGAGGATGCCCCTTTGTCCCTGTCTCAGGTCTATGATTAAAAAGATCATCAGAAAGGTCTTTGTACTGTACCCTCATATATTTATACATTAACATAAGATCATCCCTTAGCCTTTGTTTTTCCAAACTAAATAGCCCCAAGTGTAATAACCTATCTTGGTATTGCAGACCCCCCAGTCCTCTAATAACCTTGGTCGCTCTTCTTTGCACCCGCTCTAGTTCAGCTGTGCCTTTCTTATACACCGGAGACCAGAACTGTGCACAGTATTCTAAGTGTGGTCGAACTAGTGACCTGTATAGAAGTAAAATTATGTTCTCCTCATGTGCATCTATGCCTCTTTTAATGCATCCCATTATTTTATTTGCCTTTGTAGCAGCTGCCTGACACTGGCCACTAAATGTGAGTTTGTCATCCACCCATACACCCAGGTCTTTTTCATTGACGGTTATGCCCAGAGTTTTAGAATTAAGCACATAGTTATACATCTTATTACTTCTGCCCAAGTGCATGACCTTACATTTATCCCCATTAAAGCTCATTTGCCATTTATCAGCCCAAGCTTCTAGTTTACATAAATTATCCTGTAATATAAAATTGTCCTCCTCTGTATTGATTAACCTGCAGAGTTTAGTGTCATCTACAAATATTGAAATTCTGCTCTGAGTGCTCCCTACAAGGTCATTAATAAATATGTTAAAAAGAAGAGGGCCCAATACTGACCCCTGTGGTACCCCACTGCTAACCGCGACCCAGTCCGAGTGTGCTCCATTAATAACCTCCCTTTGTTTCCTATCCCTGAGCCAGCTCTTAACCCACTTACACATATTTTCCCCTATCATTTTATGTATCAACCTTTTGTGTGGCACCGTATCAAAAGTTTTTGAAAAGTCCATATACACTACGTCCACTGGGTTCCCTTGGTCCAGTCCGGAACTTACCTCTTCATAGAAGCTGATCAGATTAGTCTGACATGAACGGTCCCTAGTAAACCCGTGCTGATACTGGGTCATGAGGTTATTCCTCTTCAGATACTCCAGTATAGCGTCCCTTAGAATGCCCTCCAGGATTTTACCCACAGTAGAGGTTAAGCTTACTGGCCTATAATTTCCGAGTTCAGTTTTTGTCCCCTTTTTGAATATTGGCACCACATTTGCTATACACCAGTCCTGTAGTACAAACCCTGTTATTATGGAGTCTTTAAAGATTAAAAATAATGGTCTATCAATGACTGTACTTAATTCCTGCAGTACTCCGGGGTGTATCCCATCCAGGCCCGGAGATTTGTCAATTTTAGCGATTTTTAGATGCCGCCGTACTTCCTGCTGGGTTAAGCAGGTGACATTTAATGTGGAATTTTTGTTATCACTGATCATATTGTCCGCCATGGAATTTCCTTGTGTAAATGCTGATGAAAAAAAGTCATTTAGCATATTGGCTTTTTCCTCATCCTCATCCACCATTTCACCCACACTACTTTTAAGGGGGCCAACACGATCATTTTTTAGTTTCTTACTATTTATGTAGTTAAAGAATATTTTGGGATTATTTCTACTTTCTCTGGCAATGAGTCTCTCTGTCTCAATCTTTGCTGCTTTGATTTGCTTTTTACATAATTTATTTAATTTTCTGTATTTATTTAATGCCTCCTCACTACCTACTTCCTTTAATTCTCTAAATGCTTTCTTTTTGTCACTTATTGCGCCCCTTACAGCTCTATTTAGCCATATTGGTTTCCTCCTAATTCTAGTATGTTTATTCCCATACGGTATATACTGTGCACAGGTCCTATCCAGGATGCTAATAAACGTCTCCCATTTTCTTTGTGTATTTTTGTGTCTCAGGATATTGTCCCAGTTAATTGCACCAAGATCCTCTCTCATCCGTTGTAAATTTGCCCTCCTGAAGTTTAGTGTCCTTGTAACCCCTCTATTACACATCTTTTTAAAGGATACATGAAAACTTATTATTTTGTGATCGCTATTTCCCAAGTGACCCCCAACCCTTATATTTGATATGCGGTCTGGCCTGTTGGTTAATATTAGGTCTAGCAGTGCCCCCCTTCTTGTTGGGTCCTGAACCAGTTGTGAAAGGTAATTGTCTCTCATAGCTGTCAAAAACCGATTACCTTTGCTGGAACTGCAGGTTTCTGTTCCCCAATCTATTTCAGGGTAGTTGAAGTCCCCCATAATAATGACTTCTCCTTGAGTCGCAGCTTTATCTATTTGCTTTATGAGGATATTCTCCGTTGCTTCCATTATTTTTGGAGACTTATAACAAACCCCTATCAGTAATTTATCATTTTTTCCCTCCCCTTATCTCCACCCACAGGGACTCTACATTTTCATTAAATTCACCTATATTATCATGCATTATCTGTACGGTCATTTCTGAACAGACTATAATCCTGCAAGTTTACAGCCCAGTCATGGCTCTCATCCAGCCATGTCTCAGATATCCCCACCATGTCATAATTATGCTCCAACAACATTAATTCTAATTCGTCCATTTTGTTAGCGAGGCTTCTGGCATTAGTATACATACATTTTATGTATCTCTCTGCACCTCTAGTCTTTCTTAAATTATTAATTGTTCTAACCCCACCCCCCATGCCACCGCCACCCCAACTTCCTTATTTGCACCCAGGTCTCTATCTGCACTTCTTCCCCTCCTTTAAAATGAATACCCTCCTACCCATTCCCTAGTTTAAACACTCCTCCAACCTTCTAGCCATTTTCTCCCCCAGCACAGCTGCACCTTCCCCATTGAGGTGCATCCCGTCTCTAGTGTAGAGCCTGTAGCCAACTGAGAAGTCGGCCCAGTTCTGCAGGAACCCAAACCCCTCCTTCCTACACCAATTATTGAGCCACTTATTAACCTCCCTAATCTCCCGTTGCCTATCTCTCTGGCGTGGCACGTGGTACAGGCAGTATTTCGGAAAATACCACGTTGGAGGTCCTTGCTTTCAGCTTGCGGCCTAATTCCCTGAATTTGTTTTTAAGGAGCTTCCACCTACCTCTAACTTTGTCATTTGTGCCAATGTGCACCATGACCGCTGGGTCCTCACCAGCCCCTCCCAATAATCTGTCCACCCGATCAGCGATGTGTCGGACTCGAGTGCCAGATAGGCGTCACACTGTTCGACGATCCCTGTCTTTGTGACAGATTGCCCTATCTGTTCCCCTAATAATTGAGTCGCCCACTACCAGCACCTGTCTGGCCTGCCCTGCTCTCCTATTTCCCTCCTTACTGGAGCAGTCGCTCCTCCGGCTTTCAGAGGACATGCCTGGCTGCAGCAGTGCTACCCCTGTACTGGCACCCCCCTCATCTGCCAACTTAGCAAACTTATTGGGTTGTTCCAGATCAGGACTAGCCTCCCTGGCACTCTTCCCTCTACCCCGCTTTCTAACTGTCACCCACCTTGCTGCTCCACTGTCCTGCAGCTCCATTCTACCATCCCCCCCTCATCTATCCCATTGAGCGTCTGCTCAGTGAGTAGAAGACTCCTCTCCATATTGTCTATGGATCTCAGTGTTGCCAGCTGCAAATTTAGATTCAGTATCTGGGCTTCCAAATGCACAACGTGCTCACATCTCGCACAGCAGTATGCACCCTCGACCGGCTGATAAAGGACTGCATACATTTGGCGATATGTGCACTGAATGTCACTCTTGGAGCACATTTCCTAATGGGGATTGCACCAGACAGAAAAGTTAAATAAAAAATAAATGCAAAGTTTTAATAAAATACAGCTAGCAATTCAATAATTCCTCCCTTGGAAACTCCCTGAATCCAAAGACACTGAATCACAAGTCACACTTACCGCCGTCCACACTTACGCTCAGGTCACACTCAGCTCGCTCACACTCGCTAAGCTGAAGATTTAAATAGATTATTTTTTCTCTTTTCCATCAGCAGTAATCCACCTTGCTGTTCAATGCACTTCCAAAAAAGAACATAATACTGGACATTTTAACATATAAAAACCTCTTACAAAACAAAAGGCCGTAGGTGCTTTATATATTGTCATAGCACCGCTATTTAGGTCGTTAGAGCTGTTCTGATGCGTCCATCCTTCACTTTTCTAGAATTGTATTTATTTATACAATTTGTCATGATATCTAATTTAGTATTAATTGTATGCCATCCAGGAAAAAAAAATATATTTAATATTATCATGTAGTCTAAAGGTATTAAATGATGTCCAGATAGCTCCCCGGCGTCTTACATCAGGGTATCTTGCAGGATGTGGACATTTCTTTCCTTATGTTTCACATCTTGTGCCATACATTGCATGATAAGTTGAGTTTAGAGACAAGTTAATGAAGGACACAATTGTTCTGTTGGTGGCAATAAAGTTTATATAGACAGTATAGTTTGTTATTTTAATTATGCAGAAACTGAGTTAAAGGGAATCTGTTGGCAGGTTTTTGCTATGTAAGATGTATCACTTAGTTCACAGGGTACAGCAATTATGGCAGACTGAGTTTTCTCTGCTGCACATCTAGCAGAGCTCAGTTGTTAAGCCGTATGTAACCCACCCACACCCCAGCTTTCTGTGTACAATGTATAGTGACCTCAGTTATGGAGGTTTGGTTGGACTAGGAGGCACAAGGCCAGTAGTCCTCTAGTGATAACCTCCTACTGATAAAACACTGATTATATTGAAAACACATAGCTGTTTGACCCTACATTATGGTGCTCTCAGTTTACATACTAAAAACCTGCTGACAGGTTCCCTTTCAGTTCATATTTCCATTATCTCTTGATCCCTTAGTAAGTCAGATACATAGTCAAAAAATTGTGCAAATAATTTTTCATCAATGTCAACTATCAGCAGTAAACATGGACCTCAGAACGATGGGATAATGGTGTTGTGTTACTTTGTATTAACATTTGTTTTCAGTTGAGAGTAGACACTAAATTCTTTAATTGGACGATTGATAAAATATGGGTGACAGAACATTAAAGACAGGGGTTTACCACATTTGGAACTGTTCAGGCCAACATGCCATGCACTGCTCGTAAACTTCATGTAAAACGGCAGTGGTGCCACTTTACAGAACAATTACATAAAGTCTGAAATGTTAGCAGTATATATTTTATAATTACCTTCTATGTCTTGCATATTTACCACTAACATGACCACTCCCATCGCAACCAGGAGTAGGACAGCTGCAGAAAAGGAACAAGGGATAAAAATGGTTGGTGCCATGTTTGGACAAAAGACTAGACCACACTTAAACATTAAGTGTATATTAAATAGTATAGTAGGGCCATTGCTCAACAGAAACTGAGATTACGAGTTTACTATGTCTACAGAAAATGCAACGGATGAATCTTAAGTATGGATTATGCACCATGGAGCAATAGGCAACAAATGGTTCCGTCTATGGTAAATGAATGGAACATCTGACATGAGACATAGACACTATGAGCGGTATTGGCTTTACTGCGTAGAAATATGAGTTTTGTTGGATTTTTACTTAAAATACCCTAGCCTATTTAACTATTCACATTGGATGTCCCAAATAAATGCATAAGTCTCTCCTCAATGCTCAATGTGGCATATACCGATGTGTCCATCCTTACTTAACCTACATCACATATAGTTAGTTGTCTCATGTGGATTCATAGACCAAAAACATTTCTCGATAGAGTATCCTCAAAATCATGTTTTTTTTTTTCAAAGCTGGTAATCCTGTGACACTCATCTCAACACATGTCAAACAAAAATGAAAGGAATGACAGACTTGCATATGTATAGATGTATAGTTATACTGGTCGTCTAATAAACCATAGCGATGAAGACTTTGGATAGATTTGGGCAATCTTGGTAACCCATTATTTAAGCCTGGGTTTTTAACTCTTAGATTTATAATTGGAATTAGCATTTCTAGATAAAGATGAATTTGCATCTAACACTTGAAAGTAAAAGTACCAACTTGTCTACAGACATCACTAAAAACAGTAATATGGCCATTCGTACGTTTCTAAATTTAATCCAATGATAACATTTCCTCAAGCAACTCTCAACTTTCATCACTCTTTATGAAAAATAGATAAAATCAAACTAAATCTATAAATACAGGTGAAAGCTTATTGAATCTAGAGTTAAAACTTGAAAAACCTTTCGGTAGTGTTCCAAGTGGTAATGACCCACTTTCATTTAGGACCAGATATTGATGGTCTGGTTTTAAAAGCAAGTTAAACATTTGTCAAAGAAAAGTCATATCACAGCATCTAGGCTATATTTTTTTTCTTTGGTCATTTTTAGAGTTTTTCATTTATATTTACCCTAAATGTTCAATTAAGACTTTTCCAAGCTGGGTCCCATTTCTACTAAATGTAATGACCAAAGTAGAGCGTTGCAAAGTCATTGCCATTGATAAGGAGAGAAGTTGTTGTTGGTTGATAATGACTATGTAAGTAGATTAAAAATGCCAACTTTTGGCATAAAGTAAATCTGAAGTTCCTCATCAGGAAAAACAATTTCCCATTCTGCCGATTTGTGGGGGACCCAGGAGTTGGACATCTACCAACCAGCAAGTTATTAAATATTCCATGGATAAGTAATAACTTACTAACTGGGTAATCAACTATAAGTGGTCAGGGTCTATTTGCTGAATGACAAAGAAACCTAAGCTGCCTTGAAAATGTATCACACAAATGCTATTCGTGATCTTTTCATCATGATGAGACCAAATTTTTTGTAGACTCAAATCCAATGCTCTCCTTTCTCTTTCATACACGCCACTCAGCTTCTCGATCAGATTAGTTACTATAGATCTTTACACTAGAAACGCATAAGTAAATGAAGAGTTGGCACAGGATTTACTAACATTCTAATTTTATTACTCCAAGAATTCTCTTTTTTTTTTCCATAGGAATCACATTTGCACATCTTGAAGTTATCAAGAAGTTATAGGTGTCTTATCCAGACTCCAGGCACCAGCTGAGATGAGTGAACATATATAATTTCCAGACATTATGCTATATCCTTTGGTTTTTGCTGCGGCATCAAGATCATTTTTGGATTTTTTAAAATATTTGCTCATAATTTACTCAATGTGGAATACAGCATAGCGAAATTCTGGAAGTCTGATCTTCTTGCGTAACTCTTCGAGTGATGTCTACATTTAGTCAAGTTGTATGGGTGAAGCATAAATCCATTTCTATAGTACCTCTAGACCCCAAATAATAAAATGATGGACAGCTAAAGCCAATAAAGACCTGATTTTCTAGTAGTTGCAGAAAGTGAATGTGAGCATGAGGAAGTTGCAGAGAAGTCAAAGAGATTATACCGAAACCAAATAATTGACTAAGCAAGCCTTCACACGGCAACTGAAAAGTGACAATGTTTCAGTTATGGATAATCGCCCAACCTGGTGTTCTTCATTTGCCTCCCACCAGGTTCGGAGACTATGCATGGCAAATGCAAAGTCACTTTTCAGTGCCAAGGTGGAAGTTCGCTTTAAGTCCCCACTTGCATAATAATTCTTGCATTAGTTGCATACTGCCGGTGAAGTAGCAGGATGGATATGCCTAGAGTCGATGTAGACAGTTGACTATGAGAGATGGATATGCCTAATGCAGATGGATGATTTACAGGGATGACTATCCTTGCATTAGATGCAGACCAGACAGGTTAATTAGAGGAATATCTAACCCTGCACTACTTTTGGAAAGGTAAATTAGGGAGATGGAGGGCAAATAAGACAGATAGCCACAAATCAAATAACCAGAGTTAAAAAAGAAAGGAGGCAATGCCAAATCTATTTTATTAGCAAGCCTCGAGAGAATTAATTTAATCAATGCAGCAGGGCATGAGCAAGGCACCGATGAACTTGAAAGTGCATTATGCCCATTAAAAGGCCTGAATTTTCTAAATTGCTAATGGGATACATTTTACACTCTGAGCACTAACCTGAACAGCTCTTGTATGGCTGGTTCCACAGGAACTGTAGAGAGAATGGAAAATATATAAAAATTTATCATCTATCATAAGTACCCCTCTGCTATAGAAAATTACCCAAAAGGTTATGCAAAAGTAAGGGTCAGAATGAATTGCGAGGAGAGAATCTGCAGGATGAAGGTCATTTCAGAGTGGAGGCCCTGAGTGATTTAGTGAAGCACGGAACGTACCTCGAACACCTTTGGAGCGCGTGCGATGCCGTTTCTCGTCTGTATCCACCTCCATCTGGGAATAGATTAGCAGGCAGTGAATGCTCTTATTCTTCATGCACAGACTATCAATGCACTGTCTGCTGCAGACTGTCACACAATCTTTTAATTCTATTTTAGAACAAGGATTTCTTTACGTGACGTGATAAGATTGGTAATTATATTGAATACAGATGAATTCTTTACATTTTCATTATTGCTTTTGCTCGGATTCAGACCGTGGCTATAGATTTTTAGATGTGGCATTTCCGTAGATTCGATTATGTTATACGCTGGCCTGATAAAAATCATATTTCTTTGCGTATATTTTATTTAAATTGGAACTTTCTAATATTGACGCTCTAGGATGGCATTATTCTGTCTAATGTTATACTTTCGTAGCTTGTATTGCATATTTTTCTCCGCCTAATATTTATTATATATTGTATTAAGCATTTATTTTGTTTGTCGCCTCCAGATTGTAAATGAATTATCACACCATAATCTCTTTGAGAAGACCATGCTTGATCTAGATCAGTTTTTTTCATGCTTTTATACCCCATGTTTTTCATCTTCTTTTGAGAGGACTTCCCTTCTAAATTTAGTATTATTCAGGATTTAAATATATTTATATAGATATAAATATATATTTTTTTCTTTTAAAAAGCTGCTATGCCGAAACCATGGACAGCATGAATTTATTATTTTATTTATTCACTTATGAACACTATTAAATTCCGCAGCCCTTTACAGACATTGTCATCAGTGTCACCGTTAGAACTCACAATTTAAATTCTCTATCAGTATGTCTTTGGAGTGTGGGAGGAGACAAGAGTACTTGGGAGGAAACCTACACAAACAAGAAGAGAACAGATGTTGTCTTTGGTGGGATTTATACCCAGGACTCCTGCGATCCAAAGCTACAGAGTTAACCACTAAACCACCGTGCTCAGACAGGTATGGCTTTCTTTGGAACGTTTCCACATTTTAGAGAAGATATAGTTTGAAGGCCTTGCTGGGGACCATAGGGATAGATTTGACTAGACAAGCGACCCCAAGCCAGCTTCCTCTTGCACCGATCTAGTTGATTGATGGTCTTTGCTTATGTAAATACATAGAAAAGAGCTGTCAATCAACTAGAGCTGTGCGGGGAGAAGCCCAGCTGACTCTTCAGACTAGCCAGGCTCTGATTTATGCTGCTTGAGGTTTGGACAGCATGAATCAAGACAAAGGTTCCTTTCAAAGGTTTTATAAAACGTTTGAAATGTATTTTAAGAGCTACACCCAATTTCTTCATTCCATCTCAGATCCAGCACTGATGCTCTGACTTTTTGTCACTAATCGGTCAGCACGTGACCCAAAACGGTCATGTGCCATACAACTGGTATCACCGTTCACCAATAGGAGCCGTGATGCCAATAATAAGGCTTGTGACCACTAAGGACTCAAATTGGCTGTAGCAGTCATTTGATGACTACATAGAAAAACCAAAAGGAGCGTCAGAGCAACAGTTCTGGATTTGCGTTGAACAAAAAAAAATAGGTGTGTATAATTTACTTTATTTGCTTAACCAAATTTACAACAATATATAAAAATATTTACATATAGTAACTTCTTCAAATCTTTCTGGTGGTTATCACAAGAATCTTGTAATATTCATTAGAAAGTAATGTGCATCAGCGAAACCGGGATTTTTAGAAAAAAATCACCGCAAAACGCGTGTCTGCAAATAGAGAGTTTGGGTTGGCTTTTTATTCTAAGTCATACGGCAAGGCTTGTTATTGACTTTTAGGATTGTTACTTCTAAAAGGTGGCAATAGAGTTAAAATCTCTCCGAAGAGCCAAAAAATATATTTCAAGCAAGCAAAGTGGTAAAATAAAAAAATAATTTGTATTCGCGTGGTAAATGCCCCACTGCTCTAGTGTCACTGCTCTGATGTTCTCCCACCAGTCTTTGTTGTTTATTTCTATATGGCCACTGCAACCTCAGGAGAGGTGTTTTCATGTATGATGGAAGATGCCTGAGGTCAGCCAGTGATTAGTTGCAGCGTTTAGGTGCCCATGTGTGGAAGGTCTCTGCTGAAGACAAGTCAACAAGATGGTAGGGACACTAGAGCAATGAAACTTTTACCAGGTGTGATCATTTTTTTAAATTTTTGTCAAAGCCTTTAAGTGTTGCTCAATACTAGGCTAAGTAACTCCTCAAATAAATTACATCAATTAACCCATACCCCAAAGCAATATTTTTGGAGTGTGCTATCTATTAAAAGCACAGAATGGCATCACATGTGCCCCCAGGGATGCATGTTCCAGAAATTTAGAAAGCTTTAGAAGGTAATTTTTCACTACAAATCTTCACCACAAATGTAGTAGTGAGTCATTAGTTACACATTGTCCTGTGGGACAAATCACTTTGCATTGAATTTATGAGGTTTCAAGCAAGTGGTGTCAGTGCACAATCATGATGATTGGTAAGGACTCCAGCCTGTCATTATACAAGTTCAGTGCACCATCATGACATCATAGAAAATATCTCAACTTGCTGCAGTTAACATCATAACCACTGGGTGACGACACATAGATACACATGGCGAACACATCTCCTGGCTCAGTAAAACCTAATTATGTATTTTTCAAAGTTGGTAATCTCGCACCACTCTTCTTGAGATATTCTTAAGTCTACGTCCACATAATGTTTTTGAAACACGTCAGTGGCTCTGTTGAAGCTTTAGTTATGTGGCGCTAAAAATTGGAATTCAGACATATTCGCCATTTGGGCCATTGACTTTAATGAAGCAGACATGTTCACTTTGTGCTCTGCCTGACCTAATTTTCGGCAGTGCTTGACTTTTTGAGGTAAGCACAAATACGTAAATACCACATCTTTTTGAAAAAAGCAGACAGTGATGAATATGAGGCCAGACAGAGCACAAAGTAACTCGGCATTATTCATTAACCCCTTCACCCCCAGTCTGTTTTCACCTTCCTGATCAGGCCAATTTTTTCAATGCTGAACAGGTAATAATGCTGGAACGCTCTAACATATCCCAGTGATTCTGAGAAAAATTTTTCATGACACATCGTACTTTATGGTAGTGGTAAACTTTGTTGATTTAATTTGTGTTTATTTATCAAAATATCGGATTCTTTTTTAACCCCTTGAAGACCAAGCCTGTTTTCATCTTTCTGACCGGGCCAATTTTTACAATTCTGACCACTGTCCCTTTATGAGGTAATAACTCTGGAACGCTTCAACGGATTCCACTGATTCTGAGATTGTTTTCTCTTGACATATTGTAATTTATGATACACATAAAATTTCCTTGATATTACTTGCGTTTTTTTGTGAAAAACACCTAAAATTGGCGAAAATTTTGAACATTTCGCAATTTTCCAACTTTAAATTTTTATGCCCTTAAATCAGAGTTATATCGCACAAAATAGTTAATAAATAACATTTCCCACATGTCTACTTTACATCAACACAATTTTGGAACCAAATTTTTTTTGTTATCAAGTTATAAAGGTTAAAAGTTGCCCAGCGATTTCTCAATTTTTCAACAAATTTTACAAAACCATTATTTTAGGGACCACATCACACTTGAAGTCACTTTGTGGGGTCTATATGATAGAAAATAAACAAAAGTGACACCATTCTAAAAAGCGCACCCCTCAAGGTGCACAAAACCACATTCAAGAAGTTTATTAACCCTTCAGGTGCTTCACAGGAATTTTTGAAATGTTTAAAATAATGAACATTTAACTTTTTTCACAAATAATTTACTTCAGATCCAATTTGTTTTATTTTACCAAGGGTAACAGGAGAAATTGGACACCAAAAGTTTTTGTACAATTTGTCCTGAGTACACTGATACCCCATATGTGGGGGTAAACCACTGTTTGTGCGCATGGCAGAGTTCGGAAGGGAAGGAACACCATTTGACTTTTTCAATGCAAAATTGGCTGCAATTGAGATCGGACGCCATGTCGCGTTTGGAGAGCCTCTGATGTGCCTAAACAGTGGAAACCCCCCACAAGTGACAGCATTTTGGAAAGTACACCCACTAAGGAACTTATATAGATGTGTGGTAAGCACTTTGAACCCCCAACTGATTCACAGAAGTTTAGAATGTAGAGCCGTAAAAGTAAAAAATCAAATCTTTTTCACAAAGATGATTTTTGCACCCCAAATTTTTTATTTTCCCAAGGGTAACAGGAGAAATTGGACCATAAAAGTTGTTGTGCAATTTGTCCTGAGTACACTGATACCCCATATGTGGGGGTAAACCACTGTTTGGGCACATGGCAGAGATCGGAAGGGAAGGAGCACCGTTTGAACTTTTCAACGCAGAATTGGCTGGAATTGAGATCAACCCCATGTCGCGTTTGGAGAGCGCCTGATGTACCTAAACAGTGGAAACCCCCCACAAGTGACACCATTTTGGAAAGTAGATCCCCTACGGAACTTATCTAGATGTGTGTTGAGCACTTTGATCCCCCAAGTGCTTCACAGAAGTTTATAATGTAGAGCCGTAAACATAAAAAAATCAAAAAATTTTTCACAAAAATGATCTTTTTGCCCCCAATTTTTTATTTTCCCAAGGGTAACAGGAGAAATTGGACGATATAACCAGAGAACTGAAAAAACCCTTTAAAATATAGCTTTTAATAAATGCTGAGTAAAAAATACCCATAAAACCAGGTCAGGAGACAGTAATACCTTAATCTATCTTAACACAGACAATGAAAGGATAGAGACTAAACGGTGGGGGGGGGGGGCGTGATCTTTCCCTCACTCACCCTACCTCACGCGGAGGTTGGCACCCTAAAATCGATGTGGCGCCCCCACTCGTCGACGGCTCTCCCTTATGACCCTACAGGATCTTATCCAAAATGAAACCACCACCACACCATAACTTAATATAAAGTGTACAAATACTTATAAGGTGTAAAAAGATAGTTTTAAAGATCTAATGTGGGATAGTTTCCACAAGAAGAGGGTCCTATAGACTGTAACCCTTCCATTGATCTTTATATAAGAAAGGTGCACAAGGTGTCTAATGTATAGAGGCAAAATAATCAGTTGCAATATACAGTAATCATAGGCCTTTTATCAACACCTCATGGTATACCCTAATCATAGGCACAGTGTATTCACAGGAGTATACCTTGTGTTAGCAGATGTACTACAGAGACAATCTTATGCCAACATAACCATGGTGTGGTGGTGGTTTCATTTTGGATAAGATCCTGTAGGATCATAAGGGAGAGCCGTCGACGAGTGGGGGCGCCACATCGATTTTAGGGTGCCAACCTCCGTGTGAGGTAGGGTGAGTGAGGGAAAGATCACGCCCCCCCCACCGTTTAGTCTCTATCCTTTCATTGTCTGTGTTAAGATAGATTAAGGTATTACTGTCTCCTGACCTGGTTTTATGGGTATTTTTTACTCAGCATTTATTAAAAGTTATATTTTAAAGGGTTTTTTCAGTTCTCTGGTTATACCTTCAAATTATACCCTGTATGTATTGTTTTTTTGGTTACAAGGAGAAAATGGACCCCAAAAGATGTTGGACAAGTTGTCCTGAGTATGCTGATACCCCATATGTGGTAGGGAACCACAGTTTGGGCTTATGGCAGAGATTGGAAGGGAAAGAGTGCCGTTTTGGAATGCAAACTTTGATGGAATGGTCTGCGGGCATCACGTTGCATTTGCAGAGCCCCGATGTACCTAAACAGTAGAAACCCCCCACAAGTGACCCCATTTTGGAAACTAGACCGCCCAAGGAACTTATCTAGATGTGTTGGGAGAACTTTGAACCCACAAGTGTTTCACTAAAATTTAATATGCAAATTGCCTCTTCTGAAAAAAGAGGACTTAAACTCTATAGTGCCACCTGTTGGAAGTAGCGATCCTACAAGTCACAATCAACTCTTTAACAAGTCATGCAATATGACTTAGGATAAAAGCCAAATTAGTATCTCAATTCGCAGACACGGTGTTTCGGGCTGTTGGCCCTCGTCAGTGCGAAGCATGAGAACTAATTTGGCTAGGTGAGAGGCTCTGGACTGGGGTCTAAGGGGTATCGTTTCTCCTTATGGAGAGTGATATACCATCTCTGGCTTGTCAAGGTAAGGAGGCTTATTCGCCATGCAATGCTCCTCTGGGAAATATAATATGCAAATTGCCTCTTCTGAAAAAAAGAGGACTTAAACTCTATAGTGCCACCTGTTGGAAGTAGCGATCCTACAAGTCACAATCAACTCTTTAACGAGTCATGCAATATGACTTAGGATAAAAGCCAAATTAGTATCTCAATTCGCAGACACGGTGTTTCGGGCTGTTGGCCCTCGTCAGTGCGAAGCATGAGAACTAATTTGGCTAGGTGAGAGGCTCTGGACTGGGGTCTAAGGGGTATCGTTTCTCCTTATGGAGAGTGACATACCATCTCTGGCTTGTCACTAAAATTTATAATGCAAAGCCGTGAAAATAAAAAATCATTTTTTTTCCCACAAAAATGATTTTTAGCCCCCAAATTTCTATTTTCTCAAGGGTAACAGGAGAAATTGGACTGCAAAACTTGGTGTCCAATTTGTCCTGAGTACGATGATACCCTATATGTGGGGGTAAACCACCATTTGGGCGCATGGCAGAGCTCGGAAAGTAAGGAGCACCGTTTTACTTTTTCAACGCAGAATTGGCTGGAATTGAGATTGGACACCTTGTCGCGTTTGCAGACCCCCTGAGGTGCCTAAACAGTGCCTAAACAGTGGAAACCCCCCAATTCTAACTCTAACCCTAACCCCAACACACCCTTAACCCTAGTCCCAACCTTAACCATAAACCTAACCACACCCCTAACCCGAATACTCCCGTAACCATAATCCCAACCTTAACCACAACCCTAACCCCAACACATCCCTAACCCCAACACATCCCTAACCCAAATCCCAACCATAACCATAGCCCTAACTACATCCCTAGCCCTGACACACCCCTAACCTAATCCCAACCCTAACCCTAATCCCAACACTAAATGTAATCCAAACCCTAACCCCAACGCTAGCCCCAACCCAATCCCTAACTTTAGCCCCAACCCTACCCCTAACTTTAGCCCCAACCCTAACAGTAACTTTAGCCCCAACCCTAACCCTAACTTTAGCCCTAACCCTAACCCTAACCCTAGCACTAACCCTAACGGGAAAATTGAACTAAATACATTTTTATTATTTTATTATTTTTCCCTAACTAAGGGGTTGATAAAGGGGGTTTGAGTTACTATTTATAGCGGGTTTTTATAGCGGGTTTTTATGTTTGGCAGCTGTCACTCACTAAAAGACTGTTTTTATTTCAAAAAATAGTTTTTGCATCACCACATTTTGAGAGCTATAATTTTTCCATATTTTGGTCCACAGAGTTATGCGAGGTCTTATTTTTTGCGGGACGAGTTGACGTTTTCACTGGTATCATTTTCGGGCACATGACATTTTTTGATCGCTTTTTATTCTGATTTTTGTGAGGCAGAGTGAACAAAAACCAGCAATTCATGAATTTATTTGGGGGGGGGCCTTTATACCGTTCTGCGTTTGGTAAAATTGATAAAGCAGTTTTATTCTTCTGGTCAGTATGATTATTATCATTATTATTATTATTATTATTAATTGTTATAGCGCCATTTATTCCATGGCGCTTTACATGTAAGGAGGGGTATACATAAAAACAAGTACAATATTCTTAAACAATACAAGTCATAACTGGTACAGGAGGAGAGAGGACCCTGCTCGCGGAAGGCTCACAATCTACAAGGGATGGGTTAGAATACAGTAGGCGAGGGTAGAGCTGGTCATGCAGCGGTTTGGTCGATCGGTGGTTACTGCAGGTTGTAGGCTTATCGGAAGAGGTGGGTCTTCAGGCTCTTTTTGAAGGTTTTGATGGTAGGCGAGAGTCTGATGTGTTGTGGTAGAGGATTCCAGAGTAGGGGTGATAGAAATCTTGCATACGATTGTGGGAAGAGGAGATAAGAGGGGAGTAGAAAAGGAGGTCTTGTGAGGATCGGAGGTTGCGTGTAGGTAAGTACCGGGAGACGAGGTCACAGATGTATGGAGGAGACAGGTTGTGGATGGCTTTGTACGTCATGGTTAGGGTTTTGTACTGGAGTCTCTGGGCAATGGGGAACCAGTGAAGGGATTGACAGAGGGGAGAAGCTGGGGAATAGTGGGGGGACAGGTGGATTAGTCGGGCAGCAGAGTTTTGAATAGATTGGAGGGGTGCAAGAGTGTTTGAGTGGAGGCCACAGAGCAGGAGGTTGCAGTAGTCAAGGCGAGAGATGATGAGGGCATGGACTAGGGTTTTTGCAGAGGAATGAACAGATTTGTGAAATATTTTTGAGTTGAAGTCGGCAGAAAGTGGAAAGGGCTTGGATATGTGGTTTGAAGGAGAGATCAGCGTCAAGGATTACCCCGAGGCAGCGAGCTTGTGGGACTGGGGAGAGTGGGCAGCCATTTACTGTAATGGATAGGTTCCTTGGGGGGGTCACGTGAGATGGGGGAAAGATGATGAATTCTGTTTTGTCCATGTTAAGTTTAGAAATCTAGCGGAGAAGAAGGATGAAATAGTGGACAGACATTGAGGGATTCTGGTTAGTCCGGAGGTGATTTCTGGTCCAGAGATGTAGATCTGTGTGTCATCAGCATAGAGATGATACTGAAAGCCATGAGATTCTATGAGCTGTCCCAGGCCAAAGGTGTAAATGGAGACGAGCAGGAGCCCTAGGACTGAACCTTGTGGGACTCCGACAGATAGGGGACGAGGTGAGGAGGTGGTGTGTGAGTGGGAGATGCTGAATGTCTGGTCTGTGAGGTATGATGAGATCCAGGATAGGGCCAAGTCTGTGATGCCAAGGGATGAGAGGGTCTGTAATAATAGGGAATGGTCCACTGTGTCAAAGGCAGCCGACAGGTCCAAGAGGAGGAAGACAGAGTAGTGTCGCTTGCTCTTGACGGTTAAGAGGTCATTGGTGACCTTAGTTAGGGCAGTTTCAATGGAGTGGTGTGACCGGAAGCCAGATTGTAAGCGGTCGAAGAGGGAGCAAGAAGAAAGATGGGAGGACAGTTCAAGGTAGATGTGTTGTTCCAGTAGCTTGGAGGCATAGGGGAGAAGTGATATAGGGCGATAGCTAGATACAGAGGAAGGGTCAAGAGAGGGCTTTTTGAGGATAGGTGTGATGGAGGCATGTTTAAAGCTTGAGGGGAAAACACCAGTTGTTAGTGATAGGTTAAAGAGATGGGTTAGGGTTGGGATGAAGACTGTGGTGAGGTTTGGGATGAAGTGGGATGGCATTGGGTCAAGTGCACAGGTGGTGAGATGTGGTCTTGAGAGTAGAGTGGAGAGTGATTACAGCGATACCTCATTTATATCATTTTGTTATGTTTTGGCGCTTTTATACAATAAAAACTATTTTATAGAAAAAATAATTATTTTGCATCGCTTTATTCTGAGAGCTATAACTTTTTTATTTTTTTGCGTAGATGCTGTGTGATGGCTCATTTTTTGCAGGACAAGATGACGTTTTCAGCGGTTCCATCTTTATTTATATGTGTCTTTTTGATCGCGTGTTATTCCACGTTTTGTTCGACGGTGTGATGATAAACCATTGTTTGTTTTTTTTTGTTTTTTTTTAATGGTGTTCACTAAAGGAGATAACTAGTGGGACAGTTTTATAGTTTGCGTCGTTACGGATGTGGTGATACCAAATATGTGTACTTTTATTGTTTTTTCAATTATTATTTACATAAATAAATGGATTTATTGGTAAAATATTTATTTATTTTATTTATTTATTAGGGGATTTAAAAAAAAAAATTTTGTACACATCATATTTCTTTTAAACTTTATTACATTGTCCCGGTTTGGGACATCACTATATAAGGTCAGATCGCTGATCTGACACTTTGCATAGCACTGTGTCAGATCAGCGATTTGACAGGCAGCGTAGGAGGCTTGCCTGGAGGCTTGCTCTTAGCAGGCGCATGCAAGCCACCTCACTCCAGAACCCAGAAGGAGCTCCGCAGCCATCTTGGAGGTGGGGTCTCCATGGAGACCACAGGAACAATGTGATGATTGCGTTGTTCTGCTGGGAGAGCGCAGGGAGCCCCCATCCCTGAGCGATTGTCCTCTCTGCCACTGTTAGTACTGACAGCGGCATCAGAGGGGTTAAATGCCCGCAATCGGTGCTAACACTGATCGTGGGCATTGCGGCGGGGTGTTAGCTGTCACATACAGCTGACACCCGCACGCGATCACCGCGGTGCTCAGTGTGAGGCCACGGTGATCATGCCGTTGTACAAGTACTGCGCTGGTCAGAAATGCACCTCCCGCAGCACTGTACTAGTATGGCAGAGGTCGGGAAGGGGTTAAAAAAGGGGAACATTTAGCAATTTTTAAGCTTTGAGTTTGTATGCATTTAAGCCAGATAGTTATATCACATGAAATAGTTACCGTGTTTTTTGGAATATAAGATGCATCAGACCATAAGATGCACCCCAAATTTTGGAGAAAAAAATTGCAAAAATAAAAGATTCTTTTATAAGATGAAGGTTCATTGAAAGTCCAAACTTAAGGTATCTTACCAGGGGGTTGGTGGCAGCGGTGGAGCGGGGTCACAGGAGGCATAGTCCCTGCTGCATGATGCTAGCGGCAACAGAAGTGGAGTAATGCTGTGTGCCCTGTGTTGGAGGAGGGCTGGGCCAAGATCTCAAGCTGGGCATGCGTCACCTCTGGTGGTCCATGGCTTCAAAAAATGGTCACCAGCGAAAGCAATGCACTCTGCTCTGCTCACCTGCATCATGGCCCCACTCCTGCTGCTGCTGGCTTCCTGAGGAAGGTACACTGTTTCCTGTGATACCACTCCACCACCGCCTCTCACCCCCCCGATAAGTTACATTCGGCCTGTAAAACGCACCCCCAATTTTTTTGGGGAAAAGTGCATGCTATAGGCCGAAAAATATGTTGCTAAGTAACATTTACCACATGTCTACATAACATCAGCATCATTTTTTAAACATAATTTTTTTGTTAGGAAATTAGCAGGGTTAACCGTTTATCAGCTAATATTAATATTTTGGGGGGTAAATCTGTACAACTCGTAAATACATAAAGCATTACATTATATCTGGTATATACCGTAAGTGGAAACTTCATTATGATCTAGCTTATTATTGTTATCTTTTCCCTTTCCCAGTTCAGAAAGAGGGAGGAGGGCGATGCAGCTGCAGTCCTTCTGACTGTATGCTGTAAGAGGGGACTAGAAGTAGAAGTAGTAATATTTTTAACTGGCTACTACTGAACAGAGCAGTAACGTAACACCACAAAATAATTATGCACTCAGTTGGCATGGAACTTTTACAAAAATGGAGAGATGGTTAATGATCCCCCCCAAAAAAAAAAAACAGATCATACTGCAATAATCTACATCTCCAGCTGAATTCTTTACATTGCATTTAAAAAATGGATAATGTAGAATACATCAGATGTCCCAAATTTTTCATAGAAAATAAGATATGTGATGATATGGCTAAACAGAGTAACGTAAAAAGACCAAGCATATCAATATGAAGTGGTAACAGGATTCAAAGCAGAATAATTGCTACGGAGATAAAACTTCCGAAAAGCAAGAAAAATATTTTCAGTAATATCTTTTAAATATGTAATTGGGGCTGCATACAGTTAGGGCCAGAAATATTTGGACAGTGACACAAGTTTTGTTATTTTAGCTGTTTACAAAAACATGTTCAGAAATACAATTATATATATAATATGGGCTGAAAGTGCACACTCCCAGCTGCAATATGATAGTTTCCACATCCAAATCGGAGAAAGGGTTTAGGAATCATAGCTCTGTAATGCATAGCGTCCTCTTTTTCAAGGGACCAAAAGTAATTGGACAATGGACTCTAAGGGCTGCAATTAACTCTGAAGGCGTCTCCCTCGTTAACCTGTAATCAATGAAGTAGTTAAAAGGTCAGGGGTGGATTCCAGGTGTGTGGTTTTGCATTTGGAAGCTGTTGCTGTGAGCAGACAACATGCGGTCAAAGGAACTCTCAATTGAGGTGAAGCAGAACATCCTGAGGCTGAAAAAAAAGAAAAAATCCATCAGAGAGATAGCAGACATGCTTGGAGTAGCAAAATCAACAGTTGGGTACATTCTGAGAAAAAAGGAATTGACTGGTGAGCTTGGGAACTCAAAAAGGCCTGGGCGTCCACGGATGACAACAGTGGTGGATGATCGCCGCATACTTAATTTGGTGAAGAAGAACCCGTTCACAACATCAACTGAAGTCCAGAACACTCTCAGTGAAGTAGGTGTATCTGTCTCTAAGTCAACAGTAAAGAGAAGACTCCATGACAGTAAATACAAAGGGTTCACATCTAGATGCAAACCATTCATCAATACCAAAAATAGACAGGCCAGAGTTAAATTTGCAGAAAAACACCTCAAGAAGCCAGCTCAGTTCTGGAAAAGTATTCTATGGACAGATGAGACAAAGATCAACCTGTACCAGAATGATGGGAAGAAAAAAGTTTGGAGAAGAAAGGGAACGGCACATGATCCAAGGCACACCACATCCTCTGTAAAATATGGTGGAGGCTTGTGATGGCATGGGCATGCATGGCTTTCAATGGCACTGGGTCACTTGTGTTTATTGATGACATAAGAGCAGACAAGAGTAGCCGGATGAATTCTGAAGTGTACCGGGATATACTTTCAGCCCAGATTCAGCCAAATGCTGCAAAGTTGATTGGACGGCGCTTCATAGTACAGATGGACAATGACCCCAAGCATACACCCAAAGCTACCCAGGAGTTCATGAGTGCCAAAAAGTGGAACATTCTGCAATGGCCAAGTCAATCTCCAGATCTAAACCCAATTGAGCATGCATTTCACTTGCTGAAATCCAGACTTAAGACGGAAAGACCCACAAACAAGCAAGACCTGAAGGCTGCGGCTGTAAAGGCCTGGCAAAGCATTAAGAAGGAGGAAACCCAGCATTTGGTGATGTCCATGGGTTCCAGACTTAAGGCAGTGATTGCCTCCAAAGGATTTGCAACAAAATATTGAAAATAAAAATATTTTGTTTGGGTTATGTTTATTTGTCCAATTACTTTTGACCTCCTAAAACGTGGAGTGTTTGTAAAGAAATGTGTACAATTCCTACATTTTCTATCAGATATTTTTGTTCAACCCTTCAAATTAAACGTTACAATCTGCACTTGAATTCTGTTGTAGAGGTTTCATTTCAAATCCAATGTGGTGGCATGCAGAGCCCAACTCGCGAAAATTGTGTCACTGTCCAAATATTTCTGGCCCTAACTGTATATCTCTTAGATTAGCATGTTCTCTACATACACTACATATTGCTGCTATCATTGGATGAATTAAGTTTCTTTGGGTAAAATGCAACATTTTTCCATATTTATTATCAATGTTTTACTGTGGTACTAATATCCCCCCCAAAATTAATTGATTAAAAAACTTAAAAAATATTTTTCTAAGATGTGGGATCACTTATTATTCCTCATTCCCTCTCACTAACTTAGATTATAATTTTACCAATTTTTACAATTTTTTTCCGTAAAGAATTCTTCTACAATACATGGCCAGTGGCCACCAAAGTGTTTTATGGTAGTCTGATGTCATAGTCCCTAAGGAATTGGCCACACTGCCATCAATTAATTTATCTAGAAAGGTATTTACATGGTTAGTATTTGTAAGCCGAAATCAGGAATGGGACAATCACTGCAAAAGTATAATAGAAACACGTCATCACTTCTGTATTTTTCACCAACTCCTGGTTTTGGATTAGAAATACTGATGTAAAATACTGATCAAATTCTGACCGTGTGAAAGTGGATTGATGCAACTTGAAAGCAATCTATTCAACAGATACCTTAACACTAAGGCCTCTTTAAAGGTTCATGCATACAGTTTCTTTTAGACGTCTCCCACTCGCCAAATTTTCCCAGGTGAAGCCACTTGAGGAAACCACCGACAATGGTTTTCGAAAAGCTGCTTCAACGGTGGTTTTGCCATCGTTCTTGCAACCTCTTTCATTCCATATTTTAAAGTATAGAGAGTAGGACGGCTTTTTAGAAGAATGAGTATGCCACGTATTTTACCCTCTTCATGGTTTCTGAACCTTGAAGTAGTTAAAAGATGTAACATGAGACAAAAAGGAGCATGTGCTTACATTGCTGTGCATTTTTTTAATTTTTTTTATGGATTTACAGTGCTTTTTCAGGAGGATTCCAGGAGGTATCCTCCTGAAAAAGACTTATGTGTGAACATACCCTAAGTTAACTTAATCTAGATATTTTCATGATTTCTGTAGTATTGCTAAGGCGATGGAATTATCACATGGGCAATACTGAGGGAACACTGAAAACATGATTTTTTGGTGGGCCTTGAACTTTAAAGCTGAAGAACACTCACCAAGATGATTCACATTTTCCACAAAGTACCCCAAAGTTCAGTTTTAATGATGCAAAAATAAATTTAAAGTTGTTCTTATAGTGCTCTATACCACCTAGTTTCCCAATAAAGGATTATGCCATGATTAAATATTAATTTACCCTGTTTGCTCAAGAATAATTCTGATATCTGTGTAAATGTGGATCTATGTGATGGGACCAAGCTACTGCATATGTGTGTCCACCAGCACTGGAAATTTCAGCTGGATGTTTCCCCTAAGACGGAGTGGAAAAAATAACAACTATATGAAGTAGGATTTTCAAGATTAAGGATAATTTCTCTGTAGAAAAAGTAACAGATACTCTTTCAAGCTTTTTTTTAAGTGCAGGCTTGACAACATTGTGCCCTAATGTGGTCCAACAGTCATAGTAAGTGGGTCATTTCTCCGTGTATTCCATTATGTGGATGGCATGGGAATAAAAACAAAAGTACTCATATTTGGAACTACTGCATATTTATATATAGTAAAGTTAAACTTATTTATACCCAGCATAAATCGTGGTAACAATCCTACAAGACAATGGCAAAACTGCACATTTTCTTAAATACATCATAAGAATATAACTTGTCCTGCTGAAAAAAAAACCTCATAGAGCTTTTTTCTGCCAAAAATGTAAGCTATGATTACGCTAACCTCCCGTATTTTAATAATATACATTTTTATTTCATTTTTTTATAACTTTTTTTAGGTTGGAAAGAACTACAGGTAAAAATATAACTTATTACTTATGTGGCTATGTTGTACAAGTAAAAAAATATGGTCCACAGAATGCGATAATGAAGAAACTTGCTCCAATCTATAAGCTAAAAAAGTCTGCCTCTTTAACCCCTTAGTGACAGGACCAAATTTTTTTAAATCTGACCAGTGTCACTTTATGTGGTAATAACTTTGGAAAGCTTCAACAAATCTCAGTGATTTTGAGATTGTTTTTTTCGTGGCACATTATAATTTATGATAATGGTAAATTTAGGCCAAGATGTTTTGTGTTTAGTTTAAAAAAAATCTGAAAATTGACAAAAATGTAAACAAATTTGCAATTTTCAAACTTTGAATGATTATCCCTTTAAGGCTACTTTCACACTAGCGTCGTGCACTGCACGTCGCTATGTGTCGTTTTGTAGAAAAAACGCATCCTGCAAAAGTGCTTGCAGGATGCGTTTTTTCTCCATTGACTTGCATTAGCGTCGCATTGCAACGCTTTGCCACACGTCGCAACCGTCGTGCGATGGTTGCGCCGTGTTGTGGCGGATCGTCGGCTGCAAAAAACGTTACATGTAACGTTTTTTGCTGCCGACGGTCCGCCATTTCCGACCGCGCATGCTCGGCCAGAACTCCGCACCCACCTCCCCGCACCTCACAATGGGGCAGCAGATGCGCTGGAAAAATGTATCCGCTGCCCCTGTTGTGCAGTGCATTCACTGCTAGCGTCGGTACATCGGCCCGACGCACTGCGACGGGCCGAGTACGACGCTAGTGTGAAAGTAGCCTAATCAAGATAGCGATATCACAGAAAAACATTAATAAATAACATTTCCCACATGTCGGCTTTATATCAGCACCATTTGTAAAATGTTATTTTATTTTGTTAGCATTTTAGGAGGTTTAAAAATGTAGCAGTAATTTTTCATTTTTTCAAGGAAATTTACAAAATGTATTTTTTTGAGGGACCTATCCAGGTTTGAAGTGACTTTGGGGGTCCGATATATTGGAAAACCTTCAAAAGTGATACCATTTTAAAAACAGCACCTCTGACATTGAAAACTGCTGTCAGGTAGTTTATTAACCCTTCAGGTGATTTTCAGGTACTAATGCAAAGTGGCATGACAGAAACAGAAAAGTGTATTTTTACCTCCTAAATGTCGATAACTTCTGAACAGGCCACTGTAGCCGACAGACTCTAAGGCCGCTATTTGGCCGTAAAATGCCATGGCAAATATCAGAACCAGACAATCATGATCTTTTGGGTGCCGATGAAGTTAAATAGGAAGCCCCCATACTCTGTTAACCATTTATATGATGTAGTCAATTTTGACAGCAGCATCTAGGGGTTAAACTGATATAGACGGTGCCAACACTGATTGTGGCTGATACAGCAAGTTGTCAGCTATTGAAATGCCTGCCAGGGCCGTGGGCTACTCAGTACCAGGTCTGGTACTTAAAGGGATGTGTCATGCGGTGGTGACCCGGTCCGTGGTCCTGGGTGCCCATGTTAAAGGAAAGGTGTTTAAAGGGTGTGTAAAATAACAAAAGTTTGTGAAGCCACATGTGGTATTAGGTCAGGGGTGACCAATGCTGCTTTAAGGGGTCCACTGGGGCGGTGTTATGGCAGCAGGAATGGTATGGCTTCCCACAGGTGAAGCTGGGTCTCCAGGGCTCCCTGTGTAGTAGGGACAGATGGTAGGTGGTGTAGAAAGAAATGGAGGGCACAGGGTTGCAGTCTCTTTACCTCTTTACTGTATGATTCAGGCCGCCGCAGTCCAGGGTACCGGATCACAGGTGCTGGTATGGTCCAGCTGGCTTTGAAGCGTCTCAGGAATCCACCTAAACAGGTGGAGTTGGAAGCCTTCCTTCTAGTGCTGTGTTGTTGTAGTCCCTTGCTGCCTTTGGCCTCACACAAGGGCATCACATTTTTTTCTTTGTCCCCTTTAGGTAGGACACAAACCCATATGACAGGTAACTCGAGCCTTTTTACAGAATCTCTATCACGACCCAGGCTCTATCTGTAACTGTGTCCTTGGGTGTTAATGGTGGACAGGTAACTTGAAATCTAGCTGTCTGCCGGTTTCTGCCAAGGGGCATGAAGTTACTCCCACAACCTCGGTCTTCCGGCTACCGGTATATGCGCTCAGCGTGGAGGAAGTTCAGTCACAACTTCTCTCTCCAGCTCTTTCACCTTTGCTCTGTCCTCCTTTCAGTCTTTTTACAAGTTGCTCTGCTCTCTTTTTCCTTCCCAGGAGCTGCAGAATCACTCGTCTGCACGGCCCCAGCTTTCCTTCCTCGCTCTCCTCTCACTAACTGACTAACTGTCCCCAACTGCCTAGCAACTAACTCCTCCTCCTGACCAGAAGAGAGCAGCTCCCCTGAAGTCAGGTGTAGAGCTCCCCCTTCTGGCCTGGAGTCAGAACAGTGTTGTATGTGCTGAATACCTGTTAAAGGGATCTTTCCTCACTTCCAAACATGACATCACTCTCCCCATGAGGAAAGCAATGCCACTGTAACAACCGGTTACCTGAGGTGTTACACTATAGTGTACACAATAGTGTACGGCCTACAGCTGCTTGATTGTCACCTTTATGGGGATGCCATATTGGTGCTCATTAAGGGGTTAAAGAGTTAGGCCTCATTCAGACTAATTTTTTTTACCTTCAAGAAAAACTGACCAAGTTTCATTAGTAATTGCCATCTAAGTTTCATCAGTGATAGTGTCATCACAGTTTGGCCAGAGTTTCATCAGTGCTTTTTCATTGAGGAGAAAAAAAATTGTTTTTCCACTTTCTCCTTTCAGTCAATGAAAGGCAGACAACAAATGGATGGCATCCAAGTGCTGCTTGATTTTTTCACTAACCCATAGACTTTAAGTACCAGTTTGATTTGACACTCGGATTATTATTGGACATGTCTTCATTATCAGACATATGAACAGCTTCACAGATTGTCATAGGTATGAGTTCTATCTGTGAAAAAAATGGAAAACACTTGTACGTGAAAAAATGACATGTGAGTGAGTCTTAAAGAAAGGAGGCCTCTGGTATAAAACATCTAGTTTAAGGATATGTCAAGGATACTTGTTTTTTTTTTCATGGTTTTAAAGTGGATTCTGCACC
The DNA here is from genome assembly GCF_032444005.1 of Ranitomeya imitator. Taxonomy (NCBI): domain Eukaryota; kingdom Metazoa; phylum Chordata; class Amphibia; order Anura; family Dendrobatidae; genus Ranitomeya; species Ranitomeya imitator. Next base: position 607,853,593 of record NC_091286.1, read on the forward strand.
AAAAGCCAAGTGAAAGAAAGCTTCAAATACTCTTGGAATAAGCTTCCTATCATTTACAATTGCAAAACTCAATTATATGGAATATGATGCTGTTTTTCTCAATGTGTTTTTTTTACTCGTGGAAAAAGAAGCAAATACTGAATCAGTTCCTAAGGAATTTCTGCTTGAAAAAAATGCAAAAAATGTGACTACATACACAAAAATCCAAAATTTGGGACAAATACTACAATTTTTATAGTGAATTTTCGAAATATCCAAGTAAGAAAACCTTAATATGAATATACGCTAGAGTATCTTGGTCTCAAGGTCGATACAATGCAAAGTGATTGTTTGTTTCCGTGTTTAAAGAGTGCAGTGATATATCCACTTACAGATTATATTTCAAGTTGATGTCCAGGAAGCCCAAGTTATGAATATCTTTCTCATAGACATCACACAGCTATGAAACACAATAACCCGTGCCACAAAAGACTCACAGGTCTCACAAAATCATTGAAAACAAGCAAAAGCTCTCCGTGCGCTAACTAAAACAGCAATGTTAGATGCCAAGTCGAAGAATTTTCAAGAGGAGAGAATCTCTTTCTGCAGATAATATGAGTTAAAATGCAACTTTCATTTAGTCAGAGTTCACATTCATGAACCTTTCGGCTCTTTTTTTTTTCAAAATAGCTTCTGATAATGTATGATAAACTACTCACTGCTTCCATTTGGAGATTCCTGCATAATAAGCCTCCTCATTTACACCCAATATCGTGAGTTTCAATTCACCTCGAGCCACATAAAAAATGTGAAATACTTTCATGACTTCAAGGCACAGTGATTACAACATGAAAGGAGACAGTAGCTGCGGTTCAATGGTGCTCAACCCAATCTTCTAGACTCTGCATCATTGTACTCAATGCATGTATGACGAGATGGGGCCGAGAAATGCTATCCAACTTCTAACAAACCCATTCCATCATCATCAACGACCTACAGTTGATTTCTTCAGAACTTTTTTCTACAGTGATACAAATAAACCAAGTTAAAAACTTTTAACCTATTGCGGACCCACATTTGCTTATTTACTGACCCAAGAATCCAAAAATTGGAGTCTGCATATAAAGAAAAGATATAGTGCAGGATACTTGATTCTTTTTGTGGTAAAGGTTCTTATTCTCAAAAAGCCAATAGTGCCTCAGACCATGATCAATCATGCTTTGTAAGATTAAATTGGAATGACCTGTCCACTGTTCTCTAATATTGGAACAGGAACTGATCTTATACTATTGGAAGATATTTGGAATAAGGACAGAACCAGATTTAAGTGGCCAAATGTAGAAGAAAAGTGGGCAAGCATAAGGATGTCACGTTACACTAAAATCAACTTATGTCGATAACCAAACTAGCGACTTCTTTAGGCACAGGTGTCTCTTCTATATCGGATATGATTATCAAAGAGCCATCTGGGGTTCCATGTTGTCTTGGAAGTGAAGGCCCCACAAAGCTGTTGCTAGACCTTCTTTCACCAGAGTAAATTATCTAGTTCACTGCCTTTACCTTGTGCCTAAGTACTTTGGCCAAGGCAAAGTGACTTGTTGATGCCTTCCAGTCACACATAATGTGGGGCACATGATCTGGTTTCCACCAAGCTATGGCCATCATTTTATCAATCTATATAAATATTGACTGTCAATGGTATGACTTCATGCTGTTAGGCAGGAACGGTAGAAAATAAAGGTGCACTAGGTCCACCAGGTGGAGACCCTGGGGGATATGCCCCAATATTTCCCTATAACCCAGCCCTATATATGGGCAGACAAAGCCACCAAAAACTCCTTCAGGACATAGAATTGACTGGTTCCCTCTAGGTGAAGCATTATTGATGTAATGGTAGGAGGTAGTATTCTCCTACTGGTACCCTGGAGACGGTAAAGCGTCTATGATTTCAGGTTCTCACTGTGAAATGATGCAATTACTTTAATGCAGACATGATAGGAATTGCATTGTCTTAAGACTCCCTCTAATCAGTAATCTGTCAATAGAACATTATTAGAAATAGCTTAGGGAGTAAAGAAAAACTTCACAGTATTCCGCGATTACAGTCTACATGAAGACTTGAGCAACTTTGAGTATCTTTTTATACACCCATCATTGTATTCTAAATTCTGAATTCTGCTGGACTACAATTATCAGAGATCATTGCAACCTGGAAACTCAATCAAACGCTAAACCAAGGTTTAAACCAAACTAGCAGAATAATGAATGACAATGAGTAGTTACTGTAGGTAAAGGAATAAAAAACATCTGCTATGATCGTTCTCACACACTCACACAGGCAACAATCACACTTTCTGAGAATCTGCCTCCAGAATTTATTAGTAAATAGTAAAGGGGGAGTTACCAGTGTGAGACATGTAATGACTGACAGGCTGCTCTCCCGAAGTTCATGGCTCACACGGTTAATGCCTAGTTTAGTTTAATTTAAGCTCTGGAGGCAGATTCTCTAGGAGATCAATGTCCAGCTCATGGATCTTAACTGATCATTTTACATATATAAAAACATAAATTCTCTGGAATAAAATAGCAGATTGCAGATATGAAGGTATCATTTTACTCATCTTCCTATGACCTTTATGCACACATTGAAGACTTAGGACAGCAGATTCTTCTGACAGGCTCCATTTAATAGAATGAGTATAAAAAAAATGCAACAATACAATAATTCATAAATACGAGGCACTGTGTTGTAGGGTACCTAATACAAGATCACATTCATAGTTAATGCCCCGTGGAAGTGAATTCCCTTGTTTCTGATTATTATGATGTTCTGATTTTATGTAGGTTGAAAAACAGAATACCAAATATAGGTGTATATTAATGATGAGCAAATCTATTCGGCAAGCATTGGATTTGTGCAAAGGTTTCAGAAATTCATAAAAGCAGGTCAATTTGAACAATGTATGATTCACTGCTCATGAATTGCCTAGATCTCCATGATCTCAAGGGGGGCTGTAGGGGCTTCTCCCTAATGCGTAGCAGTAATCACATCACATGCTATAGCTCAGCCAATCAGTGGGGACTATCAAAACCTGTATAAAAGCAGAAGCAGGAAATGCAGTAGCCATTTTCTGGTGAATCTGGATCATGAGAGGATTTCACAGCTCAAAGCTTAGCCACAGCAAAAAGGAAAGAAAGTCATAAATTACAGAATAAACTGTACAGAAAGTGTGTGTGACAGCATACAAGTGAAGATTAGTGTGTGAATAAAATAGAATAATATAGATTTATTTGATTGTGAATGAGAGATAGTAGAGTCACTATGTCCGTGATGCAGGGAAACTTGCTTGATCAGTATGGATGTAGTGCTGCAATTCAATCACATATGCATGTCCTATCAGGGAAGTTCGTGGCTTTTGAGTACTTTTGATTTTTGTCAAATCAAATTTTCCATCAAAATCCATCAAAGCTGGCTAAATCAAATTTCAAAAGATTAATTCATCACCAGTGTATATGTACATGAGTCATAGACTAGCACATGAACAAGGTAGGTTTCAAACATGTCTAGTGAGATTCAAAAATTATCTTTAAACTTTTGCTCAACTTTGATAAATTTTACCTTAATTTGGAGCCATACAAGACTTGTCATGTGCAAGAACTCTTTTAATTAGATTCACAGAACCCAGTTCTTAGTAATACTATATGTGGTACAACTACAATATATAATGGTGAGTAAAGTGATAGCTATTATTTTAGTTTTTAATTTGTATTCTGAAAGACGTATCAAAAGAGCATCCTCAAGCATATTTCAATTTGAGCGCATTTATTGCATGACGGTTATTATTTTAATACACAGCTCACAGTAATATCCCTCATGACAGTTCAATTATTAATAATCCATATCAGGAGGATAACGCAGCAACCCACATGGGTCAGGCTCATCACCACTCCCATCATTAACTACGTTTTTCTTTACCATAAAATTATACAATGACCCCTGTTATTTGTGTAAAAATACTTTGGTTAATCCCTTTTCTATCAGAGAAGTCTGCTCAATGTTTTGGTGATGTGATCTTTGGTGTCCAGTTTCAGAAAACACCGAGAATAATTTTTACTCTGGATACATTCAGATTTGCTATCTTTATTCTTGTGTACTACAAAGTAAAATACATCTATGTGTACCAAGGGTCAAAGTTATAAAGAATTTATTTATTTTACTCTCTTATACAGATAGTACCATTGATTCCACAGCGCTTCACAGATATCAGCATCTCCATCCACACTCGGAGGAAACCCACTCAAACATGGGGAGAGCATAATAAATAATAATAATTTTATTTCTAGAGCGCCAACATATTACGCAGAACTTTACATTTTACAGAGGACTTGTACAGACAATAAAGACATTACAGAATAACAATAATTACATAAACAACAGATACCAAGAGGAATGAGGGCCCTGCTCGCAAGCTTACAATCTATGAGGAAATAGGGGGGACATGAAAGGTGGATGATAACAATTGTTTTCAGTGTTCGGACCAGCCATAATGTAAGCATTCGGGTGTTCATGTAATGCTGCATGAACCAGTTATCACCCAGAATATGTAATATGTAACAGTACAGACACAGGAGGCTATTAATGCATAAGACGTACTATAGCAGGATACGAGGAACCTGGTTATGGTGACAATTTTGAATGGGCAACAAAGGGATAGTTAAATAAATGTGTTGAGGCAGCAGGCAAGTCTGAAGAAATGTGTTTTTAGGCACACTTAAAACTGTGGGTATTGGGGATTGATGGAATTATCCTGGGTAGTGCATTCCAAAGAATTTGCGCAGCACGTGAGAAGTCTTGGAGACGGGAATGGAAGGTTCTGATTATTGAGAATGTTAACCTCAAGTCATTAGCAGAATGGAGGGCACGGGCAGGGTGGTAGACTGATACAAGGGAGGAGATGTAGGGTGGTGCTGAACCGTGGAGTGCTTTGTGGGTAAGAGTGATAAGTTTATATTGAATTCTGGAGTGGATGGGTAACCAGTGCAATGACTGGCACAAGGTGGAGGCATCGGTGTAACAGTTGGTGAGGAATATGATCTTGGCTGCAGCATTCAAGACAGATTGGAGGGGAGAGAGTTTGGTAGGAGAGAGACAGATTAGTAGAGAGTTGCAATAGTCCAGACGAGAATGAATAAGAGCAACAGTAAGAGTTTTTGCAGAGTCAAAGAGTAGGCAAACTTCTTGTAGTTATTGTCCTTAGTGGGATTTTAACCCAGAACTCCAGTGCTGAAAAGCAACAGTGCTAACCAATGAGCCACCTTGATAAAGAGATAAATTGATCGATCGTGGTCTTGTTACCTGCCAAGTTATAGAGTCTATAGTCTGGATTTACTTCTATTAGTTTGTAGTGTAAACAGACTGCTATCAATGGCAGACTGGGAAGTCATATGTCACTTCAACTCCTGATTTTTTTAGGTAATTAATAAAAATAAAAAATAAAAATTCTATCTCCATAGAACTTTCCATGAGGCCACTGAATGACTGTCATTGGTCAAGTGCTGATATAGTGCCTCATCCAATTATAGAAATCTATTGGTCCTAACGGGTATTTTCCATTTTGAGCACTGAAGAGGTAAGCGCCATTTACACAAATGGCAATTTCCATCTGTTTGGGCAACGCATCAGGATGGCTACACAATGTGAAGTAAATGAAAAATATTAGGGGAAGTCAACAATTGTCAGGCTCCTCCACAGATTCCAGCTGATCACTGGGGCATAGGATTAATAGTTTTATTAAAACAATTGCAGTTTGAAATTTTAACTACTGAGTTAACGTTAAAATACATCAAGTCTATGAATTGCAACAAGTACTAATGCAGAAGAACATTTATACCTTATGTGATGGAGAACTTTAAAGATAAGAGCACTTTTTTACATAATGACTCATCTACACAACAGAAGTGAATGCTAAGAGGCTGTCCTGCAATACAGAGTCTCCAGAATAACATCCTATGAATATAGACCATCAATACCATGGACAGCAAGAACAACAAGCAAATCAATATTGGAACTAATCAAGCCAGATATATCTGTTAGGGCTAGTGGAACGCACCAAATATTAAGACAGATAGAGTATGGTGCGTTCGCAGCCCGGGGTCCACCGTGCAGAGATGGAACCTGCTGCCAAGTTTCGACAGACTATATGGCGGTACTCATAAGTATACACACGTGGGTTAAACTTCACCCAACGTGAAGGAAGCGATCCTGTTGCGTCACAGGACCGCGGTACCGCACATAGAGCGCGAGCAAGTAGTCAGCGAACTCAACCCCAACTAGGATTGAAGTCCGATTAGACCCTTGCTGGCACAACACCGCAACTGGGTGTGTAAGGAAACTAAATAACGATTTTAAGGCACAAGAGTGCATGCGGTGCCGCACTGACGAACACCACTAACTACCCAGGCTTGGGTAAGGAAAGCACAGAGGAAGTGCACGGCGCCGTACTGGCGGTCACAGCAACTGGACGCTGTAATGTGTGATTCGTGCTGTAGGCTAAGTCGGGCGCTAGAAAGCAACCATACACCTTCCGTGAACAGACATTCAATAGGGTAGGGGTATCCAAGGACGACTTGCACTCACAACATACACACATTAACAATTGTACACTAGCGCATGGCCGTGCGGTCATGCGCAGTTTATATAGTTGCAGCACAGGAAGTGGCCACAGAAACTTTGCCCTTCCAAGACCTGCCAAGAGGACCAATGGAATGTGCTGCAGAGCCTGAGCACATGACCCTCGATCTCCAACGGGAGATCTTGCCCTGGGCATGCTCAGTGTGTGCAGACAAGGACTTAGTCCCAGAGAAGTCCGCTCGCTGCTGACCAGCACTGACTTTAATGGCAGAAGCTGAAGAAGCAGCAGTAACTCTCTGTACAGCGTGAGACTGAGCAAGACGCTGGGACCGACGTCCCTGCTGAGCAGACTCCACTGCGGCTGGATAAGAATGGGAGACCGCAGCGGAGATGGCTCGAGATTTCCCCTGTGCAGAAGCGGGAACTCGAGACCTAACATATATCACTCAATCCAAGGATCACCAAGTTACGATTTGCCTACTTTGGACACATCATACGAAAAGAGAAATCACTGGAGAAGGACATCATGGTCAGAAGAAAAGAAGGAAAAATGCAAAGAGGAAGACCAGCGGGGGCATCATTCTTGCATTGCTTATTAGGGTGGCAACCTCCATGATTAGGTAGGATACAATTTAATGGATTCTAGGGAAAGTGCAGCTACATGTTTATCAAATATTGACCTGGTTTCCAAAGTCGTGAATGATTGTAGTGATATGATTTATAAGGTATGTCGCATGGCATATACAGGATGTGACTAGCTATTGCTATATTAACACAATCGCTGTCGTCTGTTACAGTTCTGTTGTAGTTTCTGACAATTTATTAAAAAGAGTTAAGGCTCCCCTATACATTAGGTGAAAGTCAGCTGAACCCATCAATTTTTGGAAGACCAGCTAACAATCTGATGTGCGTTAGGCCTCCCAACTTTCCCCATATGATTTCGGGATAGAGAAGGACCAGGCAGCTGAAATTTCAACAACCAATAATTTTGTTTTTAGAGTTTTGCGCCAACTTTCTCCTCTCTCCTGTTGTGTGAGCACTGTCCCTAGTCACCTCGTGGCTCCAAAATGGCTACCATGAACAGGTACGGCGTAAGCTATTTAATTTCCCAGAAAGCAGAGGTTGCCCTGGCCTTCACCCTGCAACCCCTGTACAAGTATGTAGACTTAAACAGGAGTCCCTTAGGAAGGGCAGCAGAATCAGCTGCTGTTCATTATCACAAGCTGGCAAGAAGGATAGGCAGAACCAGGAGGTAATGGAGGTAGAAAATAGGCAGCAAAAGCATTAATAAACTAGACAAGGTCAGGGAACAGGATAAATAAGGATGAAACGTCACATAAAGGGACTGGAGAACAGGTAAAGCTAGGAAACACAAACATTGACTGACAGAGGGAAACTGGCTCTCAGGGGGTTTATATAGTGAACTTCCCTAACTAATTCAGACTGTAGATAGAATCCCAAACCAACAGAATTAATCCTGTAGCTTCCTGACTGGCCAGAGTCACAAACCCCAGTAATAATATAGGATTGATGCTGTCAAGCATCATCCGCAACAGAGGTGTGGTGCTGCATAGCGGCCGATTCAGAGAGAAAAGCCCCACATACACATGTTCTGTTGACAGCTATCTCATGAATATGGCCTGCTAGAATTTACAGCAGAACCTACAGAATAAATATGCTTGGTGTCCATGAGTTGGCAGCCTCACCAGCGCCTAAAATGCCAAGGTTGCCATGGTTTAGTTAGGTAGATAATCCCATGTAACTTTCCAAAGTAGCACTTTCAGAAATTACAAATTTGGTCACCTCACTGGCCCACTCTCTATGGAAGGAACAGTGTAGCACTAATGAGAAGTACTTTCTTTTAATTTGGGAAATAAGTAGTATTACAGCTAGGTAGTTTACCAAAATTATCACCTCACGGTAAAAAATAATTCAAAAAGTAAAGAAAAAACTTGTATTAAACTCCTGATATTAAAATCTCCCAATGGTTGAAATTGTAGAAAAGAAATCTCCAGTCATAAATTTGTATTTGTAATTTCCCTGAAGCTTTGCACTGTAATAGAAACCAGTCCATTTGTACAACAATGAGTTTATGTCCTATGTTGATATAGTTTTAAGTAATTAATATAATAAGTGGTGAATATTAGTAATCTGGCTTCATATGAGTTGTCTTTTTTGTAAGTTTAAGGTCATGCATTGACTCATCCAGGAAACTAAGAATAATTGCACTTGGAAAGTGGCACTAAAATGTAATTTTCTTTTACGTAGAACACAGTTATCCTAGTGGAAACAAGGTCTTGTATTGTGTCTCTCAGACAAAAGTTTTGTCTCCAAACAATGAAGTTTGTTTTCCAATAAGCAATGCTGAATGCTCCAAAACACTGGATAGGAAGCATGAAGGTCGAAGTAAGAAGTCACAACTACACCGATGAATTACTGATGGTAACTACAATTTCAAAAAATGTAACAAGGACAGATGCGCGATGCCGGAAAGCTGATGGCATCATGCAGACAATATGTTGTTCTGCACATCATGTCTCTTATGGTCACCAAACCTGGCAAAAAAAAAACATGTGCAGTCTACATATAGAGTCAAATCCTGCCAGTCACATGGACTCGATTCCAGGAGTTAGAGTGTGAATTTGAAGAGATAGCCTTGAAACACATGACAGTCTGACTTTGTCAGTCTTAGGGTTATGAGAACATCTGGACTTAGGAGAATTATTATATGTTCTGGAGAAAAATTAGTTGCCCAAAAATTACATGAAGAGAAAAACGCCTCCCAAACATCAAGAAATCCTAGTGTCTTCAAGTTGAGAGTTTAACCAGTTGCTGTCACCTAGAAGTCCAATACGCCAAATTAAAGTCTAGAAATGCTTACATAATTTGAAACCTTTTTTGCTAGAAAGGTGGTATACAAGGGTTTAATATTTAAAAACAGAAAACAAGCATTGCACAGTTTCTATTGAAATTAGTAAGCAGTCTTCATAATACTCGCACATCCAGTGTCCTCCAGATTAAGATACCCTATTTGTAACTGCTCTCTACACTGATTTTTCAATGAAAAGTTGACTCCCTCTATTAATTTACTTTCCATGTAGGGTTTGCAAAATGGGTTTTCTAATCCAAACAAGCTATTTAATAATAAGTTCTATAGATTCTTTCAAATGTTCTTTCAGCTTAAAGATCCTAATTGGAAGACTCAATATTTGATAACTAAAAATATGAGGAAGAAACTGGAGAACACCATGATTTGACAGGTAAGCTTTACAGTTTCACTATAAATGTTCCTTCTGTCAACTCCAAGAAGTCATACTTGATAACTCTACTCAAGATCTTTCAAAGATCATTTGGTTGAGGCCTACTAGTAAGGCTGAACAAAGCAATCGTTGCCAGGTCTTGTCCAAATGTACATTCTTCCTTCCATTGCATACCCTGCCTGGGACTTCAACCAAGAAAATGTGCTAGCCTATGGTATAAGATACCTGCTAAGGCATTACCCATTTACAAAGTCCCCATGACCAATGGCAAGACACGGATTTTAGTTTGCATGCCACCATTCACGCTTAGCACATTCTAAGTCTACAGTTCTCAAATGGGATAACACCTTTGTAAAATTGTACTTTAAAGATGACCTTTCGGTAGATTTTTTTATATAGTCTTTTTTATACATTATTTTTTATAAAGTATCTCCTTCAATTGTCGTTGATTCATTGATACTATACCATTTTTTTTCCAAAGTTATGTCCACCGGTAACTATGAAGTTAAACTGGGTGTGTACCATATAACTCCTCTGTGGGTGTTTATGTTTTATCCGTTAACACTGGACAATCAAAACATGGTCACATACCCCAGAGAAGTTTTGCGGCATGCACAAAGTTGTTTGGAAAGAACATTTTTATTTTTATTACTGGGCTGCATAACTTTTGAACATAAAGGCACAGAAAAAGAATAAATACTGTTACAGAATCAGTAGAGCAGTGGCAATTTGAGTACTATGGAGTTTGAAGTAAAAAAAAAATCAAGTTAAAGGTTTTCTTTAATTGTATACTTTGAAATTTGTACACCTTGCAGGATATAGATTCCTAAAGACCATGGTGACAAACAAGTTAATTTCACCTGAAGACACAATTACTTCTGTCTCCTCTCACAGCACCTCTTGCCTTATCGGAATCCCGAATGGCCCCTCCTCAGACTGAGGCTAACCAGTCCTGTTTCTAATTGTAGAGCGCTATATGACACTCTTTATAGTAGACAATCCCTGGCTCCCTCAGAAGCCTCCGTGAGGCTATCTCTTCAGGAGTTACTTCTCTTATGGTTAATTTCACTAGGACCTGTCTCCCTTTAATTGTTGCTGCCTCTTTCTTACTCTTCACTCTGTCGTTCGCTGGCCTCTTTTTAGGCCTGATTGCTTATAGAGGAAGGTGGCAGAGATTGACGACGAATATGTTCAGTGAAAGGGAGTGCATAGATTTTGGGGCCTGTTTGTTGCTTTCATTGAAGGTCCAAAATTACTAGGGTTATGTTATGTGTGACTTGGTGTGTGGGCTTGAAAAAGGCTAATTTAGAAAGAAGGTCATCTTTCTGCTGGAAGTTGCTCCAACGCTCCTGTTGCATTTCTATTTAATTGGGGTTATTTGCATTTTTAGTAGTATTTTTTGCACTACAGTAGAACTTTCCCCCCGATGGGTGGAGACTAGTGTTGAGCATTCCGATACCGCAAGTATCGGGTATCGGCCGATACTTGCGGTATCGGAATTCCGATACCGAGATCCGATATTTTTGTGATATCGGGTATCGGTATCGAATCAATAGGGATGTGTAAAATAAAGAATTAAAATAAAAAATATTGATATGCTCACCTCTCCGGCGGCCCCTGCACTTCACACTGCTAACCGGGAGGCTTCTTTGTTTAAAAAGCGCGCCTTTCGGACCTGTGAATGACGTCCCGGCTTCTGATTGGTCGCGTGCCGCCCATGTCACCGGCACGCGACCAATCAGAGGCTGCAACGTCATTCGCAGGTCCTCAATTCCTAGAATTAGCAGTTTTGTGAATGAGAATGACGTCGCGGCTTCTGATTGGCTGGGTGCCGGTCACATGGGCGGCACGCGGCCAATCAGAAGCCGCGACGTCATTCTCATTCACAAAACTGCTAATTCTAGGAATTGAGGACCTGCGGATGACGTCGCGGCCTCTGATTGGTCGCGTGCCGGTCACATGGGCGGCACGCGACCAATCAGAAGCCGGGACGTCATTCACAGGTCCGAAAGGCGCGCTTTTTAAACAAAGAAGCCTCCCGGTTAGCAGCGTGAAGTCCAGGGGCCGCCGGAGAGGTGAGCATATCAATATTTTTTATTTTAATTCTTTATTTTACACATCCCTATGGATCCCAGGGCCTGAAGGAGAGTTTCCTCTCCTTCAGACCCTGGGAACCATGAGAATACCTTCCGATACTTGATGTCCCATTGACTTGTATTGGTATCGGATATCGGTATCGGCGATATCCGATATTTTTCGGGTATCGGCCGATACTATCCGATACCGATACTTTCAAGTATCGGACGGTATCGCTCAACACTAGTGGAGACCAAGAGAATGCCTCCCTTTGATGGATACTGCCTTATCTTAAGGAATGACATGTATGAATCTACATGGCAATGGTGACACCGTAGACAGAACTGTTACCAGCTCTTACTCCATGAACTAGAATGTGCCCTGGACTCTATGGATATAATGGCAAAAATAAATCAAATAACACTGTGAAACAGGCCACAGCATTTCACATTGAACGATGCAGTGACATAACACCATGCCATCACATGTGAGATGGTTTCATCAACTTGGCAGAGTCTTTGCACACTAGAGCTCAGACTGGTATTCTTCATGCTCCACTGTGGCCCTATCTAATCCTTAGAGTGGTGAACAATAACAGCAATTACTTATTCACCCTCAATGCTAGCCACCTAACGAGGCTGAGATTCATCTGGCTTCATTCCAGTCTATGCCGCCTAGGAGTATGAGTATTCCACTGGAAGGGGAAAAAAATTTTTTCCCCAAAGGTGGCATGAAAATGCATGCTGTGCTTACACTGACCTGAAATCGAGCTGTTTCACTGCCAGCCATATCAGTGTATGTCCAACACTAAAAAATACTGTGCAAAACTCTCTTCCACTGCAGGAATTGAATAGAACCCCTATCTGTTGCACAGAGACATCTTTTACAAGGCATTTCTTGACTTGGGTCTCTGTTCTCTCTTCAGTCAAGTCATCACTCCAGGGTTGGACAAAGACAGTAGAAGGTCCCTGCGTAAGAACCATATATGAGTACCCCTTTGCAGTCCAATAACTCATCATCATGCACAATTCCACCTACTTTGGAGGTGGAAATGGGCCCCCTTACCTTTATGGCCCTGTTCTACCAATGGAGGATCTGACCCTGCATCACTCCTTTGGCTCTCATGCACCCTAACGTCTGTCATTGCACATTTGACACAAATATTTTGTATTACATAAAGTGCATTATACATTAACATTACAAAAAATACTAAATGTACATTAAATAGTATTGTTGGATAATAATGTTGCATAAATAAGACATGTTGCTGGAATTTACATACCCAAATTGCATAATATTACCAAGTGGCATATCTATCTATCTATCTATCTATCTATCTATCTATCTATCTATCTATCTATCTATCTATCTATCTATCTATATATATATATATATATACAGTCATGGCCAAAGGTATTGACACCCCTGCAATTCTGTCAGATAATACTCATTTTCTTCCTGAAAATTATTGCAAACACAAATTGTTTGGTATTATTATCTTCATTTAATTTGTCTTAAATGAAAAAACACAAAAAGCATTGTCCTAAAGCCAAATTGGATATAATTCCACACCAAACATAAAAAAGGGGGTGGACAAAAGTATTGTCACTGTTCGAAAAATCATGTGATGCTTCTCTAATTTGTGTAATTAACAGCACCTGTAACTTACCTGTGGCACCTAACAGGTGTTGGCAATAACTAAATCACACTTGCAGCCAGTTGACATGGATTAAAGTTGACTCAACCTCTGTCCTGTGTCCTTGTGTGTACCACATTGAGCATGGAGAAAAGAAAGAAGACCAAAGAACTGTCTGAGGACTTTAGAAACCAAATTGTGAGGAAGCATGAGCAATCTCAAGGCTACAAGTCCATCTCCAAAGACCTGAATGTTCCTGTGTCTACCGTGCGCAGTGTCATCAAGAAGTGTAAAGCCCATGGCACTGTGGCTAACCTCCCTAGATGTGGACGGAAAAGAAAAATTGACAAGAGATTTCAATGCAAGATTGTGCGGATGTTGGATAAAGAACCTTGACTAACATCCAAACAAGTTCAAGCTACCCTGCAGTCCGAGGGTACAACAGTGTCAACCCGTACTATCTGTCGGTGTCTGAATGAAAAGGGGCTGTATGGTAGGAGACCCAGGAAGACCCCACTTCTTACCCCGAGACATAAAAAAACCAGGCTGGAGTTTGCCAAAACTTACCTGAAAAAGCCTAAAACGTTTTGGAAGAATGTTCTCTGGTCAGATGAGACAAAAGTAGAGCTTTTTGGGCAAAGGCATCAACATAGAGTTTACAGGAGAAAAAAGAGGCATTCAAAGAAAAGAACACGGTCCCTACAGTCAAACATGGAGGAGGTTCCCTAATGTTTTGGGGTTGCTTTGCTGCCTCTGGCACTGGACTGCTTGACCGTGTGCATGGCATTATGAAGTCTGAAGACTACCAACAAATTTTGCAGCATAATGTAGGGCCCAGTGTGAGAAATCTGGGTCTCCCTCACAGGTCATGGGTCTTCCAGCAGGACAATGACCCAAAACACAATTCAAAAAGCACTTGAAAATGGTTTGAGAAAAAGCACTGGAGACTTCTAAGGTGGCCAGCAATGAGCCCAGACCTGAATCCCATAGAACACCTGTGGAGAGATCTAAAAATGGCAGTTTGGAGAAGGCACCCTTCAAATATCAGGGACCTGGAGCAGTTTGCCAAAGAAGAATGGTCTAAAATTCCAGCAGAGCATTGTAAGAAACTCATTGATGACAGAAGCGGTTGGTCGCAGTTATTTTGGCTAAAGGTTGTCCAACCAAGTATTAGGCTGAGGGTGCCAATATTTTGTCTGGCCCATTTTTTGAGTTTTGTGTGAAATGATCAATGTTTTGCTTTTTGCTTCATTCTCTTTTGTGTTTTTTCATTTAAGACAAATTAACCCCTTTACCCCCAAGGGTGGTTTGCACGTCAATGACCAGGCCAATTTTTACAATTCTGACCACTGTCCCTTTATGAGGTTATAACTCCGAAACGCTTCAACGGATCCTGGTGATTCTGACATTGTTTTCTCGTGACATATTGTACTTCATGATAGTGGTAAAATTTCTTTGATAGTACCTGCGTTTATTTGTGAAAAAAACGGAAATTTGGCGAAAATGTTGAAAATTTCGCAATTTTCAAATTTTGAATTTTTATGCAATTAAATCACAGAGATATGTCACACAAAATACTTAATAAGTAACATTTCCCACATGTCTCCTTTACATCAGCATAATTTTGGAACCAAATTTTTTTTTTGTTAGGGAGTTATAAGGGTTAAAAGTTGACCAGCAATTTCTCATTTTTACAACACCATTTTTTTTTAGGGACCACGTCTCATTTGAAGTCATTTTGAGGGGTCTATATGATAGAAAATTCCCAAGTGTGACACCATTCTAAAAACTGCACCCCTCAAGGTGCTCAAAACCACATTCAAGAAGTTTATTAACCCTTCAGGTGTTTAATAGGAATTTTTGGAATGTTTAAATAAAAATGAACATTTAACTTTTTTACACACAAAATTTACTTCAGCTCCAATTTGTTTTATTTTACCAAGGGTAACAGGAGAAAATGGACCCCAAAAGTTGTTGTCCAATTTGTCCTGAGTACGCTGATACCCCATATGTGGCAGTAAACCACTGTTTGGACGCATGGGAGAGCTCGGAAGGGAAGGAGCGCCGTTTGACTTTTCAATGCAAAATTGACAGGAATTGAGATGGGACGCCATGTTGCGTTTGGAGAGCCCCTGATGTGCCTAAACATTGAAACCCCCCACAAGTGACACCATTTTGGAAAGTAGACCCCCTAAGGAACTGATCTGGATGTGTGGTGAGCACTTTGACCCACCAAGTGCTTCACAGAAGTTTATAATGCAGAACCGTAAAAATAAAAAATCATATTTTTTCACAAAAATTATATTTTTTCCCCCAATTTTTTATTTTTCCAAGGGTAAGAGAAGAAATTGGACCTCAAAAGTTGTTGTCCAATTTGTCCTGAGTACGCTGATACCCCATATGTGGCAGTAAACCACTGTTTGGGCGCATGGGAGAGCTCGGAAGGGAAGGAGCGCCGTTTGACTTTTCAATGCAAAATTGACAGAAATTGAGATGGGACGCCATGTTGCGTTTGGAGAGCCACTGATGTGCCTAAACATTGAAACCCCCCACAAGTGACACCATTTTGGAAAGTAGACCCCCTAAGGAACTTATCTAGAGGTGTGGTGAGCACTTTGACCCACCAAGTGCTTCACAGAAGTTTATAATGCAGAACTGTAAAAATAAAAAATCATATTTTTTCACAAAAATTATATTTTTGCCCCCAATTTTTTATTTTTCCAAGGGTAAGAGAAGAAATTGGACCTCAAAAGTTGTTGTCCAATTTGTCCTGAGTACGCTGATACCCCATATGTGGCAGTAAACCACTGTTTGGGCGCATGGGAGAGCTCGGAAGGGAAGGAGCGCCGTTTGACTTTTCAATGCAAAATTGACAGGAATTGAGATGGGACGCCATGTTGCGTTTGGAGAGCCACTGATGTGCCTAAACATTGAAACCCCCCACAAGTGACACCATTTTGGAAAGTAGACCCCCTAAGGAACTTATCTGGATGTGTGGTGAGCACTTTGACCCACCAAGGGCTTCACAGAAGTTTATAATGCAGAGCCATAAAAATAAAACAAATTTTTTTTCCCACAAAAATTATTTTTTAGCCCCCAGTTTTGTATTTTCCCTAGGGTAACAGGAGAAATTGGACCCCAAAATTTGTTGTCCAATTTGTCCTGAGTACGCTGATACCCCATATGTGGGGGGGAACCACCGTTTGGGCGCATGGGAGGGCTCGGAAGGGAAGGAGCGCCATTTGGAATGCAGACTTAGATGGAATGGTCTGCAGGCGTCACATTGCGTTTGCAGAGCCCCTAATGTACCTAAACAGTAGAAACCCCCCACAAGTGACACCATTTTGGAAAGTAGACCCCCTAAGGAACTCATCTTGATGTGTTGTGAGAGCTTTGAACCCCCAAGTATTTCACTACAGTTTATAACGCAGAGCCGTGCAAATAAAAAATATTTTTTTTTCCACAAAAATTATATTTTAGCCCCCAGTTTTGTATTTTTCCAAGGTTAGCAGGAGAAATTGGACCCTAAATGTTGTTGTCCAATTTGTCCTGAGTACGCTGATACCCGATATGTGGGGGGGAACCACCGTTTGGGCGCATGGGAGGGCTCGGAAGGGAAGGAGCATCATTTGGAATGCAGACTTAGATGGATTGGTCTGCAGGCGTCACATTGCGTTTGCAGAGCCCCTAATGTACCTAAACAGTAGAAACCCCCCACAAGTGACCCCATATTGGAAACTAGACCCCTCAATGAACTTATCTAGATGTGTTGTGAGAACTTTGAACCCCCAAGTGTTTCACTACAGTTTATAACGCAGAGCCGTGAAAATAAAAAATCTTTTTGTTTTCCCACAAAAATTATTTTTTAGCCCCCAGTTTTGTATTTTCCCAAGGGTAACAGGAGAAATTGGTCCACAAAAGTGGTTGTCCAATTTGTCCTGAGTACGCTGATACCCCATATGTGAGGGTAAACCCCTGTTTGGGCACACAGGAGAGCTCGGAAGGGAAGGAGCACTGTTTTACTTTTTCAACGCAGAATTGGCTGGAATTGAGATCGGACGCCATGTCGTGTTTGGAGAGACCCTGATGTGCCGAAACAGTGGAAACCCCCCAATTATAACTGAAACCCTAATCTAAACACACCCCTAACCCTAATTCCAACGGTAACCCTAACCACACCTCTAACCCTGACACACCCCTAACCCTAATCCCAACCCTATTCCCAACTGTAAATGTAATCTAAACCCTAACCCTAACTTTAGCCCCAACCCTAACTGTAGCCCCAACCCTAACCCTAGCCCTAACCCTAGCCCTAATCCTAGCCCTAACCCTAGCCCTAACCCTAACCCTAACCCTAGCCCTAACCCTAGCCCTAACCCTAGCCCTAACCCTAGCCCTAGCCCTAACCCTAACCCTAGCCCTAACCCTAGCCCTAATGGGAAAATGGAAATAAATACATTTTTTTTTATTTTTCCCTAACTAAGGGGGTGATGAAGGGGGGTTTGATTTACTTTTATAGCGAGTTTTTTAGCGGATTTTTATGATTGGCAGCCGTCACACACTGAAAGACCCTTTTTATTGCAAAAAATATTTTTTGCAATACCACATTTTGACAGCTATAATTTTTCCATATTTTGGTCCACAGAGTCATTTGAGGTCTTGCTTTTTTTGGGACGAGTTGACGTTTTTATTGAAAACATTTTCGGGCACGTGACATTTTTTGATCGCTTTTTATTCCGATTTTTGTGAGGAAGAATGACCAAAAACCAGCTATTCATGAATTTCTATTGGGGGAGGCATTTATACCGTTCCGCATTTGGTAAAATTGATAAAGCAGTTTTATTCTTCGGGTCAGTACGATTACAGCGACACCTCATTTATATCATTTTTTTATGGTTTGGCGCTTTTATACGATAAAAACTATTTTACAGAAAAAATAATTATTT